>NW_026970336.1:0-312558 GCF_028390025.1 Pseudophryne corroboree | reverse complement strand
AACGAAGGACACTAGAAAGAAAATTTTAAAGCCTCCTGTTAGACCATCATCTACACGGCATAGCCATGAATTTTCCAATGCGCAGCTCTTTGCAAAAGAGAGATATTGGCAAGGAAAAGCTGTCTTGTACCTTTGCATTTTTCTCCCAAACGAAGGACACTAGAATTAAATTTTTAAAGCCTCCTGTTAGGCCATCATCTACACGACATAGCCCTGAATTTTCCAATGCGCAGCTCTTTGCAAAAGAGAGATATTGGTAAGGAAAAGCTGTCTTGTACCTTTGCATTTTTCTCCCAAACGAAGGACACTAGAAAGAACATTTTAAAGCCTCCTGTTAGGCCATCATCTACACGACATAGCCCTGAATTTTCCAATGCGCAGCTCTTTGCAAAAGAGAGATATTGGCAAGGAAAATCTGTCTTGTACCTTTGCATTTTTCTCCCAAACGAAGGACACTAGAAAGAAAATTTTAAAGCCTCCTGTTAGGCCATCATCTACACGACATAGCCCTGAATTTTCCAATGCGCAGCTCTTTGCAAAAGAGAGATATTGGCAAGGAAAAGCTGTCTTGCACCATTGCATTTTTCTCCCAAACGAAGGACACTAGAAAGAAAATTTTAAAGCCTCCTGTTAGGCCATCATCTACACGACATAGCCCTGAATTTTCCAATGCGCAGCTCTTTGCAAAAGAGAGATATTGGCAAGGAAAAGCTGTCTTGTACCTTTGCATTTTTCTCCCAAACGAAGGTCACTAGAAAGAAAATTTTAAAGCCTCCTGTTAGGCCATCATCTACACGACATAGCCCTGAATTTTCCAATGCGCAGCTCTTTGCAAAAGAGAGATATTGGCAAGGAAAAGCTGTCTTGTACCTTTGCATTTTTCTCCCAAACGAAGGACACTAGAATTAAAATTTTAAAGCCCCCTGTTAGACCATCATCTACACGGCATAGCCATGAATTTTCCAATGCGCAGCTCTTTGCAAAAGAGAGATATTGGCAAGGAAAAGCTGTCTTGTACCTTTGCATTTTTCTCCCAAACGAAGGACACTAGAATTAAAATTTTAAAGCCTCCTGTTAGGCCATTAACTACACGACATAGCCCTGAATTTTCCAATGCGCAGCTCTTTGCAAAAGAGAGATATTGGCAAGGAAAAGCTGTCTTGTACCTTTGCATTTTTCTCCCAAACGAAGGACACTAGAATTAAAATTTTAAAGCCTCCTGTTAGGCCATCATCTACACGACATAGCCCTGAATTTTCCAATGCGCAGCTCTTTGCAAAAGAGAGATATTGGCAAGGAAAAGCTGTCTTGTACCATTGCATTTTTCTCCCAAACGAAGGACACTAGAAAGAAAATTTTAAAGCCTCCTGTTAGGCCATCATCTACACGACATAGCCCTGAATTTTCCAATGCGCAGCTCTTTGCAAAAGAGAGATATTGACAAGGAAAAGCTGTCTTGTACCTTTGCATTTTTCTCCCAAACGAAGGTCACTAGAAAGAAAATTTTAAAGCCTCCTGTTAGGCCATCATCTACACGACATAGCCCTGAATTTTCCAATGCGCAGCTCTTTGCAAAAGAGAGATATTGGCAAGGAAAAGCTGTCTTGTACCTTTGCATTTTTCTCCCAAACGAAGGTCACTAGAAAGAAAATTTTAAAGCCTCCTGTTAGGCCATCATCTACACGACATAGCTCTGAATTTTCCAATGCGTAGCTCTTTGCAAAAGAGAGATATTGGCAAGGAAAAGCTGTCTTGTACCTTTGCATTTTTCTCCCAAACGAAGGACACTAGAAAGAAAATTTAAAAGCCTCCTGTTAGGCCATCATCTACACGACATAGCCCTGAATTTTCCAATGCGCAGCTCTTTGCAAAAGAGAGATATTGGCAAGGAAAAGCTGTCTTGTACCTTTGCATTTTTCTCCCAAACGAAGGACACAAGAATTAAAATTTTAAAGCCTCCTGTTAGGCCATCATCTACACGACATAGCCCTGAATTTTCCAATGCGCAGCTCTTTGCAAAAGAGAGATATTGGCAAGGAAAAGCTGTCTTGTACCTTTGCATTTTTCTCCCAAACTAAGGTCACTAGAAAGAAAATTTTAAAGCCTCCTGTTAGGCCATCATCTACACGACATAGCCCTGAATTTTCCAATGCGCAGCTCTTTGCAAAAGAGAGATATTGACAAGGAAAAGCTGTCTTGTACCTTTGCATTTTTCTCCCAAACGAAGGTCACTAGAAAGAAAATTTTAAAGCCTCCTGTTAGGCCATCATCTACACGACATAGCCCTGAATTTTCCAATGCGCAGCTCTTTGCAAAAGAGAGATATTGGCAAGGAAAAGCTGTCTTGTACCTTTGCATTTTTCTCCCAAACGAAGGTCACTAGAAAGAAAATTTTAAAGCCTCCTGTTAGGCCATCATCTACACGGCATAGCCATGAATTTTCCAATGCGCAGCTCTTTGCAAAAGAGAGATATTGGCAAGGAAAAGCTGTCTTGTACCTTTGCATTTTTCTCCCAAACGAAGGACACTAGAATTAAAATTTTAAAGCCTCCTGTTAGGCCATCAACTACACGACATAGCCCTGAATTTTCCAATGCGCAGCTCTTTGCAAAAGAGAGATATTGGCAAGGAAAAGCTGTCTTGTACCTTTGCATTTTTCTCCCAAACGAAGGACACTAGAAAGAAAATTTTAAAGCCTCCTGTTAGGCCATCATCTACACGACATAGCCCTGAATTTTCCAATGCGCAGCTCTTTGCAAAAGAGAGATATTGGCAAGGAAAAGCTGTCTTGTACCTTTGCATTTTTCTCCCAAACGAAGGACACTAGAAAGAAAATTTTAAAGCCTCCTGTTAGGCCATCATCTACACAACATAGCCCTGAATTTTCCAATGCGCAGCTCTTTGCAAAAGAGAGATATTGGCAAGGAAAAGCTGTCTTGTACCTTTGCATTTTTCTCCCAAACGAAGGACACTAGAATTAAAATTTTAAAGCCTCCTGTTAGGCCATCATCTACACGACATAGCCCTGAATTTTCCAATGCGCAGCTCTTTGCAAAAGAGAGATATTGGCAAGGAAAAGCTGTCTTGTACCTTTGCATTTTTCTCCCAAACGAAGGACACTAGAAAGATAATTTTAAAGCCTCCTGTTAGGCCATCATCTACACAACATAGCCCTGAATTTTCCAATGCGCAGCTCTTTGCAAAAGAGAGATATTGGCAAGGAAAAGCTGTCTTGTACCTTTGCATTTTTCTCCCAAACGAAGGACACTAGAATTAAAATTTTAAAGCCTCCTGTTAGGCCATCATCTACACGACATAGCCCTGAATTTTCCAATGCGCAGCTCTTTGCAAAAGAGAGATATTGGCAAGGAAAAGCTGTCTTGTACCTTTGCATTTTTCTCCCAAACGAAGGTCACTAGAAAGAAAATTTTAAAGCCTCCTGTTAGGCCATCATCTACACGACATAGCCCTGAATTTTCCAATGCGCAGCTCTTTGCAAAAGAGAGATATTGGCAAGGAAAAGCTGTCTTGTACCTTTGCATTTTTCTCCCAAACGAAGGACACTAGAATTAAAATTTTAAAGCCTCCTGTTAGACCATCATCTACACGGCATAGCCATGAATTTTCCAATGCGCAGCTCTTTGCAAAAGAGAGATATTGGCAAGGAAAAGCTGTCTTGTACCTTTGCATTTTTCTCCCAAACGAAGGACACTAGAATTAAAATTTTAAAGCCTCCTGTTAGGCCATCAACTACACGACATAGCCCTGAATTTTCCAATGCGCAGCTCTTTGCAAAAGAGAGATATTGGCAAGGAAAAGCTGTCTTGTACCTTTGCATTTTTCTCCCAAACGAAGGACACTAGAAAGAAAATTTTAAAGCCTCCTGTTAGGCCATCATCTACACGACATAGCCCTGAATTTTCCAATGCGCAGCTCTTTGCAAAAGAGAGATATTGGCAAGGAAAAGCTGTCTTGTACCTTTGCATTTTTCTCCCAAACGAAGGACACTAGAAAGAAAATTTTAAAGCCTCCTGTTAGGCCATCATCTACACAACATAGCCCTGAATTTTCCAATGCGCAGCTCTTTGCAAAAGAGAGATATTGGCAAGGAAAAGCTGTCTTGTACCTTTGCATTTTTCTCCCAAACGAAGGACACTAGAATTAAAATTTTAAAGCCTCCTGTTAGGCCATCATCTACACAACATAGCCCTGAATTTTCCAATGCGCAGCTCTTTGCAAAAGAGAGATATTGGCAAGGAAAAGCTGTCTTGTACCTTTGCATTTTTCTCCCAAACGAAGGACACTAGAATTAAAATTTTAAAGCCTCCTGTTAGGCCATCATCTACACGACATGGCCCTGAATTTTCCAATGCGCAGCTCTTTTCAAAAGAGAGATATTGGCAAGGAAAAGCTGTCTTGTACCTTTGCATTTTTCTCCCAAACGAAGGACACTAGAAAGAAAATTTTAAAGCCTCCTGTTAGGCCATCATCTACACGACATAGCCCTGAATTTTCCAATGCGCAGCTCTTTGCAAAAGAGAGATATTGGCAAGGAAAAGCTGTCTTGTACCTTTGCATTTTTCTCCCAAACGAAGGACACTAGAATTAAAATTTTAAAGCCTCCTGTTAGGCCATCAACTACACGACATAGCCCTGAATTTTCCAATGCGCAGCTCTTTGCAAAAGAGAGATATTGGCAAGGAAAATCTGTCTTGTACCTTTGCATTTTTCTCCCAAACGAAGGAAACTAGAAAGAAAATTTTAAAGCCTCCTGTTAGGCCATCATCTACACGACATAGCCCTGAATTTTCCAATGCGCAGCTCTTTGCAAAAGAGAGATATTGGCAAGGAAAAGCTGTCTTGTACCTTTGCATTTTTCTCCCAAACGAAGGACACTAGAATTAAAATTTTAAAGCCTCCTGTTAGGCCATCATCTACACGACATAGCCCTGAATTTTCCAATGCGCAGCTCTTTGCAAAAGAGAGATATTGGCAAGGAAAAGCTGTCTTGTACCATTGCATTTTTCTCCCAAACTAAGGTCACTAGAAAGAAAATTTTAAAGCCTCCTGTTAGGCCATCATCTACACGACATAGCCCTGAATTTTCCAATGCGTAGCTCTTTGCAAAAGAGAGATATTGGCAAGGAAAAGCTGTCTTGTACCTTTGCATTTTTCTCCCAAACGAAGGACACTAGAATTAAAATTTTAAAGCCTCCTGTTAGGCCATCATCTACACGACATAGCCCTGAATTTTCCAATGCGCAGCTCTTTGCAAAAGAGAGATATTGGCAAGGAAAAGCTGTCTTGTACCTTTGCATTTTTCTCCCAAACGAAGGTCACTAGAAAGAAAATTTTAAAGCCTCCTGTTAGGCCATCATCTACACGACATAGCCCTGAATTTTCCAATGCGCAGCTCTTTGCAAAAGAGAGATATTGGCAAGGAAAAGCTGTCTTGTACCTTTGCATTTTTCTCCCAAACGAAGGACACTAGAATTAAAATTTTAAAGCCTCCTGTTAGACCATCATCTACACGGCATAGCCATGAATTTTCCAATGCGCAGCTCTTTGCAAAAGAGAGATATTGGCAAGGAAAAGCTGTCTTGTACCTTTGCATTTTTCTCCCAAACGAAGGACACTAGAATTAAAATTTTAAAGCCTCCTGTTAGGCCATCAACTACACGACATAGCCCTGAATTTTCCAATGCGCAGCTCTTTGCAAAAGAGAGATATTGGCAAGGAAAAGCTGTCTTGTACCTTTGCATTTTTCTCCCAAACGAAGGTCACTAGAAAGAAAATTTTAAAGCCTCCTGTTAGGCCATCATCTACACGACATAGCCCTGAATTTTCCAATGCGCAGCTCTTTGCAAAAGAGAGATATTGGCAAGGAAAAGCTGTCTTGTACCTTTGCATTTTTCTCCCAAACGAAGGACACTAGAATTAAAATTTTAAAGCCCCCTGTTAGACCATCATCTACACGGCATAGCCATGAATTTTCCAATGCGCAGCTCTTTGCAAAAGAGAGATATTGGCAAGGAAAAGCTGTCTTGTACCTTTGCATTTTTCTCCCAAACGAAGGACACTAGAATTAAAATTTTAAAGCCTCCTGTTAGGCCATTAACTACACGACATAGCCCTGAATTTTCCAATGCGCAGCTCTTTGCAAAAGAGAGATATTGGCAAGGAAAAGCTGTCTTGTACCTTTGCATTTTTCTCCCAAACGAAGGACACTAGAATTAAAATTTTAAAGCCTCCTGTTAGGCCATCATCTACACGACATAGCCCTGAATTTTCCAATGCGCAGCTCTTTGCAAAAGAGAGATATTGGCAAGGAAAAGCTGTCTTGTACCATTGCATTTTTCTCCCAAACGAAGGACACTAGAAAGAAAATTTTAAAGCCTCCTGTTAGGCCATCATCTACACGACATAGCCCTGAATTTTCCAATGCGCAGCTCTTTGCAAAAGAGAGATATTGACAAGGAAAAGCTGTCTTGTACCTTTGCATTTTTCTCCCAAACGAAGGTCACTAGAAAGAAAATTTTAAAGCCTCCTGTTAGGCCATCATCTACACGACATAGCCCTGAATTTTCCAATGCGCAGCTCTTTGCAAAAGAGAGATATTGGCAAGGAAAAGCTGTCTTGTACCTTTGCATTTTTCTCCCAAACGAAGGTCACTAGAAAGAAAATTTTAAAGCCTCCTGTTAGGCCATCATCTACACGACATAGCTCTGAATTTTCCAATGCGTAGCTCTTTGCAAAAGAGAGATATTGGCAAGGAAAAGCTGTCTTGTACCTTTGCATTTTTCTCCCAAACGAAGGACACTAGAAAGAAAATTTAAAAGCCTCCTGTTAGGCCATCATCTACACGACATAGCCCTGAATTTTCCAATGCGCAGCTCTTTGCAAAAGAGAGATATTGGCAAGGAAAAGCTGTCTTGTACCTTTGCATTTTTCTCCCAAACGAAGGACACAAGAATTAAAATTTTAAAGCCTCCTGTTAGGCCATCATCTACACGACATAGCCCTGAATTTTCCAATGCGCAGCTCTTTGCAAAAGAGAGATATTGGCAAGGAAAAGCTGTCTTGTACCTTTGCATTTTTCTCCCAAACTAAGGTCACTAGAAAGAAAATTTTAAAGCCTCCTGTTAGGCCATCATCTACACGACATAGCCCTGAATTTTCCAATGCGCAGCTCTTTGCAAAAGAGAGATATTGACAAGGAAAAGCTGTCTTGTACCTTTGCATTTTTCTCCCAAACGAAGGTCACTAGAAAGAAAATTTTAAAGCCTCCTGTTAGGCCATCATCTACACGACATAGCCCTGAATTTTCCAATGCGCAGCTCTTTGCAAAAGAGAGATATTGGCAAGGAAAAGCTGTCTTGTACCTTTGCATTTTTCTCCCAAACGAAGGTCACTAGAAAGAAAATTTTAAAGCCTCCTGTTAGGCCATCATCTACACGGCATAGCCATGAATTTTCCAATGCGCAGCTCTTTGCAAAAGAGAGATATTGGCAAGGAAAAGCTGTCTTGTACCTTTGCATTTTTCTCCCAAACGAAGGACACTAGAATTAAAATTTTAAAGCCTCCTGTTAGGCCATCAACTACACGACATAGCCCTGAATTTTCCAATGCGCAGCTCTTTGCAAAAGAGAGATATTGGCAAGGAAAAGCTGTCTTGTACCTTTGCATTTTTCTCCCAAACGAAGGACACTAGAAAGAAAATTTTAAAGCCTCCTGTTAGGCCATCATCTACACGACATAGCCCTGAATTTTCCAATGCGCAGCTCTTTGCAAAAGAGAGATATTGGCAAGGAAAAGCTGTCTTGTACCTTTGCATTTTTCTCCCAAACGAAGGACACTAGAAAGAAAATTTTAAAGCCTCCTGTTAGGCCATCATCTACACAACATAGCCCTGAATTTTCCAATGCGCAGCTCTTTGCAAAAGAGAGATATTGGCAAGGAAAAGCTGTCTTGTACCTTTGCATTTTTCTCCCAAACGAAGGACACTAGAATTAAAATTTTAAAGCCTCCTGTTAGGCCATCATCTACACGACATAGCCCTGAATTTTCCAATGCGCAGCTCTTTGCAAAAGAGAGATATTGGCAAGGAAAAGCTGTCTTGTACCTTTGCATTTTTCTCCCAAACGAAGGACACTAGAAAGATAATTTTAAAGCCTCCTGTTAGGCCATCATCTACACAACATAGCCCTGAATTTTCCAATGCGCAGCTCTTTGCAAAAGAGAGATATTGGCAAGGAAAAGCTGTCTTGTACCTTTGCATTTTTCTCCCAAACGAAGGACACTAGAATTAAAATTTTAAAGCCTCCTGTTAGGCCATCATCTACACGACATAGCCCTGAATTTTCCAATGCGCAGCTCTTTGCAAAAGAGAGATATTGGCAAGGAAAAGCTGTCTTGTACCTTTGCATTTTTCTCCCAAACGAAGGTCACTAGAAAGAAAATTTTAAAGCCTCCTGTTAGGCCATCATCTACACGACATAGCCCTGAATTTTCCAATGCGCAGCTCTTTGCAAAAGAGAGATATTGGCAAGGAAAAGCTGTCTTGTACCTTTGCATTTTTCTCCCAAACGAAGGACACTAGAATTAAAATTTTAAAGCCTCCTGTTAGACCATCATCTACACGGCATAGCCATGAATTTTCCAATGCGCAGCTCTTTGCAAAAGAGAGATATTGGCAAGGAAAAGCTGTCTTGTACCTTTGCATTTTTCTCCCAAACGAAGGACACTAGAATTAAAATTTTAAAGCCTCCTGTTAGGCCATCAACTACACGACATAGCCCTGAATTTTCCAATGCGCAGCTCTTTGCAAAAGAGAGATATTGGCAAGGAAAAGCTGTCTTGTACCTTTGCATTTTTCTCCCAAACGAAGGACACTAGAAAGAAAATTTTAAAGCCTCCTGTTAGGCCATCATCTACACGACATAGCCCTGAATTTTCCAATGCGCAGCTCTTTGCAAAAGAGAGATATTGGCAAGGAAAAGCTGTCTTGTACCTTTGCATTTTTCTCCCAAACGAAGGACACTAGAAAGAAAATTTTAAAGCCTCCTGTTAGGCCATCATCTACACAACATAGCCCTGAATTTTCCAATGCGCAGCTCTTTGCAAAAGAGAGATATTGGCAAGGAAAAGCTGTCTTGTACCTTTGCATTTTTCTCCCAAACGAAGGACACTAGAATTAAAATTTTAAAGCCTCCTGTTAGGCCATCATCTACACAACATAGCCCTGAATTTTCCAATGCGCAGCTCTTTGCAAAAGAGAGATATTGGCAAGGAAAAGCTGTCTTGTACCTTTGCATTTTTCTCCCAAACGAAGGACACTAGAATTAAAATTTTAAAGCCTCCTGTTAGGCCATCATCTACACGACATGGCCCTGAATTTTCCAATGCGCAGCTCTTTTCAAAAGAGAGATATTGGCAAGGAAAAGCTGTCTTGTACCTTTGCATTTTTCTCCCAAACGAAGGACACTAGAAAGAAAATTTTAAAGCCTCCTGTTAGGCCATCATCTACACGACATAGCCCTGAATTTTCCAATGCGCAGCTCTTTGCAAAAGAGAGATATTGGCAAGGAAAAGCTGTCTTGTACCTTTGCATTTTTCTCCCAAACGAAGGACACTAGAATTAAAATTTTAAAGCCTCCTGTTAGGCCATCAACTACACGACATAGCCCTGAATTTTCCAATGCGCAGCTCTTTGCAAAAGAGAGATATTGGCAAGGAAAATCTGTCTTGTACCTTTGCATTTTTCTCCCAAACGAAGGACACTAGAAAGAAAATTTTAAAGCCTCCTGTTAGGCCATCATCTACACGACATAGCCCTGAATTTTCCAATGCGCAGCTCTTTGCAAAAGAGAGATATTGGCAAGGAAAAGCTGTCTTGTACCTTTGCATTTTTCTCCCAAACGAAGGACACTAGAATTAAAATTTTAAAGCCTCCTGTTAGGCCATCATCTACACGACATAGCCCTGAATTTTCCAATGCGCAGCTCTTTGCAAAAGAGAGATATTGGCAAGGAAAAGCTGTCTTGTACCATTGCATTTTTCTCCCAAACTAAGGTCACTAGAAAGAAAATTTTAAAGCCTCCTGTTAGGCCATCATCTACACGACATAGCCCTGAATTTTCCAATGCGTAGCTCTTTGCAAAAGAGAGATATTGGCAAGGAAAAGCTGTCTTGTACCTTTGCATTTTTCTCCCAAACGAAGGACACTAGAATTAAAATTTTAAAGCCTCCTGTTAGGCCATCATCTACACGACATAGCCCTGAATTTTCCAATGCGCAGCTCTTTGCAAAAGAGAGATATTGGCAAGGAAAAGCTGTCTTGTACCTTTGCATTTTTCTCCCAAACGAAGGTCACTAGAAAGAAAATTTTAAAGCCTCCTGTTAGGCCATCATCTACACGACATAGCCCTGAATTTTCCAATGCGCAGCTCTTTGCAAAAGAGAGATATTGGCAAGGAAAAGCTGTCTTGTACCTTTGCATTTTTCTCCCAAACGAAGGACACTAGAATTAAAATTTTAAAGCCTCCTGTTAGACCATCATCTACACGGCATAGCCATGAATTTTCCAATGCGCAGCTCTTTGCAAAAGAGAGATATTGGCAAGGAAAAGCTGTCTTGTACCTTTGCATTTTTCTCCCAAACGAAGGACACTAGAATTAAAATTTTAAAGCCTCCTGTTAGGCCATCAACTACACGACATAGCCCTGAATTTTCCAATGCGCAGCTCTTTGCAAAAGAGAGATATTGGCAAGGAAAAGCTGTCTTGTACCTTTGCATTTTTCTCCCAAACGAAGGACACTAGAAAGAAAATTTTAAAGCCTCCTGTTAGGCCATCATCTACACGACATAGCCCTGAATTTTCCAATGCGCAGCTCTTTGCAAAAGAGAGATATTGGCAAGGAAAAGCTGTCTTGTACCTTTGCATTTTTCTCCCAAACGAAGGACACTAGAAAGAAAATTTTAAAGCCTCCTGTTAGGCCATCATCTACACAACATAGCCCTGAATTTTCCAATGCGCAGCTCTTTGCAAAAGAGAGATATTGGCAAGGAAAAGCTGTCTTGTACCTTTGCATTTTTCTCCCAAACGAAGGACACTAGAATTAAAATTTTAAAGCCTCCTGTTAGGCCATCATCTACACGACATGGCCCTGAATTTTCCAATGCGCAGCTCTTTTCAAAAGAGAGATATTGGCAAGGAAAAGCTGTCTTGTACCTTTGCATTTTTCTCCCAAACGAAGGACACTAGAATTAAAATTTTAAAGCCTCCTGTTAGGCCATCATCTACACGACATGGCCCTGAATTTTCCAATGCGCAGCTCTTTTCAAAAGAGAGATATTGGCAAGGAAAAGCTGTCTTGTACCTTTGCATTTTTCTCCCAAACGAAGGACACTAGAAAGAAAATTTTAAAGCCTCCTGTTAGGCCATCATCTACACGACATAGCCCTGAATTTTCCAATGCGCAGCTCTTTGCAAAAGAGAGATATTGGCAAGGAAAAGCTGTCTTGTACCTTTGCATTTTTCTCCCAAACGAAGGACACTAGAATTAAAATTTTAAAGCCTCCTGTTAGGCCATCAACTACACGACATAGCCCTGAATTTTCCAATGCGCAGCTCTTTGCAAAAGAGAGATATTGGCAAGGAAAATCTGTCTTGTACCTTTGCATTTTTCTCCCAAACGAAGGACACTAGAAAGAAAATTTTAAAGCCTCCTGTTAGGCCATCATCTACACGACATAGCCCTGAATTTTCCAATGCGCAGCTCTTTGCAAAAGAGAGATATTGGCAAGGAAAAGCTGTCTTGTACCTTTGCATTTTTCTCCCAAACGAAGGACACTAGAATTAAAATTTTAAAGCCTCCTGTTAGGCCATCATCTACACGACATAGCCCTGAATTTTCCAATGCGCAGCTCTTTGCAAAAGAGAGATATTGGCAAGGAAAAGCTGTCTTGTACCATTGCATTTTTCTCCCAAACTAAGGTCACTAGAAAGAAAATTTTAAAGCCTCCTGTTAGGCCATCATCTACACGACATAGCCCTGAATTTTCCAATGCGTAGCTCTTTGCAAAAGAGAGATATTGGCAAGGAAAAGCTGTCTTGTACCTTTGCATTTTTCTCCCAAACGAAGGACACTAGAAAGAAAATTTTAAAGCCTCCTGTTAGGCCATCATCTACACAACATAGCCCTGAATTTTCCAATGCGCAGCTCTTTGCAAAAGAGAGATATTGGCAAGGAAAAGCTGTCTTGTACCTTTGCATTTTTCTCCCAAACGAAGGACACTAGAATTAAAATTTTAAAGCCTCCTGTTAGGCCATCATCTACACGACATAGTCCTGAATTTTCCAATGCGCAGCTCTTTGCAAAATAGAGATATTGGCAAGGAAAAGCTGTCTTGTACCTTTGCATTTTTCTCCCAAACGAAGGACACTAGAAAGATAATTTTAAAGCCTCCTGTTAGGCCATCATCTACACGACATGGCCCTGAATTTTCCAATGCGATGCTCTTTGCAAAAGAGAGATATTGGCAAGGAAAAGCTGTCTTGTACCTTTGCATTTTTCTCCCAAACGAAGGACACTAGAATTAAAATTTTAAAGCCTCCTGTTAGACCATCATCTACACGGCATAGCCATGAATTTTCCAATGCGCAGCTCTTTGCAAAAGAGAGATATTGGCAAGGAAAAGCTGTCTTGTACCTTTGCATTTTTCTCCCAAACGAAGGACACTAGAATTAAAATTTTAAAGCCTCCTGTTAGGCCATCATCTACACGACATAGCCCTGAATTTTCCAATGCGCAGCTCTTTGCAAAAGAGAGATATTTGCAAGGAAAAGCTGTCTTGTACCTTTGCATTTTTCTCCCAAACGAAGGACACTAGAAAGAAAATTTTAAAGCCTCCTGTTAGGCCATCATCTACACGACATAGCCCTGAATTTTCCAATGCGCAGCTCTTTGCAAAAGAGAGATATTGGCAAGGAAAAGCTGTCTTGTACCATTGCATTTTTCTCCCAAACGAAGGACACTAGAAAGAAAATTTTAAAGCCTCCTGTTAGGCCATCATCTACACGACATAGCCCTGAATTTTCCAATGCGCAGCTCTTTGCAAAAGAGAGATATTGGCAAGGAAAAGCTGTCTTGTACCTTTGCATTTTTCTCCCAAACGAAGGTCACTAGAAAGAAAATTTTAAAGCCTCCTGTTAGGCCATCATCTACACGACATAGCCCTGAATTTTCCAATGCGCAGCTCTTTGCAAAAGAGAGATATTGGCAAGGAAAAGCTGTCTTGTACCTTTGCATTTTTCTCCCAAACGAAGGACACTAGAATTAAAATTTTAAAGCCTCCTGTTAGGCCATCATCTACACGACATAGCCCTGAATTTTCCAATGCGCAGCTCTTTGCAAAAGAGAGATATTGGCAAGGAAAAGCTGTCTTGTACCTTTGCATTTTTCTCCCAAACGAAGGACACTAGAAAGAACATTTTAAAGCCTCCTGTTAGGCCATCATCTACACGACATAGCCCTGAATTTTCCAATGCGCAGCTCTTTGCAAAAGAGAGATATTGGCAAGGAAAATCTGTCTTGTACCTTTGCATTTTTCTCCCAAACGAAGGACACTAGAAAGAAAATTTTAAAGCCTCCTGTTAGGCCATCATCTACACGACATAGCCCTGAATTTTCCAATGCGCAGCTATTTGCAAAAGAGAGATATTGGCAAGGAAAAGCTGTCTTGTACCATTGCATTTTTCTCCCAAACGAAGGACACTAGAAAGAAAATTTTAAAGCCTCCTGTTAGGCCATCATCTACACGACATAGCCCTGAATTTTCCAATGCGCAGCTCTTTGCAAAAGAGAGATATTGGCAAGGAAAAGCTGTCTTGTACCTTTGCATTTTTCTACCAAACGAAGGTCACTAGAAAGAAAATTTTAAAGCCTCCTGTTAGGCCATCATCTACACGACATAGCCCTGAATTTTCCAATGCGCAGCTCTTTGCAAAAGAGAGATATTGGCAAGGAAAAGCTGTCTTGTACCTTTGCATTTTTCTCCCAAACGAAGGACACTAGAATTAAAATTTTAAAGCCTCCTGTTAGACCATCATCTACACGGCATAGCCATGAATTTTCCAATGCGCAGCTCTTTGCAAAAGAGAGATATTGGCAAGGAAAAGCTGTCTTGTACCTTTGCATTTTTCTCCCAAACGAAGGACACTAGAATTAAAATTTTAAAGCCTCCTGTTAGGCCATCAACTACACGACATAGCCCTGAATTTTCCAATGCGCAGCTCTTTGCAAAAGAGAGATATTGGCAAGGAAAAGCTGTCTTGTACCTTTGCATTTTTCTCCCAAACGAAGGACACTAGAATTAAAATTTTAAAGCCTCCTGTTAGGCCATCATCTACACGACATAGCCCTGAATTTTCCAATGCGCAGCTCTTTGCAAAAGAGAGATATTGGCAAGGAAAAGCTGTCTTGTACCTTTGCATTTTTCTCCCAAACTAAGGTCACTAGAAAGAAAATTTTAAAGCCTCCTGTTAGGCCATCATCTACACGACATAGCCCTGAATTTTCCAATGCGCAGCTCTTTGCAAAAGAGAGATATTGGCAAGGAAAAGCTGTCTTGTACCTTTGCATTTTTCTCCCAAACGAAGGACACTAGAATTAAAATTTTAAAGCCTCCTGTTAGGCCATCATCTACACAACATAGCCCTGAATTTTCCAATGCGCAGCTCTTTGCAAAAGAGAGATATTGGCAAGGAAAAGCTGTCTTGTACCTTTGCATTTTTCTCCCAAACGAAGGACACTAGAATTAAAATTTTAAAGCCTCCTGTTAGGCCATCATCTACACGACATAGCCCTGAATTTTCCAATGCGCAGCTCTTTGCAAAAGAGAGATATTGGCAAGGAAAAGCTGTCTTGTACCTTTGCATTTTTCTCCCAAACGAAGGACACTAGAAAGATAATTTTAAAGCCTCCTGTTAGGCCATCATCTACACGACATGGCCCTGAATTTTCCAATGCGCAGCTCTTTTCAAAAGAGAGATATTGGCAAGGAAAAGCTGTCTTGTACCTTTGCATTTTTCGCCCAAACGAAGGACACTAGAAAGAAAATTTTAAAGCCTCCTGTTAGGCCATCATCTACACGACATAGCCCTGAATTTTCCAATGCGCAGCTCTTTGCAAAAGAGAGATATTGGCAAGGAAAAGCTGTCTTGTACCTTTGCATTTTTCTCCCAAACGAAGGACACTAGAATTAAAATTTTAAAGCCTCCTGTTAGGCCATCAACTACACGACATAGCCCTGAATTTTCCAATGCGCAGCTCTTTGCAAAAGAGAGATATTGGCAAGGAAAATCTGTCTTGTACCTTTGCATTTTTCTCCCAAACGAAGGACACTAGAAAGAAAATTTTAAAGCCTCCTGTTAGGCCATCATCTACACGACATAGCCCTGAATTTTCCAATGCGCAGCTCTTTGCAAAAGAGAGATATTGGCAAGGAAAAGCTGTCTTGTACCTTTGCATTTTTCTCCCAAACGAAGGACACTAGAATTAAAATTTTAAAGCCTCCTGTTAGGCCATCATCTACACGACATAGCCCCGAATTTTCCAATGCGCAGCTCTTTGCAAAAGAGAGATATTGGCAAGGAAAAGCTGTCTTGTACCTTTGCATTTTTCTCCCAAACTAAGGTCACTAGAAAGAAAATTTTAAAGCCTCCTGTTAGGCCATCATCTACACGACATAGCCCTGAATTTTCCAATGCGTAGCTCTTTGCAAAAGAGAGATATTGGCAAGGAAAAGCTGTCTTGTACCTTTGCATTTTTCTCCCAAACGAAGGACACTAGAAAGAAAATTTTAAAGCCTCCTGTTAGGCCATCATCTACACGACATAGCCCTGAATTTTCCAATGCGCAGCTCTTTGCAAAAGAGAGATATTGGCAAGGAAAAGCTGTCTTGTACCTTTGCATTTTTCTCCCAAACGAAGGACACTAGAATTAAAATTTTAAAGCCTCCTGTTAGGCCATCATCTACACGACATAGCCCTGAATTTTCCAATGCGCAGCTCTTTGCAAAAGAGAGATATTGGCAAGGAAAAGCTGTCTTGTACCTTTGCATTTTTCTCCCAAACGAAGGACACTAGAAAGAACATTTTAAAGCCTCCTGTTAGGCCATCATCTACACGACATAGCCCTGAATTTTCCAATGCGCAGCTCTTTGCAAAAGAGAGATATTGGCAAGGAAAATCTGTCTTGTACCTTTGCATTTTTCTCCCAAACGAAGGACACTAGAAAGAAAATTTTAAAGCCTCCTGTTAGGCCATCATCTACACGACATAGCCCTGAATTTTCCAATGCGCAGCTATTTGCAAAAGAGAGATATTGGCAAGGAAAAGCTGTCTTGTACCATTGCATTTTTCTCCCAAACGAAGGACACTAGAAAGAAAATTTTAAAGCCTCCTGTTAGGCCATCATCTACACGACATAGCCCTGAATTTTCCAATGCGCAGCTCTTTGCAAAAGAGAGATATTGGCAAGGAAAAGCTGTCTTGTACCTTTGCATTTTTCTCCCAAACGAAGGTCACTAGAAAGAAAATTTTAAAGCCTCCTGTTAGGCCATCATCTACACGACATAGCCCTGAATTTTCCAATGCGCAGCTCTTTGCAAAAGAGAGATATTGGCAAGGAAAAGCTGTCTTGTACCTTTGCATTTTTCTCCCAAACGAAGGACACTAGAATTAAAATTTTAAAGCCTCCTGTTAGACCATCATCTACACGGCATAGCCATGAATTTTCCAATGCACAGCTCTTTGCAAAAGAGAGATATTGGCAAGGAAAAGCTGTCTTGTACCTTTGCATTTTTCTCCCAAACGAAGGACACTAGAATTAAAATTTTAAAGCCTCCTGTTAGGCCATCAACTACACGACATAGCCCTGAATTTTCCAATGCGCAGCTCTTTGCAAAAGAGAGATATTGGCAAGGAAAAGCTGTCTTGTACCTTTGCATTTTTCTCCCAAACGATGGACACTAGAATTAAAATTTTAAAGCCTCCTGTTAGGCCATCATCTACACGACATAGCCCTGAATTTTCCAATGCGCAGCTCTTTGCAAAAGAGAGATATTGGCAAGGAAAAGCTGTCTTGTACCTTTGCATTTTTCTCCCAAACTAAGGTCACTAGAAAGAAAATTTTAAAGCCTCCTGTTAGGCCATCATCTACACGACATAGCCCTGAATTTTCCAATGCGTAGCTCTTTGCAAAAGAGAGATATTGGCAAGGAAAAGCTGTCTTGTACCTTTGCATTTTTCTCCCAAACGAAGGACACTAGAAAGAAAATTTTAAAGCCTCCTGTTAGGCCATCATCTACACAACATAGCCCTGAATTTTCCAATGCGCAGCTCTTTGCAAAAGAGAGATATTGGCAAGGAAAAGCTGTCTTGTACCTTTGCATTTTTCTCCCAAACGAAGGACACTAGAATTAAAATTTTAAAGCCTCCTGTTAGGCCATCATCTACACGACATAGCCCTGAATTTTCCAATGCGCAGCTCTTTGCAAAAGAGAGATATTGGCAAGGAAAAGCTGTCTTGTACCTTTGCATTTTTCTCCCAAACGAAGGACACTAGAAAGATAATTTTAAAGCCTCCTGTTAGGCCATCATCTACACGACATGGCCCTGAATTTTCCAATGCGCAGCTCTTTTCAAAAGAGAGATATTGGCAAGGAAAAGCTGTCTTGTACCTTTGCATTTTTCTCCCAAACGAAGGACACTAGAAAGAAAATTTTAAAGCCTCCTGTTAGGCCATCATCTACACGACATAGCCCTGAATTTTCCAATGCGCAGCTCTTTGCAAAAGAGAGATATTGGCAAGGAAAAGCTGTCTTGTACCTTTGCATTTTTCTCCCAAACGAAGGACACTAGAATTAAAATTTTAAAGCCTCCTGTTAGGCCATCAACTACACGACATAGCCCTGAATTTTCCAATGCGCAGCTCTTTGCAAAAGAGAGATATTGGCAAGGAAAATCTGTCTTGTACCTTTGCATTTTTCTCCCAAACGAAGGACACTAGAAAGAAAATTTTAAAGCCTCCTGTTAGGCCATCATCTACACGACATAGCCCTGAATTTTCCAATGCGCAGCTCTTTGCAAAAGAGAGATATTGGCAAGGAAAAGCTGTCTTGTACCTTTGCATTTTTCTCCCAAACGAAGGACACTAGAATTAAAATTGTAAAGCCTCCTGTTAGGCCATCATCTACACGACATAGCCCTGAATTTTCCAATGCGCAGCTCTTTGCAAAAGAGAGATATTGGCAAGGAAAAGCTGTCTTGTACCTTTGCATTTTTCTCCCAAACTAAGGTCACTAGAAAGAAAATTTTAAAGCCTCCTGTTAGGCCATCATCTACACGACATAGCCCTGAATTTTCCAATGCGTAGCTCTTTGCAAAAGAGAGATATTGGCAAGGAAAAGCTGTCTTGTACCTTTGCATTTTTCTCCCAAACGAAGGACACTAGAAAGAAAATTTTAAAGCCTCCTGTTAGGCCATCATCTACACAACATAGCCCTGAATTTTCCAATGCGCAGCTCTTTGCAAAAGAGAGATATTGGCAAGGAAAAGCTGTCTTGTACCTTTGCATTTTTCTCCCAAACGAAGGACACTAGAATTAAAATTTTAAAGCCTCCTGTTAGGCCATCATCTACACGACATAGCCCTGAATTTTCCAATGCGCAGCTCTTTGCAAAATAGAGATATTGGCAAGGAAAAGCTGTCTTGTACCTTTGCATTTTTCTCCCAAACGAAGGACACTAGAAAGATAATTTTAAAGCCTCCTGTTAGGCCATCATCTACACGACATGGCCCTGAATTTTCCAATGCGCAGCTCTTTGCAAAAGAGAGATATTGGCAAGGAAAAGCTGTCTTGTACCTTTGCATTTTTCTCCCAAACGAAGGACACTAGAAAGAAAATTTTAAAGCCTCCTGTTAGGCCATCATCTACACGACATAGCCCTGAATTTTCCAATGCGCAGCTCTTTGCAAAAGAGAGATATTGGCAAGGAAAAGCTGTCTTGTACCTTTGCATTTTTCTCCCAAACGAAGGACACTAGAATTAAAATTTTAAAGCCTCCTGTTAGGCCATCATCTACACGACATAGCCCTGAATTTTCCAATGCGCAGCTCTTTGCAAAAGAGAGATATTGGCAAGGAAAAGCTGTCTTGTACCTTTGCATTTTTCTCCCAAACGAAGGACACTAGAAAGATAATTTTAAAGCCTCCTGTTAGGCCATCATCTACACGACATAGCCCTGAATTTTCCAATGCGCAGCTCTTTGCAAAAGAGAGATATTGGCAAGGAAAAGCTGTCTTGTACCTTTGCATTTTTCTCCCAAACGAAGGTCACTAGAAAGAAAATTTTAAAGCCTCCTGTTAGGCCATCATCTACACGACATAGCCCTGAATTTTCCAATGCGTAGCTCTTTGCAAAAGAGAGATATTGGCAAGGAAAAGCTGTCTTGTACCTTTGCATTTTTCTCCCAAACGAAGGACACTAGAATTAAAATTTTAAAGCCTCCTGTTAGGCCATCATCTACACGACATAGCCCTGAATTTTCCAATGCGCAGCTCTTTGCAAAAGAGAGATATTGGCAAGGAAAAGCTGTCTTGTACCTTTGCATTTTTCTCCCAAACGAAGGACACTAGAAAGAAAATTTTAAAGCCTCCTGTTAGGCCATCATCTACACGACATAGCCCTGAATTTTCCAATGCGCAGCTCTTTGCAAAAGAGAGATATTGGCAAGGAAAAGCTGTCTTGTACCATTGCATTTTTCTCCCAAACGAAGGACACTAGAAAGAAAATTTTAAAGCCTCCTGTTAGGCCATCATCTACACGACATAGCCCTGAATTTTCCAATGCGCAGCTCTTTGCAAAAGAGAGATATTGGCAAGGAAAAGCTGTCTTGTACCTTTGCATTTTTCTCCCAAACGAAGGTCACTAGAAAGAAAATTTTAAAGCCTCCTGTTAGGCCATCATCTACACGACATAGCCCTGAATTTTCCAATGCGCAGCTCTTTGCAAAAGAGAGATATTGGCAAGGAAAAGCTGTCTTGTACCTTTGCATTTTTCTCCCAAACGAAGGACACTAGAAAGAAAATTTTAAAGCCTCCTGTTAGGCCATCATCTACACGACATAGCCCTGAATTTTCCAATGCGCAGCTCTTTGCAAAAGAGAGATATTGGCAAGGAAAAGCTGTCTTGTACCTTTGCATTTTTCTCCCAAACGAAGGACACTAGAATTAAAATTTTAAAGCCTCCTGTTAGGCCATCATCTACACGACATAGCCCTGAATTTTCCAATGCGCAGCTCTTTGCAAAATAGAGATATTGGCAAGGAAAAGCTGTCTTGTACCTTTGCATTTTTCTCCCAAACGAAGGACACTAGAAAGATAATTTTAAAGCCTCCTGTTAGGCCATCATCTACACGACATGGCCCTGAATTTTCCAATGCGCAGCTCTTTGCAAAAGAGAGATATTGGCAAGGAAAAGCTGTCTTGTACCTTTGCATTTTTCTCCCAAACGAAGGACACTAGAAAGAAAATTTTAAAGCCTCCTGTTAGGCCATCATCTACACGACATAGCCCTGAATTTTCCAATGCGCAGCTCTTTGCAAAAGAGAGATATTGGCAAGGAAAAGCTGTCTTGTACCTTTGCATTTTTCTCCCAAACGAAGGACACTAGAATTAAAATTTTAAAGCCTCCTGTTAGGCCATCATCTACACGACATAGCCCTGAATTTTCCAATGCGCAGCTCTTTGCAAAAGAGAGATATTGGCAAGGAAAAGCTGTCTTGTACCTTTGCATTTTTCTCCCAAACGAAGGACACTAGAAAGATAATTTTAAAGCCTCCTGTTAGGCCATCATCTACACGACATAGCCCTGAATTTTCCAATGCGCAGCTCTTTGCAAAAGAGAGATATTGGCAAGGAAAAGCTGTCTTGTACCTTTGCATTTTTCTCCCAAACGAAGGTCACTAGAAAGAAAATTTTAAAGCCTCCTGTTAGGCCATCATCTACACGACATAGCCCTGAATTTTCCAATGCGTAGCTCTTTGCAAAAGAGAGATATTGGCAAGGAAAAGCTGTCTTGTACCTTTGCATTTTTCTCCCAAACGAAGGACACTAGAATTAAAATTTTAAAGCCTCCTGTTAGGCCATCATCTACACGACATAGCCCTGAATTTTCCAATGCGCAGCTCTTTGCAAAAGAGAGATATTGGCAAGGAAAAGCTGTCTTGTACCTTTGCATTTTTCTCCCAAACGAAGGACACTAGAAAGAAAATTTTAAAGCCTCCTGTTAGGCCATCATCTACACGACATAGCCCTGAATTTTCCAATGCGCAGCTCTTTGCAAAAGAGAGATATTGGCAAGGAAAAGCTGTCTTGTACCATTGCATTTTTCTCCCAAACGGAGGACACTAGAAAGAAAATTTTAAAGCCTCCTGTTAGGCCATCATCTACACGACATAGCCATGAATTTTCCAATGCGCAGCTCTTTGCAAAAGAGAGATATTGGCAAGGAAAAGCTGTCTTGTACCTTTGCATTTTTCTCCCAAACGAAGGTCACTAGAAAGAAAATTTTAAAGCCTCCTGTTAGGCCATCATCTACACGACATAGCCCTGAATTTTCCAATGCGCAGCTCTTTGCAAAAGAGAGATATTGGCAAGGAAAAGCTGTCTTGTACCTTTGCATTTTTCTCCCAAACGAAGGACACTAGAATTAAAATTTTAAAGCCTCCTGTTAGACCATCATCTACACGGCATAGCCATGAATTTTCCAATGCGCAGCTCTTTGCAAAAGAGAGATATTGGCAAGGAAAAGCTGTCTTGTACCTTTGCATTTTTCTCCCAAACGAAGGACACTAGAATTAAAATTTTAAAGCCTCCTGTTAGGCCATCAACTACACGACATAGCCCTGAATTTTCCAATGCGCAGCTCTTTGCAAAAGAGAGATATTGGCAAGGAAAAGCTGTCTTGTACCTTTGCATTTTTCTCCCAAACGAAGGACACTAGAATTAAAATTTTAAAGCCTCCTGTTAGGCCATCATCTACACGACATAGCCCTGAATTTTCCAATGCGCAGCTCTTTGCAAAAGAGAGATATTGGCAAGGAAAAGCTGTCTTGTACCTTTGCATTTTTCTCCCAAACTAAGGTCACTAGAAAGAAAATTTTAAAGCCTCCTGTTAGGCCATCATCTACACGACATAGCCCTGAATTTTCCAATGCGTAGCTCTTTGCAAAAGAGAGATATTGGCAAGGAAAAGCTGTCTTGTACCTTTGCATTTTTCTCCCAAACGAAGGACACTAGAAAGAAAATTTTAAAGCCTCCTGTTAGGCCATCATCTACACAACATAGCCCTGAATTTTCCAATGCGCAGCTCTTTGCAAAAGAGAGATATTGGCAAGGAAAAGCTGTCTTGTACCTTTGCATTTTTCTCCCAAACGAAGGACACTAGAATTAAAATTTTAAAGCCTCCTGTTAGGCCATCATCTACACGACATAGCCCTGAATTTTCCAATGCGCAGCTCTTTGCAAAAGAGAGATATTGGCAAGGAAAAGCTGTCTTGTACCTTTGCATTTTTCTCCCAAACGAAGGACACTAGAAAGATAATTTTAAAGCCTCCTGTTAGGCCATCATCTACACGACATGGCCCTGAATTTTCCAATGCGCAGCTCTTTTCAAAAGAGAGATATTGGCAAGGAAAAGCTGTCTTGTACCTTTGCATTTTTCTCCCAAACGAAGGACACTAGAAAGAAAATTTTAAAGCCTCCTGTTAGGCCATCATCTACACGACATAGCCCTGAATTTTCCAATGCGCAGCTCTTTGCAAAAGAGAGATATTGGCAAGGAAAAGCTGTCTTGTACCTTTGCATTTTTCTCCCAAACGAAGGACACTAGAATTAAAATTTTAAAGCCTCCTGTTAGGCCATCAACTACACGACATAGCCCTGAATTTTCCAATGCGCAGCTCTTTGCAAAAGAGAGATATTGGCAAGGAAAATCTGTCTTGTACCTTTGCATTTTTCTCCCAAACGAAGGACACTAGAAAGAAAATTTTAAAGCCTCCTGTTAGGCCATCATCTACACGACATAGCCCTGAATTTTCCAATGCGCAGCTCTTTGCAAAAGAGAGATATTGGCAAGGAAAAGCTGTCTTGTACCTTTGCATTTTTCTCCCAAACGAAGGACACTAGAATTAAAATTTTAAAGCCTCCTGTTAGGCCTTCATCTACACGACATAGCCCTGAATTTTCCAATGCGCAGCTCTTTGCAAAAGAGAGATATTGGCAAGGAAAAGCTGTCTTGTACCTTTGCATTTTTCTCCCAAACTAAGGTCACTAGAAAGAAAATTTTAAAGCCTCCTGTTAGGCCATCATCTACACGACATAGCCCTGAATTTTCCAATGCGTAGCTCTTTGCAAAAGAGAGATATTGGCAAGGAAAAGCTGTCTTGTACCTTTGCATTTTTCTCCCAAACGAAGGACACTAGAAAGAAAATTTTAAAGCCTCCTGTTAGGCCATCATCTACACAACATAGCCCTGAATTTTCCAATGCGCAGCTCTTTGCAAAAGAGAGATATTGGCAAGGAAAAGCTGTCTTGTACCTTTGCATTTTTCTCCCAAACGAAGGACACTAGAATTAAAATTTTAAAGCCTCCTGTTAGGCCATCATCTACACGACATAGCCCTGAATTTTCCAATGCGCAGCTCTTTGCAAAATAGAGATATTGGCAAGGAAAAGCTGTCTTGTACCTTTGCATTTTTCTCCCAAACGAAGGACACTAGAAAGATAATTTTAAAGCCTCCTGTTAGGCCATCATCTACACGACATGGCCCTGAATTTTCCAATGCGCAGCTCTTTGCAAAAGAGAGATATTGGCAAGGAAAAGCTGTCTTGTACCTTTGCATTTTTCTCCCAAACGAAGGACACTAGAAAGAAAATTTTAAAGCCTCCTGTTAGGCCATCATCTACACGACATAGCCCTGAATTTTCCAATGCGCAGCTCTTTGCAAAAGAGAGATATTGGCAAGGAAAAGCTGTCTTGTACCATTGCATTTTTCTCCCAAACGAAGGACACTAGAATTAAAATTTTAAAGCCTCCTGTTAGACCATCATCTACACGGCATAGCCATGAATTTTCCAATGCGCAGCTCTTTGCAAAAGAGAGATATTGGCAAGGAAAAGCTGTCTTGTACCTTTGCATTTTTCTCCCAAACGAAGGACACTAGAATTAAAATTTTAAAGCCTCCTGTTAGGCCATCAACTACACGACATAGCCCTGAATTTTCCAATGCGCAGCTCTTTGCAAAAGAGAGATATTGGCAAGGAAAAGCTGTCTTGTACCTTTGCATTTTTCTCCCAAACGAAGGACACTAGAATTAAAATTTTAAAGCCTCCTGTTAGGCCATCATCTACACGACATAGCCCTGAATTTTCCAATGCGCAGCTCTTTGCAAAAGAGAGATATTGGCAAGGAAAAGCTGTCTTGTACCTTTGCATTTTTCTCCCAAACTAAGGTCACTAGAAAGAAAATTTTAAAGCCTCCTGTTAGGCCATCATCTACACGACATAGCCCTGAATTTTCCAATGCGTAGCTCTTTGCAAAAGAGAGATATTGGCAAGGAAAAGCTGTCTTGTACCTTTGCATTTTTCTCCCAAACGAAGGACACTAGAAAGAAAATTTTAAAGCCTCCTGTTAGGCCATCATCTACACAACATAGCCCTGAATTTTCCAATGCGCAGCTCTTTGCAAAAGAGAGATATTGGCAAGGAAAAGCTGTCTTGTACCTTTGCATTTTTCTCCCAAACGAAGGACACTAGAATTAAAATTTTAAAGCCTCCTGTTAGGCCATCATCTACACGACATAGCCCTGAATTTTCCAATGCGCAGCTCTTTGCAAAAGAGAGATATTGGCAAGGAAAAGCTGTCTTGTACCTTTGCATTTTTCTCCCAAACGAAGGACACTAGAAAGATAATTTTAAAGCCTCCTGTTAGGCCATCATCTACACGACATGGCCCTGAATTTTCCAATGCGCAGCTCTTTTCAAAAGAGAGATATTGGCAAGGAAAAGCTGTCTTGTACCTTTGCATTTTTCTCCCAAACGAAGGACACTAGAAAGAAAATTTTAAAGCCTCCTGTTAGGCCATCATCTACACGACATAGCCCTGAATTTTCCAATGCGCAGCTCTTTGCAAAAGAGAGATATTGGCAAGGAAAAGCTGTCTTGTACCTTTGCATTTTTCTCCCAAACAAAGGACACTAGAATTAAAATTTTAAAGCCTCCTGTTAGGCCATCAACTACACGACATAGCCCTGAATTTTCCAATGCGCAGCTCTTTGCAAAAGAGAGATATTGGCAAGGAAAATCTGTCTTGTACCTTTGCATTTTTCTCCCAAACGAAGGACACTAGAAAGAAAATTTTAAAGCCTCCTGTTAGGCCATCATCTACACGACATAGCCCTGAATTTTCCAATGCGCAGCTCTTTGCAAAAGAGAGATATTGGCAAGGAAAAGCTGTCTTGTACCTTTGCATTTTTCTCCCAAACGAAGGACACTAGAATTAAAATTTTAAAGCCTCCTGTTAGGCCTTCATCTACACGACATAGCCCTGAATTTTCCAATGCGCAGCTCTTTGCAAAAGAGAGATATTGGCAAGGAAAAGCTGTCTTGTACCTTTGCATTTTTCTCCCAAACTAAGGTCACTAGAAAGAAAATTTTAAAGCCTCCTGTTAGGCCATCATCTACACGACATAGCCCTGAATTTTCCAATGCGTAGCTCTTTGCAAAAGAGAGATATTGGCAAAGAAAAGCTGTCTTGTACCTTTGCATTTTTCTCCCAAACGAAGGACACTAGAAAGAAAATTTTAAAGCCTCCTGTTAGGCCATCATCTACACAACATAGCCCTGAATTTTCCAATGCGCAGCTCTTTGCAAAAGAGAGATATTGGCAAGGAAAAGCTGTCTTGTACCTTTGCATTTTTCTCCCAAACGAAGGACACTAGAAAGATAATTTTAAAGCCTCCTGTTAGGCCATCATCTACACGACATGGCCCTGAATTTTCCAATGCGCAGCTCTTTTCAAAAGAGAGATATTGGCAAGGAAAAGCTGTCTTGTACCTTTGCATTTTTCTCCCAAACGAAGGACACTAGAAAGAAAATTTTAAAGCCTCCTGTTAGGCCATCATCTACACGACATAGCCCTGAATTTTCCAATGCGCAGCTCTTTGCAAAAGAGAGATATTGGCAAGGAAAAGCTGTCTTGTACCTTTGCATTTTTCTCCCAAACGAAGGACACTAGAATTAAAATTTTAAAGCCTCCTGTTAGGCCTTCATCTACACGACATAGCCCTGAATTTTCCAATGCGCAGCTCTTTGCAAAAGAGAGATATTGGCAAGGAAAAGCTGTCTTGTACCTTTGCATTTTTCTCCCAAACTAAGGTCACTAGAAAGAAAATTTTAAAGCCTCCTGTTAGGCCATCATCTACACGACATAGCCCTGAATTTTCCAATGCGCAGCTCTTTGCAAAAGAGAGATATTGGCAAGGAAAAGCTGTCTTGTACCTTTGCATTTTTCTCCCAAACTAAGGTCACTAGAAAGAAAATTTTAAAGCCTCCTGTTAGGCCATCATCTACACGACATAGCCCTGAATTTTCCAATGCGTAGCTCTTTGCAAAAGAGAGATATTGGCAAAGAAAAGCTGTCTTGTACCTTTGCATTTTTCTCCCAAACGAAGGACACTAGAAAGAAAATTTTAAAGCCTCCTGTTAGGCCATCATCTACACAACATAGCCCTGAATTTTCCAATGCGCAGCTCTTTGCAAAAGAGAGATATTGGCAAGGAAAAGCTGTCTTGTACCTTTGCATTTTTCTCCCAAACGAAGGACACTAGAAAGATAATTTTAAAGCCTCCTGTTAGGCCATCATCTACACGACATGGCCCTGAATTTTCCAATGCGCAGCTCTTTTCAAAAGAGAGATATTGGCAAGGAAAAGCTGTCTTGTACCTTTGCATTTTTCTCCCAAACGAAGGACACTAGAAAGAAAATTTTAAAGCCTCCTGTTAGGCCATCATCTACACGACATAGCCCTGAATTTTCCAATGCGCAGCTCTTTGCAAAAGAGAGATATTGGCAAGGAAAAGCTGTCTTGTACCTTTGCATTTTTCTCCCAAACGAAGGACACTAGAATTAAAATTTTAAAGCCTCCTGTTAGGCCTTCATCTACACGACATAGCCCTGAATTTTCCAATGCGCAGCTCTTTGCAAAAGAGAGATATTGGCAAGGAAAAGCTGTCTTGTACCTTTGCATTTTTCTCCCAAACTAAGGTCACTAGAAAGAAAATTTTAAAGCCTCCTGTTAGGCCATCATCTACACGACATAGCCCTGAATTTTCCAATGCGTAGCTCTTTGCAAAAGAGAGATATTGGCAAGGAAAAGCTGTCTTGTACCTTTGCATTTTTCTCCCAAACGAAGGACACTAGAAAGAAAATTTTAAAGCCTCCTGTTAGGCCATCATCTACACAACATAGCCCTGAATTTTCCAATGCGCAGCTCTTTGCAAAAGAGAGATATTGGCAAGGAAAAGCTGTCTTGTACCTTTGCATTTTTCTCCCAAACGAAGGACACTAGAATTAAAATTTTAAAGCCTCCTGTTAGGCCATCATCTACACGACATAGCCCTGAATTTTCCAATGCGCAGCTCTTTGCAAAATAGAGATATTGGCAAGGAAAAGCTGTCTTGTACCTTTGCATTTTTCTCCCAAACGAAGGACACTAGAAAGATAATTTTAAAGCCTCCTGTTAGGCCATCATCTACACGACATGGCCCTGAATTTTCCAATGCGCAGCTCTTTGCAAAAGAGAGATATTGGCAAGGAAAAGCTGTCTTGTACCTTTGCATTTTTCTCCCAAACGAAGGACACTAGAAAGAAAATTTTAAAGCCTCCTGTTAGGCCATCATCTACACGACATAGCCCTGAATTTTCCAATGCGCAGCTCTTTGCAAAAGAGAGATATTGGCAAGGAAAAGCTGTCTTGTACCTTTGCATTTTTCTCCCAAACTAAGGTCACTAGAAAGAAAATTTTAAAGCCTTCTGTTAGACCATCATCTACACGGCATAGCCATCTATTTTCCAATGCGCAGCTCTTTGCAAAAGAGAGATATTGGCAAGGAAAAGCTGTCTTGTACCTTTGCATTTTTCTCCCAAACGAAGGACACTAGAATTAAAATTTTAAAGCCTCCTGTTAGGCCATCAACTACACGACATAGCCCTGAATTTTCCAATGCGCAGCTCTTTGCAAAAGAGAGATATTGGCAAGGAAAAGCTGTCTTGTACCTTTGCATTTTTCTCCCAAACGAAGGACACTAGAATTAAAATTTTAAAGCCTCCTGTTAGGCCATCATCTACACGACATAGCCCTGAATTTTCCAATGCGCAGCTCTTTGCAAAAGAGAGATATTGGCAAGGAAAAGCTGTCTTGTACCTTTGCATTTTTCTCCCAAACTAAGGTCACTAGAAAGAAAATTTTAAAGCCTCCTGTTAGGCCATCATCTACACGACATAGCCCTGAATTTTCCAATGCGTAGCTCTTTGCAAAAGAGAGATATTGGCAAGGAAAAGCTGTCTTGTACCTTTGCATTTTTCTCCCAAACGAAGGACACTAGAAAGAAAATTTTAAAGCCTCCTGTTAGGCCATCATCTACACGACATAGCCCTGAATTTTCCAATGCGTAGCTCTTTGCAAAAGAGAGATATTGGCAAAGAAAAGCTGTCTTGTACCTTTGCATTTTTCTCCCAAACGAAGGACACTAGAAAGAAAATTTTAAAGCCTCCTGTTAGGCCATCATCTACACAACATAGCAATGAATTTTCCAATGCGCAGCTCTTTGCAAAAGAGAGATATTGGCAAGGAAAAGCTGTCTTGTACCTTTGCATTTTTCTCCCAAACGAAGGACACTAGAATTAAAATTTTAAAGCCTCCTGTTAGGCCATCATCTACACGACATAGCCCTGAATTTTCCAATGCGCAGCTCTTTGCAAAATAGAGATATTGGCAAGGAAAAGCTGTCTTGTACCTTTGCATTTTTCTCCCAAACGAAGGACACTAGAAAGATAATTTTAAAGCCTCCTGTTAGGCCATCATCTACACGACATGGCCCTGAATTTTCCAATGCGCAGCTCTTTGCAAAAGAGAGATATTGGCAAGGAAAAGCTGTCTTGTACCTTTGCATTTTTCTCCCAAACGAAGGACACTAGAAAGAAAATTTTAAAGCCTCCTGTTAGGCCATCATCTACACGACATAGCCCTGAATTTTCCAATGCGCAGCTCTTTGCAAAAGAGAGATATTGGCAAGGAAAAGCTGTCTTGTACCATTGCATTTTTCTCCCAAACGAAGGACACTAGAATTAAAATTTTAAAGCCTCCTGTTAGACCATCATCTACACGGCATAGCCATGAATTTTCCAATGCGCAGCTCTTTGCAAAAGAGAGATATTGGCAAGGAAAAGCTGTCTTGTACCTTTGCATTTTTCTCCCAAACGAAGGACACTAGAATTAAAATTTTAAAGCCTCCTGTTAGGCCATCAACTACACGACATAGCCCTGAATTTTCCAATGCGCAGCTCTTTGCAAAAGAGAGATATTGGCAAGGAAAAGCTGTCTTGTACCTTTGCATTTTTCTCCCAAACGAAGGACACTAGAATTAAAATTTTAAAGCCTCCTGTTAGGCCATCATCTACACGACATAGCCCTGAATTTTCCAATGCGCAGCTCTTTGCAAAAGAGAGATATTGGCAAGGAAAAGCTGTCTTGTACCTTTGCATTTTTCTCCCAAACTAAGGTCACTAGAAAGAAAATTTTAAAGCCTCCTGTTAGGCCATCATCTACACGACATAGCCCTGAATTTTCCAATGCGTAGCTCTTTGCAAAAGAGAGATATTGGCAAGGAAAAGCTGTCTTGTACCTTTGCATTTTTCTCCCAAACGAAGGACACTAGAAAGAAAATTTTAAAGCCTCCTGTTAGGCCATCATCTACACAACATAGCCCTGAATTTTCCAATGCGCAGCTCTTTGCAAAAGAGAGATATTGGCAAGGAAAAGCTGTCTTGTACCTTTGCATTTTTCTCCCAAACGAAGGACACTAGAATTAAAATTTTAAAGCCTCCTGTTAGGCCATCATCTACACGACATAGCCCTGAATTTTCCAATGCGCAGCTCTTTGCAAAAGAGAGATATTGGCAAGGAAAAGCTGTCTTGTACCTTTGCATTTTTCTCCCAAACGAAGGACACTAGAAAGATAATTTTAAAGCCTCCTGTTAGGCCATCATCTACACGACATGGCCCTGAATTTTCCAATGCGCAGCTCTTTTCAAAAGAGAGATATTGGCAAGGAAAAGCTGTCTTGTACCTTTGCATTTTTCTCCCAAACGAAGGACACTAGAAAGAAAATTTTAAAGCCTCCTGTTAGGCCATCATCTACACGACATAGCCCTGAATTTTCCAATGCGCAGCTCTTTGCAAAAGAGAGATATTGGCAAGGAAAAGCTGTCTTGTACCTTTGCATTTTTCTCCCAAACGAAGGACACTAGAATTAAAATTTTAAAGCCTCCTGTTAGGCCATCAACTACACGACATAGCCCTGAATTTTCCAATGCGCAGCTCTTTGCAAAAGAGAGATATTGGCAAGGAAAATCTGTCTTGTACCTTTGCATTTTTCTCCCAAACGAAGGACACTAGAAAGAAAATTTTAAAGCCTCCTGTTAGGCCATCATCTACACGACATAGCCCTGAATTTTCCAATGCGCAGCTCTTTGCAAAAGAGAGATATTGGCAAGGAAAAGCTGTCTTGTACCTTTGCATTTTTCTCCCAAACGAAGGACACTAGAATTAAAATTTTAAAGCCTCCTGTTAGGCCATCATCTACACGACATAGCCCTGAATTTTCCAATGCGCAGCTCTTTGCAAAAGAGAGATATTGGCAAGGAAAAGCTGTCTTGTACCTTTGCATTTTTCTCCCAAACTAAGGTCACTAGAAAGAAAATTTTAAAGCCTCCTGTTAGGCCATCATCTACACGACATAGCCCTGAATTTTCCAATGCGTAGCTCTTTGCAAAAGAGAGATATTGGCAAGGAAAAGCTGTCTTGTACCTTTGCATTTTTCTCCCAAACGAAGGACACTAGAAAGAAAATTTTAAAGCCTCCTGTTAGGCCATCATCTACACAACATAGCCCTGAATTTTCCAATGCGCAGCTCTTTGCAAAAGAGAGATATTGGCAAGGAAAAGCTGTCTTGTACCTTTGCATTTTTCTCCCAAACGAAGGACACTAGAATTAAAATTTTAAAGCCTCCTGTTAGGCCATCATCTACACGACATAGCCCTGAATTTTCCAATGCGCAGCTCTTTGCAAAAGAGAGATATTGGCAAGGAAAAGCTGTCTTGTACCTTTGCATTTTTCTCCCAAACGAAGGACACTAGAAAGATAATTTTAAAGCCTCCTGTTAGGCCATCATCTACACGACATGGCCCTGAATTTTCCAATGCGCAGCTCTTTTCAAAAGAGAGATATTGGCAAGGAAAAGCTGTCTTGTACCTTTGCATTTTTCTCCCACACGAAGGACACTAGAAAGAAAATTTTAAAGCCTCCTGTTAGGCCATCATCTACACGACATAGCCCTGAATTTTCCAATGCGCAGCTCTTTGCAAAAGAGAGATATTGGCAAGGAAAAGCTGTCTTGTACCTTTGCATTTTTCTCCCAAACTAAGGTCACTAGAAAGAAAATTTTAAAGCCTCCTGTTAGGCCATCATCTACACGACATAGCCCTGAATTTTCCAATGCGTAGCTCTTTGCAAAAGAGAGATATTGGCAAGGAAAAGCTGTCTTGTACCTTTGCATTTTTCTCCCAAACGAAGGACACTAGAAAGAAAATTTTAAAGCCTCCTGTTAGGCCATCATCTACACAACATAGCCCTGAATTTTCCAATGCGCAGCTCTTTGCAAAAGAGAGATATTGGCAAGGAAAAGCTGTCTTGTACCTTTGCATTTTTCTCCCAAACGAAGGACACTAGAATTAAAATTTTAAAGCCTCCTGTTAGGCCATCATCTACACGACATAGCCCTGAATTTTCCAATGCGCAGCTCTTTGCAAAAGAGAGATATTGGCAAGGAAAAGCTGTCTTGTACCTTTGCATTTTTCTCCCAAACGAAGGACACTAGAAAGATAATTTTAAAGCCTCCTGTTAGGCCATCATCTACACGACATGGCCCTGAATTTTCCAATGCGCAGCTCTTTTCAAAAGAGAGATATTGGCAAGGAAAAGCTGTCTTGTACCTTTGCATTTTTCTCCCAAACGAAGGACACTAGAAAGAAAATTTTAAAGCCTCCTGTTAGGCCATCATCTACACGACATAGCCCTGAATTTTCCAATGCGCAGCTCTTTGCAAAAGAGAGATATTGGCAAGGAAAAGCTGTCTTGTACCTTTGCATTTTTCTCCCAAACGAAGGACACTAGAATTAAAATTTTAAAGCCTCCTGTTAGGCCATCAACTACACGACATAGCCCTGAATTTTCCAATGCGCAGCTCTTTGCAAAAGAGAGATATTGGCAAGGAAAATCTGTCTTGTACCTTTGCATTTTTCTCCCAAACGAAGGACACTAGAAAGAAAATTTTAAAGCCTCCTGTTAGGCCATCATCTACACGACATAGCCCTGAATTTTCCAATGCGCAGCTCTTTGCAAAAGAGAGATATTGGCAAGGAAAAGCTGTCTTGTACCTTTGCATTTTTCTCCCAAACGAAGGACACTAGAATTAAAATTTTAAAGCCTCCTGTTAGGCCATCATCTACACGACATAGCCCTGAATTTTCCAATGCGCAGCTCTTTGCAAAAGAGAGATATTGGCAAGGAAAAGCTGTCTTGTACCTTTGCATTTTTCTCCCAAACTAAGGTCACTAGAAAGAAAATTTTAAAGCCTCCTGTTAGGCCATCATCTACACGACATAGCCCTGAATTTTCCAATGCGTAGCTCTTTGCAAAAGAGAGATATTGGCAAGGAAAAGCTGTCTTGTACCTTTGCATTTTTCTCCCAAACGAAGGACACTAGAAAGAAAATTTTAAAGCCTCCTGTTAGGCCATCATCTACACAACATAGCCCTGAATTTTCCAATGCGCAGCTCTTTGCAAAAGAGAGATATTGGCAAGGAAAAGCTGTCTTGTACCTTTGCATTTTTCTCCCAAACGAAGGACACTAGAATTAAAATTTTAAAGCCTCCTGTTAGGCCATCATCTACACGACATAGCCCTGAATTTTCCAATGCGCAGCTCTTTGCAAAAGAGAGATATTGGCAAGGAAAAGCTGTCTTGTACCTTTGCATTTTTCTCCCAAACGAAGGACACTAGAAAGATAATTTTAAAGCCTCCTGTTAGGCCATCATCTACACGACATGGCCCTGAATTTTCCAATGCGCAGCTCTTTTCAAAAGAGAGATATTGGCAAGGAAAAGCTGTCTTGTACCTTTGCATTTTTCTCCCAAACGAAGGACACTAGAAATAAAATTTTAAAGCCTCCTGTTAGGCCATCATCTACACGACATAGCCCTGAATTTTCCAATGCGCAGCTCTTTGCAAAAGAGAGATATTGGCAAGGAAAAGCTGTCTTGTACCTTTGCATTTTTCTCCCAAACAAAGGACACTAGAATTAAAATTTTAAAGCCTCCTGTTAGGCCATCAACTACACGACATAGCCCTGAATTTTCCAATGCGCAGCTCTTTGCAAAAGAGAGATATTGGCAAGGAAAATCTGTCTTGTACCTTTGCATTTTTCTCCCAAACGAAGGACACTAGAAAGAAAATTTTAAAGCCTCCTGTTAGGCCATCATCTACACGACATAGCCCTGAATTTTCCAATGCGCAGCTCTTTGCAAAAGAGAGATATTGGCAAGGAAAAGCTGTCTTGTACCTTTGCATTTTTCTCCCAAACGAAGGACACTAGAATTAAAATTTTAAAGCCTCCTGTTAGGCCTTCATCTACACGACATAGCCCTGAATTTTCCAATGCGCAGCTCTTTGCAAAAGAGAGATATTGGCAAGGAAAAGCTGTCTTGTACCTTTGCATTTTTCTCCCAAACTAAGGTCACTAGAAAGAAAATTTTAAAGCCTCCTGTTAGGCCATCATCTACACGACATAGCCCTGAATTTTCCAATGCGTAGCTCTTTGCAAAAGAGAGATATTGGCAAGGAAAAGCTGTCTTGTACCTTTGCATTTTTCTCCCAAACGAAGGACACTAGAAAGAAAATTTTAAAGCCTCCTGTTAGGCCATCATCTACACAACATAGCCCTGAATTTTCCAATGCGCAGCTCTTTGCAAAAGAGAGATATTGGCAAGGAAAAGCTGTCTTGTACCTTTGCATTTTTCTCCCAAACGAAGGACACTAGAATTAAAATTTTAAAGCCTCCTGTTAGGCCATCATCTACACGACATAGCCCTGAATTTTCCAATGCGCAGCTCTTTGCAAAATAGAGATATTGGCAAGGAAAAGCTGTCTTGTACCTTTGCATTTTTCTCCCAAACGAAGGACACTAGAAAGATAATTTTAAAGCCTCCTGTTAGGCCATCATCTACACGACATGGCCCTGAATTTTCCAATGCGCAGCTCTTTGCAAAAGAGAGATATTGGCAAGGAAAAGCTGTCTTGTACCTTTGCATTTTTCTCCCAAACGAAGGACACTAGAAAGAAAATTTTAAAGCCTCCTGTTAGGCCATCATCTACACGACATAGCCCTGAATTTTCCAATGCGCAGCTCTTTGCAAAAGAGAGATATTGGCAAGGAAAAGCTGTCTTGTACCATTGCATTTTTCTCCCAAACGAAGGACACTAGAATTAAAATTTTAAAGCCTCCTGTTAGACCATCATCTACACGGCATAGCCATGAATTTTCCAATGCGCAGCTCTTTGCAAAAGAGAGATATTGGCAAGGAAAAGCTGTCTTGTACCTTTGCATTTTTCTCCCAAACGAAGGACACTAGAATTAAAATTTTAAAGCCTCCTGTTAGGCCATCAACTACACGACATAGCCCTGAATTTTCCAATGCGCAGCTCTTTGCAAAAGAGAGATATTGGCAAGGAAAAGCTGTCTTGTACCTTTGCATTTTTCTCCCAAACGAAGGACACTAGAATTAAAATTTTAAAGCCTCCTGTTAGGCCATCATCTACACGACATAGCCCTGAATTTTCCAATGCGCAGCTCTTTGCAAAAGAGAGATATTGGCAAGGAAAAGCTGTCTTGTACCTTTGCATTTTTCTCCCAAACTAAGGTCACTAGAAAGAAAATTTTAAAGCCTCCTGTTAGGCCATCATCTACACGACATAGCCCTGAATTTTCCAATGCGTAGCTCTTTGCAAAAGAGAGATATTGGCAAGGAAAAGCTGTCTTGTACCTTTGCATTTTTCTCCCAAACGAAGGACACTAGAAAGAAAATTTTAAAGCCTCCTGTTAGGCCATCATCTACACAACATAGCCCTGAATTTTCCAATGCGCAGCTCTTTGCAAAAGAGAGATATTGGCAAGGAAAAGCTGTCTTGTACCTTTGCATTTTTCTCCCAAACGAAGGACACTAGAATTAAAATTTTAAAGCCTCCTGTTAGGCCATCATCTACACGACATAGCCCTGAATTTTCCAATGCGCAGCTCTTTGCAAAAGAGAGATATTGGCAAGGAAAAGCTGTCTTGTACCTTTGCATTTTTCTCCCAAACGAAGGACACTAGAAAGATAATTTTAAAGCCTCCTGTTAGGCCATCATCTACACGACATGGCCCTGAATTTTCCAATGCGCAGCTCTTTTCAAAAGAGAGATATTGGCAAGGAAAAGCTGTCTTGTACCTTTGCATTTTTCTCCCAAACGAAGGACACTAGAAAGAAAATTTTAAAGCCTCCTGTTAGGCCATCATCTACACGACATAGCCCTGAATTTTCCAATGCGCAGCTCTTTGCAAAAGAGAGATATTGGCAAGGAAAAGCTGTCTTGTACCTTTGCATTTTTCTCCCAAACGAAGGACACTAGAATTAAAATTTTAAAGCCTCCTGTTAGGCCATCAACTACACGACATAGCCCTGAATTTTCCAATGCGCAGCTCTTTGCAAAAGAGAGATATTGGCAAGGAAAATCTGTCTTGTACCTTTGCATTTTTCTCCCAAACGAAGGACACTAGAAAGAAAATTTTAAAGCCTCCTGTTAGGCCATCATCTACACGACATAGCCCTGAATTTTCCAATGCGCAGCTCTTTGCAAAAGAGAGATATTGGCAAGGAAAAGCTGTCTTGTACCTTTGCATTTTTCTCCCAAACGAAGGACACTAGAATTAAAATTTTAAAGCCTCCTGTTAGGCCATCATCTACACGACATAGCCCTGAATTTTCCAATGCGCAGCTCTTTGCAAAAGAGAGATATTGGCAAGGAAAAGCTGTCTTGTACCTTTGCATTTTTCTCCCAAACGAAGGACACTAGAAAGAAAATTTTAAAGCCTCCTGTTAGACCATCATCTACACGGCATAGCCATGAATTTTCCAATGCGCAGCTCTTTGCAAAAGAGAGATATTGGCAAGGAAAAGCTGTCTTGTACCTTTGCATTTTTCTCCCAAACGAAGGACACTAGAATTAAAATTTTAAAGCCTCCTGTTAGGCCATCATCTACACGACATAGCCCTGAATTTTCCAATGCGCAGCTCTTTGCAAAAGAGAGATATTGGTAAGGAAAAGCTGTCTTGTACCTTTGCATTTTTCTCCCAAACGAAGGACACTAGAAAGAACATTTTAAAGCCTCCTGTTAGGCCATCATCTACACGACATAGCCCTGAATTTTCCAATGCGCAGCTCTTTGCAAAAGAGAGATATTGGCAAGGAAAATCTGTCTTGTACCTTTGCATTTTTCTCCCAAACGAAGGACACTAGAAAGAAAATTTTAAAGCCTCTTGTTAGGCCATCATCTACACGACATAGCCCTGAATTTTCCAATGCGCAGCTCTATGCAAAAGAGAGATATTGGCAAGGAAAAGCTGTCTTGCACCATTGCATTTTTCTCCCAAACGAAGGTCACTAGAAAGAAAATTTTAAAGCCTCCTGTTAGGCCATCATCTACACGACATAGCCCTGAATTTTCCAATGCGTAGCTCTTTGCAAAAGAGAGATATTGGCAAGGAAAAGCTGTCTTGTACCTTTGCATTTTTCTCCCAAACGAAGGACACTAGAAAGAAAATTTTAAAGCCTCCTGTTAGGCCACCATCTACACAACATAGCCCTGAATTTTCCAATGCGCAGCTCTTTGCAAAAGAGAGATATTGGCAAGGAAAAGCTGTCTTGTACCTTTGCATTTTTCTCCCAAACGAAGGACACTAGAATTAAAATTTTAAAGCCTCCTGTTAGGCCATCATCTACACGACATAGCCCTGAATTTTCCAATGCGCAGCTCTTTGCAAAAGAGAGATATTGGCAAGGAAAAGCTGTCTTGTACCTTTGCATTTTTCTCCCAAACGAAGGACACTAGAAAGATAATTTTAAAGCCTCCTGTTAGGCCATCATCTACACGACATGGCCCTGAATTTTCCAATGCGCAGCTCTTTGCAAAAGAGAGATATTGGCAAGGAAAAGCTGTCTTGTACCTTTGCATTTTTCTCCCAAACGAAGGACACTAGAAAGAAAATTTTAAAGCCTCCTGTTAGGCCATCATCTACACGACATAGCCCTGAATTTTCCAATGCGCAGCTCTTTGCAAAAGAGAGATATTGGCAAGGAAAAGCTGTCTTGTACCTTTGCATTTTTCTCCCAAACGAAGGACACTAGAATTAAAATTTTAAAGCCTCCTGTTAGGCCATCAACTACACGACATAGCCCTGAATTTTCCAATGCGCAGCTCTTTGCAAAAGAGAGATATTGGCAAGGAAAATCTGTCTTGTACCTTTGCATTTTTCTCCCAAACGAAGGACACTAGAAAGAAAATTTTAAAGCCTCCTGTTAGGCCATCATCTACACGACATAGCCCTGAATTTTCCAATGCGCAGCTCTTTGCAAAAGAGAGATATTGGCAAGGAAAAGCTGTCTTGTACCTTTGCATTTTTCTCCCAAACGAAGGACACTAGAATTAAAATTTTAAAGCCTCCTGTTAGGCCATCATCTACACGACATAGCCCTGAATTTTCCAATGTGCAGCTCTTTGCAAAAGAGAGATATTGGCAAGGAAAAGCTGTCTTGTACCTTTGCATTTTTCTCCCAAACTAAGGTCACTAGAAAGAAAATTTTAAAGCCTCCTGTTAGGCCATCATCTACACGACATAGCCCTGAATTTTCCAATGCGTAGCTCTTTGCAAAAGAGAGATATTGGCAAGGAAAAGCTGTCTTGTACCTTTGCATTTTTCTCCCAAACGAAGGACACTAGAAAGAAAATTTTAAAGCCTCCTGTTAGGCCATCATCTACACAACATAGCCCTGAATTTTCCAATGCGCAGCTCTTTGCAAAAGAGAGATATTGGGAAGGAAAAGCTGTCTTGTACCTTTGCATTTTTCTCCCAAACGAAGGACACTAGAATTAAAATTTTAAAGCCTCCTGTTAGGCCATCATCTACACGACATAGCCCTGAATTTTCCAATGCGCAGCTCTTTGCAAAATAGAGATATTGGCAAGGAAAAGCTGTCTTGTACCTTTGCATTTTTCTCCCAAACGAAGGACACTAGAAAGATAATTTTAAAGCCTCCTGTTAGGCCATCATCTACACGACATGGCCCTGAATTTTCCAATGCGCAGCTCTTTGCAAAAGAGAGATATTGGCAAGGAAAAGCTGTCTTGTACCTTTGCATTTTTCTCCCAAACGAAGGACACTAGAAAGAAAATTTTAAAGCCTCCTGTTAGGCCATCATCTACACGACATAGCCCTGAATTTTCCAATGCGCAGCTCTTTGCAAAAGAGAGATATTGGCAAGGAAAAGCTGTCTTGTACCATTGCATTTTTCTCCCAAACGAAGGACACTAGAAAGAAAATTTTAAAGCCTCCTGTTAGACCATCATCTACACGGCATAGCCATGAATTTTCCAATGCGCAGCTCTTTGCAAAAGAGAGATATTGGCAAGGAAAAGCTGTCTTGTACCTTTGCATTTTTCTCCCAAACGAAGGACACTAGAATTAAATTTTTAAAGCCTCCTGTTAGGCCATCATCTACACGACATAGCCCTGAATTTTCCAATGCGCAGCTCTTTGCAAAAGAGAGATATTGGTAAGGAAAAGCTGTCTTGTACCTTTGCATTTTTCTCCCAAACGAAGGACACTAGAAAGAACATTTTAAAGCCTCCTGTTAGGCCATCATCTACACGACATAGCCCTGAATTTTCCAATGCGCAGCTCTTTGCAAAAGAGAGATATTGGCAAGGAAAATCTGTCTTGTACCTTTGCATTTTTCTCCCAAACGAAGGACACTAGAAAGAAAATTTTAAAGCCTCCTGTTAGGCCATCATCTACACGACATAGCCCTGAATTTTCCAATGCGCAGCTCTTTGCAAAAGAGAGATATTGGCAAGGAAAAGCTGTCTTGCACCATTGCATTTTTCTCCCAAACGAAGGACACTAGAAAGAAAATTTTAAAGCCTCCTGTTAGGCCATCATCTACACGACATAGCCCTGAATTTTCCAATGCGCAGCTCTTTGCAAAAGAGAGATATTGGCAAGGAAAAGCTGTCTTGTACCTTTGCATTTTTCTCCCAAACGAAGGTCACTAGAAAGAAAATTTTAAAGCCTCCTGTTAGGCCATCATCTACACGACATAGCCCTGAATTTTCCAATGCGCAGCTCTTTGCAAAAGAGAGATATTGGCAAGGAAAAGCTGTCTTGTACCTTTGCATTTTTCTCCCAAACGAAGGACACTAGAATTAAAATTTTAAAGCCCCCTGTTAGACCATCATCTACACGGCATAGCCATGAATTTTCCAATGCGCAGCTCTTTGCAAAAGAGAGATATTGGCAAGGAAAAGCTGTCTTGTACCTTTGCATTTTTCTCCCAAACGAAGGACACTAGAATTAAAATTTTAAAGCCTCCTGTTAGGCCATTAACTACACGACATAGCCCTGAATTTTCCAATGCGCAGCTCTTTGCAAAAGAGAGATATTGGCAAGGAAAAGCTGTCTTGTACCTTTGCATTTTTCTCCCAAACGAAGGACACTAGAATTAAAATTTTAAAGCCTCCTGTTAGGCCATCATCTACACGACATAGCCCTGAATTTTCCAATGCGCAGCTCTTTGCAAAAGAGAGATATTGGCAAGGAAAAGCTGTCTTGTACCATTGCATTTTTCTCCCAAACGAAGGACACTAGAAAGAAAATTTTAAAGCCTCCTGTTAGGCCATCATCTACACGACATAGCCCTGAATTTTCCAATGCGCAGCTCTTTGCAAAAGAGAGATATTGGCAAGGAAAAGCTGTCTTGTACCTTTGCATTTTTCTCCCAAACGAAGGTCACTAGAAAGAAAATTTTAAAGCCTCCTGTTAGGCCATCATCTACACGACATAGCTCTGAATTTTCCAATGCGTAGCTCTTTGCAAAAGAGAGATATTGGCAAGGAAAAGCTGTCTTGTACCTTTGCATTTTTCTCCCAAACGAAGGACACTAGAAAGAAAATTTAAAAGCCTCCTGTTAGGCCATCATCTACACGACATAGCCCTGAATTTTCCAATGCGCAGCTCTTTGCAAAAGAGAGATATTGGCAAGGAAAAGCTGTCTTGTACCTTTGCATTTTTCTCCCAAACGAAGGACACAAGAATTAAAATTTTAAAGCCTCCTGTTAGGCCATCATCTACACGACATAGCCCTGAATTTTCCAATGCGCAGCTCTTTGCAAAAGAGAGATATTGGCAAGGAAAAGCTGTCTTGTACCTTTGCATTTTTCTCCCAAACTAAGGTCACTAGAAAGAAAATTTTAAAGCCTCCTGTTAGGCCATCATCTACACGACATAGCCCTGAATTTTCCAATGCGCAGCTCTTTGCAAAAGAGAGATATTGACAAGGAAAAGCTGTCTTGTACCTTTGCATTTTTCTCCCAAACGAAGGTCACTAGAAAGAAAATTTTAAAGCCTCCTGTTAGGCCATCATCTACACGACATAGCCCTGAATTTTCCAATGCGCAGCTCTTTGCAAAAGAGAGATATTGGCAAGGAAAAGCTGTCTTGTACCTTTGCATTTTTCTCCCAAACGAAGGTCACTAGAAAGAAAATTTTAAAGCCTCCTGTTAGGCCATCATCTACACGGCATAGCCATGAATTTTCCAATGCGCAGCTCTTTGCAAAAGAGAGATATTGGCAAGGAAAAGCTGTCTTGTACCTTTGCATTTTTCTCCCAAACGAAGGACACTAGAATTAAAATTTTAAAGCCTCCTGTTAGGCCATCAACTACACGACATAGCCCTGAATTTTCCAATGCGCAGCTCTTTGCAAAAGAGAGATATTGGCAAGGAAAAGCTGTCTTGTACCTTTGCATTTTTCTCCCAAACGAAGGACACTAGAAAGAAAATTTTAAAGCCTCCTGTTAGGCCATCATCTACACGACATAGCCCTGAATTTTCCAATGCGCAGCTCTTTGCAAAAGAGAGATATTGGCAAGGAAAAGCTGTCTTGTACCTTTGCATTTTTCTCCCAAACGAAGGACACTAGAAAGAAAATTTTAAAGCCTCCTGTTAGGCCATCATCTACACAACATAGCCCTGAATTTTCCAATGCGCAGCTCTTTGCAAAAGAGAGATATTGGCAAGGAAAAGCTGTCTTGTACCTTTGCATTTTTCTCCCAAACGAAGGACACTAGAATTAAAATTTTAAAGCCTCCTGTTAGGCCATCATCTACACGACATAGCCCTGAATTTTCCAATGCGCAGCTCTTTGCAAAAGAGAGATATTGGCAAGGAAAAGCTGTCTTGTACCTTTGCATTTTTCTCCCAAACGAAGGACACTAGAAAGATAATTTTAAAGCCTCCTGTTAGGCCATCATCTACACAACATAGCCCTGAATTTTCCAATGCGCAGCTCTTTGCAAAAGAGAGATATTGGCAAGGAAAAGCTGTCTTGTACCTTTGCATTTTTCTCCCAAACGAAGGACACTAGAATTAAAATTTTAAAGCCTCCTGTTAGGCCATCATCTACACGACATAGCCCTGAATTTTCCAATGCGCAGCTCTTTGCAAAAGAGAGATATTGGCAAGGAAAAGCTGTCTTGTACCTTTGCATTTTTCTCCCAAACGAAGGTCACTAGAAAGAAAATTTTAAAGCCTCCTGTTAGGCCATCATCTACACGACATAGCCCTGAATTTTCCAATGCGCAGCTCTTTGCAAAAGAGAGATATTGGCAAGGAAAAGCTGTCTTGTACCTTTGCATTTTTCTCCCAAACGAAGGACACTAGAATTAAAATTTTAAAGCCTCCTGTTAGACCATCATCTACACGGCATAGCCATGAATTTTCCAATGCGCAGCTCTTTGCAAAAGAGAGATATTGGCAAGGAAAAGCTGTCTTGTACCTTTGCATTTTTCTCCCAAACGAAGGACACTAGAATTAAAATTTTAAAGCCTCCTGTTAGGCCATCAACTACACGACATAGCCCTGAATTTTCCAATGCGCAGCTCTTTGCAAAAGAGAGATATTGGCAAGGAAAAGCTGTCTTGTACCTTTGCATTTTTCTCCCAAACGAAGGACACTAGAAAGAAAATTTTAAAGCCTCCTGTTAGGCCATCATCTACACGACATAGCCCTGAATTTTCCAATGCGCAGCTCTTTGCAAAAGAGAGATATTGGCAAGGAAAAGCTGTCTTGTACCTTTGCATTTTTCTCCCAAACAAAGGACACTAGAAAGAAAATTTTAAAGCCTCCTGTTAGGCCATCATCTACACAACATAGCCCTGAATTTTCCAATGCGCAGCTCTTTGCAAAAGAGAGATATTGGCAAGGAAAAGCTGTCTTGTACCTTTGCATTTTTCTCCCAAACGAAGGACACTAGAAAGAAAATTTTAAAGCCTCCTGTTAGGCCATCATCTACACGACATAGCCCTGAATTTTCCAATGCGCAGCTCTTTGCAAAAGAGAGATATTGGCAAGGAAAAGCTGTCTTGTACCTTTGCATTTTTCTCCCAAACGAAGGACACTAGAATTAAAATTTTAAAGCCTCCTGTTAGGCCATCATCTACACGACATAGCCCTGAATTTTCCAATGCGCAGCTCTTTGCAAAAGAGAGATATTGGCAAGGAAAAGCTGTCTTGTACCATTGCATTTTTCTCCCAAACTAAGGTCACTAGAAAGAAAATTTTAAAGCCTCCTGTTAGGCCATCATCTACACGACATAGCCCTGAATTTTCCAATGCGTAGCTCTTTGCAAAAGAGAGATATTGGCAAGGAAAAGCTGTCTTGTACCTTTGCATTTTTCTCCCAAACGAAGGACACTAGAAAGAAAATTTTAAAGCCTCCTGTTAGGCCATCATCTACACAACATAGCCCTGAATTTTCCAATGCGCAGCTCTTTGCAAAAGAGAGATATTGGCAAGGAAAAGCTGTCTTGTACCTTTGCATTTTTCTCCCAAACGAAGGACACTAGAATTAAAATTTTAAAGCCTCCTGTTAGGCCATCATCTACACGACATAGTCCTGAATTTTCCAATGCGCAGCTCTTTGCAAAATAGAGATATTGGCAAGGAAAAGCTGTCTTGTACCTTTGCATTTTTCTCCCAAACGAAGGACACTAGAAAGATAATTTTAAAGCCTCCTGTTAGGCCATCATCTACACGACATGGCCCTGAATTTTCCAATGCGATGCTCTTTGCAAAAGAGAGATATTGGCAAGGAAAAGCTGTCTTGTACCTTTGCATTTTTCTCCCAAACGAAGGACACTAGAATTAAAATTTTAAAGCCTCCTGTTAGACCATCATCTACACGGCATAGCCATGAATTTTCCAATGCGCAGCTCTTTGCAAAAGAGAGATATTGGCAAGGAAAAGCTGTCTTGTACCTTTGCATTTTTCTCCCAAACGAAGGACACTAGAATTAAAATTTTAAAGCCTCCTGTTAGGCCATCATCTACACGACATAGCCCTGAATTTTCCAATGCGCAGCTCTTTGCAAAAGAGAGATATTGGCAAGGAAAAGCTGTCTTGTACCTTTGCATTTTTCTCCCAAACGAAGGACACTAGAATTAAAATTTTAAAGCCTCCTGTTAGGCCATCATCTACACGACATAGCCCTGAATTTTCCAATGCGCAGCTCTTTGCAAAAGAGAGATATTGGCAAGGAAAAGCTGTCTTGTACCTTTGCATTTTTCTCCCAAACGAAGGACACTAGAAAGATAATTTTAAAGCCTCCTGTTAGGCCATCATCTACACGACATAGCCCTGAATTTTCCAATGCGCAGCTCTTTGCAAAAGAGAGATATTGGCAAGGAAAAGCTGTATTGTACCTTTGCATTTTTCTCCCAAACGAAGGTCACTAGAAAGAAAATTTTAAAGCCTCCTGTTAGGCCATCATCTACACGACATAGCCCTGAATTTTCCAATGCGTAGCTCTTTGCAAAAGAGAGATATTGGCAAGGAAAAGCTGTCTTGTACCTTTGCATTTTTCTCCCAAACGAAGGACACTAGAATTAAAATTTTAAAGCCTCCTGTTAGGCCATCATCTACACGACATAGCCCTGAATTTTCCAATGCGCAGCTCTTTGCAAAAGAGAGATATTGGCAAGGAAAAGCTGTCTTGTACCTTTGCATTTTTCTCCCAAACGAAGGACACTAGAAAGAAAATTTTAAAGCCTCCTGTTAGGCCATCATCTACACGACATAGCCCTGAATTTTCCAATGCGCAGCTCTTTGCAAAAGAGAGATATTGGCAAGGAAAAGCTGTCTTGTACCATTGCATTTTTCTCCCAAACGAAGGACACTAGAAAGAAAATTTTAAAGCCTCCTGTTAGGCCATCATCTACACGACATAGCCCTGAATTTTCCAATGCGCAGCTCTTTGCAAAAGAGAGATATTGGCAAGGAAAAGCTGTCTTGTACCTTTGCATTTTTCTCCCAAACGAAGGTCACTAGAAAGAAAATTTTAAAGCCTCCTGTTAGGCCATCATCTACACGACATAGCCCTGAATTTTCCAATGCGCAGCTCTTTGCAAAAGAGAGATATTGGCAAGGAAAAGCTGTCTTGTACCTTTGCATTTTTCTCCCAAACGAAGGACACTAGAATTAAAATTTTAAAGCCTCCTGTTAGGCCATCATCTACACGACATAGCCCTGAATTTTCCAATGCGCAGCTCTTTGCAAAAGAGAGATATTGGCAAGGAAAAGCTGTCTTGTACCTTTGCATTTTTCTCCCAAACGAAGGACACTAGAAAGAACATTTTAAAGCCTCCTGTTAGGCCATCATCTACACGACATAGCCCTGAATTTTCCAATGCGCAGCTCTTTGCAAAAGAGAGATATTGGCAAGGAAAATCTGTCTTGTACCTTTGCATTTTTCTCCCAAACGAAGGACACTAGAAAGAAAATTTTAAAGCCTCCTGTTAGGCCATCATCTACACGACATAGCCCTGAATTTTCCAATGCGCAGCTATTTGCAAAAGAGAGATATTGGCAAGGAAAAGCTGTCTTGTACCATTGCATTTTTCTCCCAAACGAAGGACACTAGAAAGAAAATTTTAAAGCCTCCTGTTAGGCCATCATCTACACGACATAGCCCTGAATTTTCCAATGCGCAGCTCTTTGCAAAAGAGAGATATTGGCAAGGAAAAGCTGTCTTGTACCTTTGCATTTTTCTACCAAACGAAGGTCACTAGAAAGAAAATTTTAAAGCCTCCTGTTAGGCCATCATCTACACGACATAGCCCTGAATTTTCCAATGCGCAGCTCTTTGCAAAAGAGAGATATTGGCAAGGAAAAGCTGTCTTGTACCTTTGCATTTTTCTCCCAAACGAAGGACACTAGAATTAAAATTTTAAAGCCTCCTGTTAGGCCATCAACTACACGACATAGCCCTGAATTTTCCAATGCGCAGCTCTTTGCAAAAGAGAGATATTGGCAAGGAAAAGCTGTCTTGTACCTTTGCATTTTTCTCCCAAACGAAGGACACTAGAAAGAAAATTTTAAAGCCTCCTGTTAGGCCATCATCTACACGACATAGCCCTGAATTTTCCAATGCGCAGCTCTTTGCAAAAGAGAGATATTGGCAAGGAAAAGCTGTCTTGTACCTTTGCATTTTTCTCCCAAACAAAGGACACTAGAAAGAAAATTTTAAAGCCTCCTGTTAGGCCATCATCTACACAACATAGCCCTGAATTTTCCAATGCGCAGCTCTTTGCAAAAGAGAGATATTGGCAAGGAAAAGCTGTCTTGTACCTTTGCATTTTTCTCCCAAACGAAGGACACTAGAAAGAAAATTTTAAAGCCTCCTGTTAGGCCATCATCTACACGACATAGCCCTGAATTTTCCAATGCGCAGCTCTTTGCAAAAGAGAGATATTGGCAAGGAAAAGCTGTCTTGTACCTTTGCATTTTTCTCCCAAACGAAGGACACTAGAATTAAAATTTTAAAGCCTCCTGTTAGGCCATCATCTACACGACATAGCCCTGAATTTTCCAATGCGCAGCTCTTTGCAAAAGAGAGATATTGGCAAGGAAAAGCTGTCTTGTACCATTGCATTTTTCTCCCAAACTAAGGTCACTAGAAAGAAAATTTTAAAGCCTCCTGTTAGGCCATCATCTACACGACATAGCCCTGAATTTTCCAATGCGTAGCTCTTTGCAAAAGAGAGATATTGGCAAGGAAAAGCTGTCTTGTACCTTTGCATTTTTCTCCCAAACGAAGGACACTAGAAAGAAAATTTTAAAGCCTCCTGTTAGGCCATCATCTACACAACATAGCCCTGAATTTTCCAATGCGCAGCTCTTTGCAAAAGAGAGATATTGGCAAGGAAAAGCTGTCTTGTACCTTTGCATTTTTCTCCCAAACGAAGGACACTAGAATTAAAATTTTAAAGCCTCCTGTTAGGCCATCATCTACACGACATAGTCCTGAATTTTCCAATGCGCAGCTCTTTGCAAAATAGAGATATTGGCAAGGAAAAGCTGTCTTGTACCTTTGCATTTTTCTCCCAAACGAAGGACACTAGAAAGATAATTTTAAAGCCTCCTGTTAGGCCATCATCTACACGACATGGCCCTGAATTTTCCAATGCGATGCTCTTTGCAAAAGAGAGATATTGGCAAGGAAAAGCTGTCTTGTACCTTTGCATTTTTCTCCCAAACGAAGGACACTAGAATTAAAATTTTAAAGCCTCCTGTTAGACCATCATCTACACGGCATAGCCATGAATTTTCCAATGCGCAGCTCTTTGCAAAAGAGAGATATTGGCAAGGAAAAGCTGTCTTGTACCTTTGCATTTTTCTCCCAAACGAAGGACACTAGAATTAAAATTTTAAAGCCTCCTGTTAGGCCATCATCTACACGACATAGCCCTGAATTTTCCAATGCGCAGCTCTTTGCAAAAGAGAGATATTGGCAAGGAAAAGCTGTCTTGTACCTTTGCATTTTTCTCCCAAACGAAGGACACTAGAATTAAAATTTTAAAGCCTCCTGTTAGGCCATCATCTACACGACATAGCCCTGAATTTTCCAATGCGCAGCTCTTTGCAAAAGAGAGATATTGGCAAGGAAAAGCTGTCTTGTACCTTTGCATTTTTCTCCCAAACGAAGGACACTAGAAAGATAATTTTAAAGCCTCCTGTTAGGCCATCATCTACACGACATAGCCCTGAATTTTCCAATGCGCAGCTCTTTGCAAAAGAGAGATATTGGCAAGGAAAAGCTGTATTGTACCTTTGCATTTTTCTCCCAAACGAAGGTCACTAGAAAGAAAATTTTAAAGCCTCCTGTTAGGCCATCATCTACACGACATAGCCCTGAATTTTCCAATGCGTAGCTCTTTGCAAAAGAGAGATATTGGCAAGGAAAAGCTGTCTTGTACCTTTGCATTTTTCTCCCAAACGAAGGACACTAGAATTAAAATTTTAAAGCCTCCTGTTAGGCCATCATCTACACGACATAGCCCTGAATTTTCCAATGCGCAGCTCTTTGCAAAAGAGAGATATTGGCAAGGAAAAGCTGTCTTGTACCTTTGCATTTTTCTCCCAAACGAAGGACACTAGAAAGAAAATTTTAAAGCCTCCTGTTAGGCCATCATCTACACGACATAGCCCTGAATTTTCCAATGCGCAGCTCTTTGCAAAAGAGAGATATTGGCAAGGAAAAGCTGTCTTGTACCATTGCATTTTTCTCCCAAACGAAGGACACTAGAAAGAAAATTTTAAAGCCTCCTGTTAGGCCATCATCTACACGACATAGCCCTGAATTTTCCAATGCGCAGCTCTTTGCAAAAGAGAGATATTGGCAAGGAAAAGCTGTCTTGTACCTTTGCATTTTTCTCCCAAACGAAGGTCACTAGAAAGAAAATTTTAAAGCCTCCTGTTAGGCCATCATCTACACGACATAGCCCTGAATTTTCCAATGCGCAGCTCTTTGCAAAAGAGAGATATTGGCAAGGAAAAGCTGTCTTGTACCTTTGCATTTTTCTCCCAAACGAAGGACACTAGAATTAAAATTTTAAAGCCTCCTGTTAGGCCATCATCTACACGACATAGCCCTGAATTTTCCAATGCGCAGCTCTTTGCAAAAGAGAGATATTGGCAAGGAAAAGCTGTCTTGTACCTTTGCATTTTTCTCCCAAACGAAGGACACTAGAAAGAACATTTTAAAGCCTCCTGTTAGGCCATCATCTACACGACATAGCCCTGAATTTTCCAATGCGCAGCTCTTTGCAAAAGAGAGATATTGGCAAGGAAAATCTGTCTTGTACCTTTGCATTTTTCTCCCAAACGAAGGACACTAGAAAGAAAATTTTAAAGCCTCCTGTTAGGCCATCATCTACACGACATAGCCCTGAATTTTCCAATGCGCAGCTATTTGCAAAAGAGAGATATTGGCAAGGAAAAGCTGTCTTGTACCATTGCATTTTTCTCCCAAACGAAGGACACTAGAAAGAAAATTTTAAAGCCTCCTGTTAGGCCATCATCTACACGACATAGCCCTGAATTTTCCAATGCGCAGCTCTTTGCAAAAGAGAGATATTGGCAAGGAAAAGCTGTCTTGTACCTTTGCATTTTTCTACCAAACGAAGGTCACTAGAAAGAAAATTTTAAAGCCTCCTGTTAGGCCATCATCTACACGACATAGCCCTGAATTTTCCAATGCGCAGCTCTTTGCAAAAGAGAGATATTGGCAAGGAAAAGCTGTCTTGTACCTTTGCATTTTTCTCCCAAACGAAGGACACTAGAATTAAAATTTTAAAGCCTCCTGTTAGACCATCATCTACACGGCATAGCCATAAATTTTCCAATGCGCAGCTCTTTGCAAAAGAGAGATATTGGCAAGGAAAAGCTGTCTTGTACCTTTGCATTTTTCTCCCAAACGAAGGACACTAGAATTAAAATTTTAAAGCCTCCTGTTAGGCCATCAACTACACGACATAGCCCTGAATTTTCCAATGCGCAGCTCTTTGCAAAAGAGAGATATTGGCAAGGAAAAGCTGTCTTGTACCTTTGCATTTTTCTCCCAAACGAAGGACACTAGAATTAAAATTTTAAAGCCTCCTGTTAGGCCATCATCTACACGACATAGCCCTGAATTTTCCAATGCGCAGCTCTTTGCAAAAGAGAGATATTGGCAAGGAAAAGCTGTCTTGTACCTTTGCATTTTTCTCCCAAACTAAGGTCACTAGAAAGAAAATTTTAAAGCCTCCTGTTAGGCCATCATCTACACGACATAGCCCTGAATTTTCCAATGCGTAGCTCTTTGCAAAAGAGAGATATTGGCAAGGAAAAGCTGTCTTGTACCTTTGCATTTTTCTCCCAAACGAAGGACACTAGAAAGAAAATTTTAAAGCCTCCTGTTAGGCCATCATCTACACAACATAGCCCTGAATTTTCCAATGCGCAGCTCTTTGCAAAAGAGAGATATTGGCAAGGAAAAGCTGTCTTGTACCTTTGCATTTTTCTCCCAAACGAAGGACACTAGAATTAAAATTTTAAAGCCTCCTGTTAGGCCATCATCTACACGACATAGCCCTGAATTTTCCAATGCGCAGCTCTTTGCAAAAGAGAGATATTGGCAAGGAAAAGCTGTCTTGTACCTTTGCATTTTTCTCCCAAACGAAGGACACTAGAAAGATAATTTTAAAGCCTCCTGTTAGGCCATCATCTACACGACATGGCCCTGAATTTTCCAATGCGCAGCTCTTTTCAAAAGAGAGATATTGGCAAGGAAAAGCTGTCTTGTACCTTTGCATTTTTCTCCCAAACGAAGGACACTAGAAAGAAAATTTTAAAGCCTCCTGTTAGGCCATCATCTACACGACATAGCCCTGAATTTTCCAATGCGCAGCTCTTTGCAAAAGAGAGATATTGGCAAGGAAAAGCTGTCTTGTACCTTTGCATTTTTCTCCCAAACGAAGGACACTAGAATTAAAATTTTAAAGCCTCCTGTTAGGCCATCATCTACACGACATAGTCCTGAATTTTCCAATGCGCAGCTCTTTGCAAAATAGAGATATTGGCAAGGAAAAGCTGTCTTGTACCTTTGCATTTTTCTCCCAAACGAAGGACACTAGAAAGATAATTTTAAAGCCTCCTGTTAGGCCATCATCTACACGACATGGCCCTGAATTTTCCAATGCGATGCTCTTTGCAAAAGAGAGATATTGGCAAGGAAAAGCTGTCTTGTACCTTTGCATTTTTCTCCCAAACGAAGGACACTAGAATTAAAATTTTAAAGCCTCCTGTTAGACCATCATCTACACGGCATAGCCATGAATTTTCCAATGCGCAGCTCTTTGCAAAAGAGAGATATTGGCAAGGAAAAGCTGTCTTGTACCTTTGCATTTTTCTCCCAAACGAAGGACACTAGAATTAAAATTTTAAAGCCTCCTGTTAGGCCATCATCTACACGACATAGCCCTGAATTTTCCAATGCGCAGCTCTTTGCAAAAGAGAGATATTGGCAAGGAAAAGCTGTCTTGTACCTTTGCATTTTTCTCCCAAACGAAGGACACTAGAATTAAAATTTTAAAGCCTCCTGTTAGGCCATCATCTACACGACATAGCCCTGAATTTTCCAATGCGCAGCTCTTTGCAAAAGAGAGATATTGGCAAGGAAAAGCTGTCTTGTACCTTTGCATTTTTCTCCCAAACGAAGGACACTAGAAAGATAATTTTAAAGCCTCCTGTTAGGCCATCATCTACACGACATAGCCCTGAATTTTCCAATGCGCAGCTCTTTGCAAAAGAGAGATATTGGCAAGGAAAAGCTGTATTGTACCTTTGCATTTTTCTCCCAAACGAAGGTCACTAGAAAGAAAATTTTAAAGCCTCCTGTTAGGCCATCATCTACACGACATAGCCCTGAATTTTCCAATGCGTAGCTCTTTGCAAAAGAGAGATATTGGCAAGGAAAAGCTGTCTTGTACCTTTGCATTTTTCTCCCAAACGAAGGACACTAGAATTAAAATTTTAAAGCCTCCTGTTAGGCCATCATCTACACGACATAGCCCTGAATTTTCCAATGCGCAGCTCTTTGCAAAAGAGAGATATTGGCAAGGAAAAGCTGTCTTGTACCTTTGCATTTTTCTCCCAAACGAAGGACACTAGAAAGAAAATTTTAAAGCCTCCTGTTAGGCCATCATCTACACGACATAGCCCTGAATTTTCCAATGCGCAGCTCTTTGCAAAAGAGAGATATTGGCAAGGAAAAGCTGTCTTGTACCATTGCATTTTTCTCCCAAACGAAGGACACTAGAAAGAAAATTTTAAAGCCTCCTGTTAGGCCATCATCTACACGACATAGCCCTGAATTTTCCAATGCGCAGCTCTTTGCAAAAGAGAGATATTGGCAAGGAAAAGCTGTCTTGTACCTTTGCATTTTTCTCCCAAACGAAGGTCACTAGAAAGAAAATTTTAAAGCCTCCTGTTAGGCCATCATCTACACGACATAGCCCTGAATTTTCCAATGCGCAGCTCTTTGCAAAAGAGAGATATTGGCAAGGAAAAGCTGTCTTGTACCTTTGCATTTTTCTCCCAAACGAAGGACACTAGAATTAAAATTTTAAAGCCTCCTGTTAGGCCATCATCTACACGACATAGCCCTGAATTTTCCAATGCGCAGCTCTTTGCAAAAGAGAGATATTGGCAAGGAAAAGCTGTCTTGTACCTTTGCATTTTTCTCCCAAACGAAGGACACTAGAAAGAACATTTTAAAGCCTCCTGTTAGGCCATCATCTACACGACATAGCCCTGAATTTTCCAATGCGCAGCTCTTTGCAAAAGAGAGATATTGGCAAGGAAAATCTGTCTTGTACCTTTGCATTTTTCTCCCAAACGAAGGACACTAGAAAGAAAATTTTAAAGCCTCCTGTTAGGCCATCATCTACACGACATAGCCCTGAATTTTCCAATGCGCAGCTCTTTGCAAAAGAGAGATATTGGCAAGGAAAAGCTGTCTTGTACCATTGCATTTTTCTCCCAAACGAAGGACACTAGAAAGAAAATTTTAAAGCCTCCTGTTAGGCCATCATCTACACGACATAGCCCTGAATTTTCCAATGCGCAGCTCTTTGCAAAAGAGAGATATTGGCAAGGAAAAGCTGTCTTGTACCTTTGCATTTTTCTACCAAACGAAGGTCACTAGAAAGAAAATTTTAAAGCCTCCTGTTAGGCCATCATCTACACGACATAGCCCTGAATTTTCCAATGCGCAGCTCTTTGCAAAAGAGAGATATTGGCAAGGAAAAGCTGTCTTGTACCTTTGCATTTTTCTCCCAAACGAAGGACACTAGAATTAAAATTTTAAAGCCTCCTGTTAGACCATCATCTACACGGCATAGCCATAAATTTTCCAATGCGCAGCTCTTTGCAAAAGAGAGATATTGGCAAGGAAAAGCTGTCTTGTACCTTTGCATTTTTCTCCCAAACGAAGGACACTAGAATTAAAATTTTAAAGCCTCCTGTTAGGCCATCAACTACACGACATAGCCCTGAATTTTCCAATGCGCAGCTCTTTGCAAAAGAGAGATATTGGCAAGGAAAAGCTGTCTTGTACCTTTGCATTTTTCTCCCAAACGAAGGACACTAGAATTAAAATTTTAAAGCCTCCTGTTAGGCCATCATCTACACGACATAGCCCTGAATTTTCCAATGCGCAGCTCTTTGCAAAAGAGAGATATTGGCAAGGAAAAGCTGTCTTGTACCTTTGCATTTTTCTCCCAAACTAAGGTCACTAGAAAGAAAATTTTAAAGCCTCCTGTTAGGCCATCATCTACACGACATAGCCCTGAATTTTCCAATGCGTAGCTCTTTGCAAAAGAGAGATATTGGCAAGGAAAAGCTGTCTTGTACCTTTGCATTTTTCTCCCAAACGAAGGACACTAGAAAGAAAATTTTAAAGCCTCCTGTTAGGCCATCATCTACACAACATAGCCCTGAATTTTCCAATGCGCAGCTCTTTGCAAAAGAGAGATATTGGCAAGGAAAAGCTGTCTTGTACCTTTGCATTTTTCTCCCAAACGAAGGACACTAGAATTAAAATTTTAAAGCCTCCTGTTAGGCCATCATCTACACGACATAGCCCTGAATTTTCCAATGCGCAGCTCTTTGCAAAAGAGAGATATTGGCAAGGAAAAGCTGTCTTGTACCTTTGCATTTTTCTCCCAAACGAAGGACACTAGAAAGATAATTTTAAAGCCTCCTGTTAGGCCATCATCTACACGACATGGCCCTGAATTTTCCAATGCGCAGCTCTTTTCAAAAGAGAGATATTGGCAAGGAAAAGCTGTCTTGTACCTTTGCATTTTTCTCCCAAACGAAGGACACTAGAAAGAAAATTTTAAAGCCTCCTGTTAGGCCATCATCTACACGACATAGCCCTGAATTTTCCAATGCGCAGCTCTTTGCAAAAGAGAGATATTGGCAAGGAAAAGCTGTCTTGTACCTTTGCATTTTTCTCCCAAACGAAGGACACTAGAATTAAAATTTTAAAGCCTCCTGTTAGGCCATCAACTACACGACATAGCCCTGAATTTTCCAATGCGCAGCTCTTTGCAAAAGAGAGATATTGGCAAGGAAAATCTGTCTTGTACCTTTGCATTTTTCTCCCAAACGAAGGACACTAGAAAGAAAATTTTAAAGCCTCCTGTTAGGCCATCATCTACACGACATAGCCCTGAATTTTCCAATGCGCAGCTCTTTGCAAAAGAGAGATATTGGCAAGGAAAAGCTGTCTTGTACCTTTGCATTTTTCTCCCAAACGAAGGACACTAGAATTAAAATTTTAAAGCCTCCTGTTAGGCCATCATCTACACGACATAGCCCCGAATTTTCCAATGCGCAGCTCTTTGCAAAAGAGAGATATTGGCAAGGAAAAGCTGTCTTGTACCTTTGCATTTTTCTCCCAAACTAAGGTCACTAGAAAGAAAATTTTAAAGCCTCCTGTTAGGCCATCATCTACACGACATAGCCCTGAATTTTCCAATGCGTAGCTCTTTGCAAAAGAGAGATATTGGCAAGGAAAAGCTGTCTTGTACCTTTGCATTTTTCTCCCAAACGAAGGACACTAGAAAGAAAATTTTAAAGCCTCCTGTTAGGCCATCATCTACACGACATAGCCCTGAATTTTCCAATGCGCAGCTCTTTGCAAAAGAGAGATATTGGCAAGGAAAAGCTGTCTTGTACCTTTGCATTTTTCTCCCAAACGAAGGACACTAGAATTAAAATTTTAAAGCCTCCTGTTAGGCCATCATCTACACGACATAGCCCTGAATTTTCCAATGCGCAGCTCTTTGCAAAAGAGAGATATTGGCAAGGAAAAGCTGTCTTGTACCTTTGCATTTTTCTCCCAAACGAAGGACACTAGAAAGAACATTTTAAAGCCTCCTGTTAGGCCATCATCTACACGACATAGCCCTGAATTTTCCAATGCGCAGCTCTTTGCAAAAGAGAGATATTGGCAAGGAAAATCTGTCTTGTACCTTTGCATTTTTCTCCCAAACGAAGGACACTAGAAAGAAAATTTTAAAGCCTCCTGTTAGGCCATCATCTACACGACATAGCCCTGAATTTTCCAATGCGCAGCTATTTGCAAAAGAGAGATATTGGCAAGGAAAAGCTGTCTTGTACCATTGCATTTTTCTCCCAAACGAAGGACACTAGAAAGAAAATTTTAAAGCCTCCTGTTAGGCCATCATCTACACGACATAGCCCTGAATTTTCCAATGCGCAGCTCTTTGCAAAAGAGAGATATTGGCAAGGAAAAGCTGTCTTGTACCTTTGCATTTTTCTCCCAAACGAAGGTCACTAGAAAGAAAATTTTAAAGCCTCCTGTTAGGCCATCATCTACACGACATAGCCCTGAATTTTCCAATGCGCAGCTCTTTGCAAAAGAGAGATATTGGCAAGGAAAAGCTGTCTTGTACCTTTGCATTTTTCTCCCAAACGAAGGACACTAGAATTAAAATTTTAAAGCCTCCTGTTAGACCATCATCTACACGGCATAGCCATGAATTTTCCAATGCACAGCTCTTTGCAAAAGAGAGATATTGGCAAGGAAAAGCTGTCTTGTACCTTTGCATTTTTCTCCCAAACGAAGGACACTAGAATTAAAATTTTAAAGCCTCCTGTTAGGCCATCAACTACACGACATAGCCCTGAATTTTCCAATGCGCAGCTCTTTGCAAAAGAGAGATATTGGCAAGGAAAAGCTGTCTTGTACCTTTGCATTTTTCTCCCAAACGATGGACACTAGAATTAAAATTTTAAAGCCTCCTGTTAGGCCATCATCTACACGACATAGCCCTGAATTTTCCAATGCGCAGCTCTTTGCAAAAGAGAGATATTGGCAAGGAAAAGCTGTCTTGTACCTTTGCATTTTTCTCCCAAACTAAGGTCACTAGAAAGAAAATTTTAAAGCCTCCTGTTAGGCCATCATCTACACGACATGGCCCTGAATTTTCCAATGCGCAGCTCTTTTCAAAAGAGAGATATTGGCAAGGAAAAGCTGTCTTGTACCTTTGCATTTTTCTCCCAAACGAAGGACACTAGAAAGAAAATTTTAAAGCCTCCTGTTAGGCCATCATCTACACAACATAGCCCTGAATTTTCCAATGCGCAGCTCTTTGCAAAAGAGAGATATTGGCAAGGAAAAGCTGTCTTGTACCTTTGCATTTTTCTCCCAAACGAAGGACACTAGAATTAAAATTTTAAAGCCTCCTGTTAGGCCATCATCTACACGACATAGCCCTGAATTTTCCAATGCGCAGCTCTTTGCAAAAGAGAGATATTGGCAAGGAAAAGCTGTCTTGTACCTTTGCATTTTTCTCCCAAACGAAGGACACTAGAAAGATAATTTTAAAGCCTCCTGTTAGGCCATCATCTACACGACATGGCCCTGAATTTTCCAATGCGCAGCTCTTTTCAAAAGAGAGATATTGGCAAGGAAAAGCTGTCTTGTACCTTTGCATTTTTCTCCCAAACGAAGGACACTAGAAAGAAAATTTTAAAGCCTCCTGTTAGGCCATCATCTACACGACATAGCCCTGAATTTTCCAATGCGCAGCTCTTTGCAAAAGAGAGATATTGGCAAGGAAAAGCTGTCTTGTACCTTTGCATTTTTCTCCCAAACGAAGGACACTAGAATTAAAATTTTAAAGCCTCCTGTTAGGCCATCAACTACACGACATAGCCCTGAATTTTCCAATGCGCAGCTCTTTGCAAAAGAGAGATATTGGCAAGGAAAATCTGTCTTGTACCTTTGCATTTTTCTCCCAAACGAAGGACACTAGAAAGAAAATTTTAAAGCCTCCTGTTAGGCCATCATCTACACGACATAGCCCTGAATTTTCCAATGCGCAGCTCTTTGCAAAAGAGAGATATTGGCAAGGAAAAGCTGTCTTGTACCTTTGCATTTTTCTCCCAAACGAAGGACACTAGAATTAAAATTTTAAAGCCTCCTGTTAGGCCATCATCTACACGACATAGCCCTGAATTTTCCAATGCGCAGCTCTTTGCAAAAGAGAGATATTGGCAAGGAAAAGCTGTCTTGTACCTTTGCATTTTTCTCCCAAACTAAGGTCACTAGAAAGAAAATTTTAAAGCCTCCTGTTAGGCCATCATCTACACGACATAGCCCTGAATTTTCCAATGCGTAGCTCTTTGCAAAAGAGAGATATTGGCAAGGAAAAGCTGTCTTGTACCTTTGCATTTTTCTCCCAAACGAAGGACACTAGAAAGAAAATTTTAAAGCCTCCTGTTAGGCCATCATCTACACAACATAGCCCTGAATTTTCCAATGCGCAGCTCTTTGCAAAAGAGAGATATTGGCAAGGAAAAGCTGTCTTGTACCTTTGCATTTTTCTCCCAAACGAAGGACACTAGAATTAAAATTTTAAAGCCTCCTGTTAGGCCATCATCTACACGACATAGCCCTGAATTTTCCAATGCGCAGCTCTTTGCAAAATAGAGATATTGGCAAGGAAAAGCTGTCTTGTACCTTTGCATTTTTCTCCCAAACGAAGGACACTAGAAAGATAATTTTAAAGCCTCCTGTTAGGCCATCATCTACACGACATGGCCCTGAATTTTCCAATGCGCAGCTCTTTGCAAAAGAGAGATATTGGCAAGGAAAAGCTGTCTTGTACCTTTGCATTTTTCTCCCAAACGAAGGACACTAGAAAGAAAATTTTAAAGCCTCCTGTTAGGCCATCATCTACACGACATAGCCCTGAATTTTCCAATGCGCAGCTCTTTGCAAAAGAGAGATATTGGCAAGGAAAAGCTGTCTTGTACCTTTGCATTTTTCTCCCAAACGAAGGACACTAGAATTAAAATTTTAAAGCCTCCTGTTAGGCCATCATCTACACGACATAGCCCTGAATTTTCCAATGCGCAGCTCTTTGCAAAAGAGAGATATTGGCAAGGAAAAGCTGTCTTGTACCTTTGCATTTTTCTCCCAAACGAAGGACACTAGAAAGATAATTTTAAAGCCTCCTGTTAGGCCATCATCTACACGACATAGCCCTGAATTTTCCAATGCGCAGCTCTTTGCAAAAGAGAGATATTGGCAAGGAAAAGCTGTCTTGTACCTTTGCATTTTTCTCCCAAACGAAGGTCACTAGAAAGAAAATTTTAAAGCCTCCTGTTAGGCCATCATCTACACGACATAGCCCTGAATTTTCCAATGCGTAGCTCTTTGCAAAAGAGAGATATTGGCAAGGAAAAGCTGTCTTGTACCTTTGCATTTTTCTCCCAAACGAAGGACACTAGAATTAAAATTTTAAAGCCTCCTGTTAGGCCATCATCTACACGACATAGCCCTGAATTTTCCAATGCGCAGCTCTTTGCAAAAGAGAGATATTGGCAAGGAAAAGCTGTCTTGTACCTTTGCATTTTTCTCCCAAACGAAGGACACTAGAAAGAAAATTTTAAAGCCTCCTGTTAGGCCATCATCTACACGACATAGCCCTGAATTTTCCAATGCGCAGCTCTTTGCAAAAGAGAGATATTGGCAAGGAAAAGCTGTCTTGTACCATTGCATTTTTCTCCCAAACGAAGGACACTAGAAAGAAAATTTTAAAGCCTCCTGTTAGGCCATCATCTACACGACATAGCCCTGAATTTTCCAATGCGCAGCTCTTTGCAAAAGAGAGATATTGGCAAGGAAAAGCTGTCTTGTACCTTTGCATTTTTCTCCCAAACGAAGGTCACTAGAAAGAAAATTTTAAAGCCTCCTGTTAGGCCATCATCTACACGACATAGCCCTGAATTTTCCAATGCGCAGCTCTTTGCAAAAGAGAGATATTGGCAAGGAAAAGCTGTCTTGTACCTTTGCATTTTTCTCCCAAACGAAGGACACTAGAAAGAAAATTTTAAAGCCTCCTGTTAGGCCATCATCTACACGACATAGCCCTGAATTTTCCAATGCGCAGCTCTTTGCAAAAGAGAGATATTGGCAAGGAAAAGCTGTCTTGTACCTTTGCATTTTTCTCCCAAACGAAGGACACTAGAATTAAAATTTTAAAGCCTCCTGTTAGGCCATCATCTACACGACATAGCCCTGAATTTTCCAATGCGCAGCTCTTTGCAAAATAGAGATATTGGCAAGGAAAAGCTGTCTTGTACCTTTGCATTTTTCTCCCAAACGAAGGACACTAGAAAGATAATTTTAAAGCCTCCTGTTAGGCCATCATCTACACGACATGGCCCTGAATTTTCCAATGCGCAGCTCTTTGCAAAAGAGAGATATTGGCAAGGAAAAGCTGTCTTGTACCTTTGCATTTTTCTCCCAAACGAAGGACACTAGAAAGAAAATTTTAAAGCCTCCTGTTAGGCCATCATCTACACGACATAGCCCTGAATTTTCCAATGCGCAGCTCTTTGCAAAAGAGAGATATTGGCAAGGAAAAGCTGTCTTGTACCTTTGCATTTTTCTCCCAAACGAAGGACACTAGAATTAAAATTTTAAAGCCTCCTGTTAGGCCATCATCTACACGACATAGCCCTGAATTTTCCAATGCGCAGCTCTTTGCAAAAGAGAGATATTGGCAAGGAAAAGCTGTCTTGTACCTTTGCATTTTTCTCCCAAACGAAGGACACTAGAAAGATAATTTTAAAGCCTCCTGTTAGGCCATCATCTACACGACATAGCCCTGAATTTTCCAATGCGCAGCTCTTTGCAAAAGAGAGATATTGGCAAGGAAAAGCTGTCTTGTACCTTTGCATTTTTCTCCAAACGAAGGTCACTAGAAAGAAAATTTTAAAGCCTCCTGTTAGGCCATCATCTACACCGACATAGCCCTGAATTTTCCAATGCGTAGCTCTTTGCAAAAGAGAGATATTGGCAAGGAAAAGCTGTCTTGTACCTTTGCATTTTTCTCCCAAACGAAGGACACTAGAATTAAAATTTTAAAGCCTCCTGTTAGGCCATCATCTACACGACATAGCCCTGAATTTTCCAATGCGCAGCTCTTTGCAAAAGAGAGATATTGGCAAGGAAAAGCTGTCTTGTACCTTTGCATTTTTCTCCCAAACGAAGGACACTAGAAAGAAAATTTTAAAGCCTCCTGTTAGGCCATCATCTACACGACATAGCCCTGAATTTTCCAATGCGCAGCTCTTTGCAAAAGAGAGATATTGGCAAGGAAAAGCTGTCTTGTACCATTGCATTTTTCTCCCAAACGAAGGACACTAGAAAGAAAATTTTAAAGCCTCCTGTTAGGCCATCATCTACACGACATAGCCCTGAATTTTCCAATGCGCAGCTCTTTGCAAAAGAGAGATATTGGCAAGGAAAAGCTGTCTTGTACCTTTGCATTTTTCTCCCAAACGAAGGTCACTAGAAAGAAAATTTTAAAGCCTCCTGTTAGGCCATCATCTACACGACATAGCCCTGAATTTTCCAATGCGCAGCTCTTTGCAAAAGAGAGATATTGGCAAGGAAAAGCTGTCTTGTACCTTTGCATTTTTCTCCCAAACGAAGGTCAATAGAAAGAAAATTTTAAAGCCTCCTGTTAGGCCATCATCTACACGACATAGCTCTGAATTTTCCAATGCGTAGCTCTTTGCAAAAGAGAGATATTGGCAAGGAAAAGCTGTCTTGTACCTTTGCATTTTTCTCCCAAACGAAGGACACTAGAAAGAAAATTTTAAAGCCTCCTGTTAGGCCATCATCTACACGACATAGCCCTGAATTTTCCAATGCGCAGCTCTTTGCAAAAGAGAGATATTGGCAAGGAAAAGCTGTCTTGTACCTTTGCATTTTTCTCCCAAACGAAGGACACTAGAATTAAAATTTTAAAGCCTCCTGTTAGGCCATCATCTACACGACATAGCCCTGAATTTTCCAATGCGCAGCTCTTTGCAAAAGAGAGATATTGGCAAGGAAAAGCTGTCTTGTACCTTTGCATTTTTCTCCCAAACGAAGGACACTAGAAAGAACATTTTAAAGCCTCCTGTTAGGCCATCATCTACACGACATAGCCCTGAATTTTCCAATGCGCAGCTCTTTGCAAAAGAGAGATATTGGCAAGGAAAATCTGTCTTGTACCTTTGCATTTTTCTCCCAAACGAAGGACACTAGAAAGAAAATTTTAAAGCCTCCTGTTAGGCCATCATCTACACGACATAGCCCTGAATTTTCCAATGCGCAGCTATTTGCAAAAGAGAGATATTGGCAATGAAAAGCTGTCTTGTACCATTGCATTTTTCTCCCAAACGGAGGACACTAGAAAGAAAATTTTAAAGCCTCCTGTTAGGCCATCATCTACACGACATAGCCATGAATTTTCCAATGCGCAGCTCTTTGCAAAAGAGAGATATTGGCAAGGAAAAGCTGTCTTGTACCTTTGCATTTTTCTCCCAAACGAAGGTCACTAGAAAGAAAATTTTAAAGCCTCCTGTTAGGCCATCATCTACACGACATAGCCCTGAATTTTCCAATGCGCAGCTCTTTGCAAAAGAGAGATATTGGCAAGGAAAAGCTGTCTTGTACCTTTGCATTTTTCTCCCAAACTAAGGTCACTAGAAAGAAAATTTTAAAGCCTCCTGTTAGGCCATCATCTACACGACATAGCCCTGAATTTTCCAATGCGTAGCTCTTTGCAAAAGAGAGATATTGGCAAGGAAAAGCTGTCTTGTACCTTTGCATTTTTCTCCCAAACGAAGGACACTAGAAAGAAAATTTTAAAGCCTCCTGTTAGGCCATCATCTACACAACATAGCCCTGAATTTTCCAATGCGCAGCTCTTTGCAAAAGAGAGATATTGGCAAGGAAAAGCTGTATTGTACCTTTGCATTTTTCTCCCAAACGAAGGACACTAGAATTAAAATTTTAAAGCCTCCTGTTAGGCCATCATCTACACGACATAGCCCTGAATTTTCCAATGCGCAGCTCTTTGCAAAAGAGAGATATTGGCAAGGAAAAGCTGTCTTGTACCTTTGCATTTTTCTCCCAAAACGAAGGACACTAGAAAGATAATTTTAAAGCCTCCTGTTAGGCCATCATCTACACGACATGGCCCTGATTTTCCAATGCGCAGCTCTTTTCAAAAGAGAGATATTGGCAAGGAAAAGCTGTCTTGTACCTTTGCATTTTTCTCCCAAACGAAGGACACTAGAAAGAAAATTTTAAAGCCTCCTGTTAGGCCATCATCTACACGACATAGCCCTGAATTTTCCAATGCGCAGCTCTTTGCAAAAGAGAGATATTGGCAAGGAAAAGCTGTCTTGTACCTTTGCATTTTTCTCCCAAACGAAGGACACTAGAATTAAAATTTTAAAGCCTCCTGTTAGGCCATCATCTACACGACATAGCCCTGAATTTTCCAATGCGCAGCTCTTTGCAAAAGAGAGATATTGGCAAGGAAAAGCTGTCTTGTACCTTTGCATTTTTCTCCCAAACGAAGGACACTAGAAAGATAATTTTAAAGCCTCCTGTTAGGCCATCATCTACACGACATAGCCCTGAATTTTCCAATGCGCAGCTCTTTGCAAAAGAGAGATATTGGCAAGGAAAAGCTGTCTTGTACCTTTGGCAATTTTTCTCCCAAACGAAGGACACTAGAATTAAAATTTTAAAGCCTCCTGTTAGGCCATCATCTACACGACATAGCCCTGAATTTTCCAATGCGCAGCTCTTTGCAAAAGAGAGATATTGGCAAGGAAAAGCTGTCTTGTACCTTTGCATTTTTCTCCCAAACGAAGGACACTAGAAAGAAAATTTTAAAGCCTCCTGTTAGGCCATCATCTACACGACATAGCCCTGAATTTTCCAATGCGCAGCTCTTTGCAAAAGAGAGATATTGGCAAGGAAAAGCTGTCTTGTACCATTGCATTTTTCTCCAAACGAAGGACACTAGAAAGAAAATTTTAAAGCCTCCTGTTAGGCCATCATCTACACGACATAGCCCTGAATTTTCCAATGCGCAGCTCTTTGCAAAAGAGAGATATTGGCAAGGAAAAGCTGTCTTGTACCTTTGCATTTTTCTCCCAAACGAAGGTCACTAGAAAGAAAATTTTAAAGCCTCCTGTTAGGCCATAATCTACACGACATAGCCCTGAATTTTCCAATGCGCAGCTCTTTGCAAAAGAGAGATATTGGCAAGGAAAAGCTGTCTTGTACCTTTGCATTTTTCTCCCAAACGAGGTCAATAGAAAGAAAATTTTAAAGCCTCCTGTTAGGCCATCATCTACACGACATAGCTCTGAATTTTCCAATGCGTAGCTCTTTGCAAAAGAGAGATATTGGCAAGGAAAAGCTGTCTTGTACCTTTGCATTTTTCTCCCAAACGAAGGACACTAGAAAGAAAATTTTAAAGCCTCCTGTTAGGCCATCATCTACACGACATAGCCCTGAATTTTCCAATGCGCAGCTCTTTGCAAAAGAGAGATATTGGCAAGGAAAAGCTGTCTTGTACCTTTGCATTTTTCTCCCAAACGAAGGACACTAGAATTAAAATTTTAAAGCCTCCTGTTAGGCCATCATCTACACGACATAGCCCTGAATTTTCCAATGCGCAGCTCTTTGCAAAAGAGAGATATTGGCAAGGAAAAGCTGTCTTGTACCTTTGCATTTTTCTCCCAAACGAAGGACACTAGAAAGAACATTTTAAAGCCTCCTGTTAGGCCATCATCTACACGACATAGCCCTGAATTTTCCAATGCGCAGCTCTTTGCAAAAGAGAGATATTGGCAAGGAAAATCTGTCTTGTACCTTTGCATTTTTCTCCCAAACGAAGGACACTAGAAAGAAAATTTTAAAGCCTCCTGTTAGGCCATCATCTACACGACATAGCCCTGAATTTTCCAATGCGCAGCTATTGCAAAAGAGAGATATTGGCAATGAAAAGCTGTCTTGTACCATTGCATTTTTCTCCCAAACGGAGGACACTAGAAAGAAAATTTAAAAGCCTCCTGTTAGGCCATCATCTACACGACATAGCCATGAATTTTCCAATGCGCAGCTCTTTGCAAAAGAGAGATATTGGCAAGGAAAAGCTGTCTTGTACCTTTGCATTTTTCTCCCAAACGAAGGTCACTAGAAAGAAAAATTTTAAAGCCTCCTGTTAGGCCATCATCTACACGACATAGCCCTGAATTTTCCAATGCGCAGCTCTTTGCAAAAGAGAGATATTGGCAAGGAAAAGCTGTCTTGTACCTTTGCATTTTTCTCCCAAACTAAGGTCACTAGAAAGAAAATTTTAAAGCCTCCTGTTAGGCCATCATCTACACGACATAGCCCTGAATTTTCCAATGCGTAGCTCTTTGCAAAAGAGAGATATGGCAAGGAAAAGCTGTCTTGTACCTTTGCATTTTTCTCCCAAACGAAGGACACTAGAAAGAAAATTTTAAAGCCTCCTGTTAGGCCATCATCTACACAACATAGCCCTGAATTTCCAATGCGCAGCTCTTTGCAAAAGAGAGATATTGGCAAGGAAAAGCTGTATTGTACCTTTGCATTTTTCTCCCAAACGAAGGACACTAGAATTAAAATTTTAAGCCTCCTGTTAGGCCATCATCTACACGACATAGCCCTGAATTTTCCAATGCGCAGCTCTTTGCAAAGAGAGATATTGGCAAGGAAAAGCTGTCTTGTACCTTTGCATTTTTCTCCCAAAACGAAGGACACTAGAAAGATAATTTTAAAGCCTCCTGTTAGGCCATCATCTACACGACATGGCCCTGAATTTTCCAATGCGCAGCTCTTTTCAAAAGAGAGATATTGGCAAGGAAAAGCTGTCTTGTAACTTTGCATTTTTCTCCCAAACGAAGGACACTAGAAAGAAAATTTTAAAGCCTCCTGTTAGGCCATCATCTACACGACATAGCCCTGAATTTTCCAATGCGCAGCTCTTTGCAAAAGAGAGATATTGGCAAGGAAAAGCTGTCTTGTACCTTTGCATTTTTCTCCCAAACGAAGGACACTAGAATTAAAATTTTAAAGCCTCCTGTTAGGCCATCAACTACACGACATAGCCCTGAATTTTCCAATGCGCAGCTCTTTGCAAAAGAGAGATATTGGCAAGGAAAATCTGTCTTGTACCTTTGCATTTTTCTCCCAAACGAAAGACACTAGAAAGAAAATTTTAAAGCCTCCTGTTAGGCCATCATCTACACGACATAGCCCTGAATTTTCCAATGCGCAGCTCTTTGCAAAAGAGAGATATTGGCAAGGAAAAGCTGTCTTGTACCTTTGCATTTTTCTCCCAAACGAAGGACACTAGAATTAAAATTTTAAAGCCTCCTGTTAGGCCTTCATCTACACGACATAGCCCTGAATTTTCCAATGCGCAGCTCTTTGCAAAAGAGAGATATTGGCAAGGAAAAGCTGTCTTGTACCTTTGCATTTTTCTCCCAAACTAAGGTCACTAGAAAGAAAATTTTAAAGCCTCCTGTTAGGCCATCATCTACACGACATAGCCCTGAATTTTCCAATGCGTAGCTCTTTGCAAAAGAGAGATATTGGCAAGGAAAAGCTGTCTTGTACCTTTGCATTTTTCTCCCAAACGAAGGACACTAGAAAGAAAATTTTAAAGCCTCCTGTTAGGCCATCATCTACACAACATAGCCCTGAATTTTCCAATGCGCAGCTCTTTGCAAAAGAGAGATATTGGCAAGGAAAAGCTGTCTTGTACCTTTGCATTTTTCTCCCAAACGAAGGACACTAGAAATTAAAATTTTAAAGCCTCCTGTTAGGCCATCATCTACACGACATAGCCCTGAATTTTCCAATGCGCAGCTCTTTGCAAAATAGAGATATTGGCAAGGAAAAGCTGTCTTGTACCTTTGCATTTTTCTCCCAAACGAAGGACACTAGAAAGATAATTTTAAAGCCTCCTGTTAGGCCATCATCTACACGACATGGCCCTGAATTTTCCAATGCGCAGCTCTTTGCAAAAGAGAGATATTGGCAAGGAAAGCTGTCTTGTACCTTTGCATTTTTCTCCCAAACGAAGGACACTAGAAAGAAAATTTTAAAGCCTCCTGTTAGGCCATCATCTACACGACATAGCCCTGAATTTTCCAATGCGCAGCTCTTTGCAAAAGAGAGATATTGGCAAGGAAAAGCTGTCTTGTACCATTGCATTTTTCTCCCAAACGAAGGACACTAGAATTAAAATTTTAAAGCCTCCTGTTAGACCATCATCTACACGGCATAGCCATGAATTTTCCAATGCGCAGCTCTTTGCAAAAGAGAGATATTGGCAAGGAAAAGCTGTCTTGTACCTTTGCATTTTTCTCCCAAACGAAGGACACTAGAATTAAAATTTTAAAGCCTCCTGTTAGGCCATCAACTACACGACATAGCCCTGAATTTTCCAATGCGCAGCTCTTTGCAAAAGAGAGATATTGGCAAGGAAAAGCTGTCTTGTACCTTTGCATTTTTCTCCCAAACTAAGGTCACTAGAAAGAAAATTTTAAAGCCTCCTGTTAGGCCATCATCTACACGACATAGCCCTGAATTTTCCAATGCGTAGCTCTTTGCAAAAGAGAGAATTTGGCAAGGAAAAGCTGTCTTGTACCTTTGCATTTTTCTCCCAAACGAAGGACACTAGAAAGAAAATTTTAAAGCCTCCTGTTAGGCCATCATCTACACAACATAGCCCTGAATTTTCCAATGCGCAGCTCTTTGCAAAAGAGAGATATTGGCAAGGAAAAGCTGTCTTGTACCTTTGCATTTTTCTCCCAAACGAAGGACACTAGAATTAAAATTTTAAAGCCTCCTGTTAGGCCATCATCTACACGACATAGCCCTGAATTTTCCAATGCGCAGCTCTTTGCAAAAGAGAGATATTGGCAAGGAAAAGCTGTCTTGTACCTTTGCATTTTTCTCCCAAACGAAGGACACTAGAAAGATAATTTTAAAGCCTCCTGTTAGGCCATCATCTACACGACATGGCCCTGAATTTTCCAATGCGCAGCTCTTTTCAAAAGAGAGACATTGGCAAGGAAAAGCTGTCTTGTACCTTTGCATTTTTCTCCCAAACGAAGGACACTAGAAAGAAAATTTTAAAGCCTCCTGTTAGGCCATCATCTACACGACATAGCCCTGAATTTTCCAATGCGCAGCTCTTTGCAAAAGAGAGATATTGGCAAGGAAAAGCTGTCTTGTACCTTTGCATTTTTCTCCCAAACGAAGGACACTAGAATTAAAATTTTAAAGCCTCCTGTTAGGCCATCAACTACACGACATAGCCCTGAATTTTCCAATGCGCAGCTCTTTGCAAAAGAGAGATATTGGCAAGGAAAATCTGTCTTGTACCTTTGCATTTTTCTCCCAAACGAAGGACACTAGAAAGAAAATTTTAAAGCCTCCTGTTAGGCCATCATCTACACGACATAGCCCTGAATTTTCCAATGCGCAGCTCTTTGCAAAAGAGAGATATTGGCAAGGAAAAGCTGTCTTGTACCTTTGCATTTTTCTCCCAAACGAAGGACACTAGAATTAAAATTTTAAAGCCTCCTGTTAGGCCTTCATCTACACGACATAGCCCTGAATTTTCCAATGCGCAGCTCTTTGCAAAAGAGAGATATTGGCAAGGAAAAGCTGTCTTGTACCTTTGCATTTTTCTCCCAAACTAAGGTCACTAGAAAGAAAATTTTAAAGCCTCCTGTTAGGCCATCATCTACACGACATAGCCCTGAATTTTCCAATGCGTAGCTCTTTGCAAAAGAGAGATATTGGCAAGGAAAAGCTGTCTTGTACCTTTGCATTTTTCTCCCAAACGAAGGACACTAGAAAGAAAATTTTAAAGCCTCCTGTTAGGCCATCATCTACACAACATAGCCCTGAATTTTCCAATGCGCAGCTCTTTGCAAAAGAGAGATATTGGCAAGGAAAAGCTGTCTTGTACCTTTGCATTTTTCTCCCAAACGAAGGACACTAGAATTAAAATTTTAAAGCCTCCTGTTAGGCCATCATCTACACGACATAGCCCTGAATTTTCCAATGCGCAGCTCTTTGCAAAATAGAGATATTGGCAAGGAAAAGCTGTCTTGTACCTTTGCATTTTTCTCCCAAACGAAGGACACTAGAAAGATAATTTTAAAGCCTCCTGTTAGGCCATCATCTACACGACATGGCCCTGAATTTTCCAATGCGCAGCTCTTTGCAAAAGAGAGATATTGGCAAGGAAAAGCTGTCTTGTACCTTTGCATTTTTCTCCCAAACGAAGGACACTAGAAAGAAAATTTTAAAGCCTCCTGTTAGGCCATCATCTACACGACATAGCCCTGAATTTTCCAATGCGCAGCTCTTTGCAAAAGAGAGATATTGGCAAGGAAAAGCTGTCTTGTACCATTGCATTTTTCTCCCAAACGAAGGACACTAGAATTAAAATTTTAAAGCCTCCTGTTAGACCATCATCTACACGGCATAGCCATGAATTTTCCAATGCGCAGCTCTTTGCAAAAGAGAGATATTGGCAAGGAAAAGCTGTCTTGTACCTTTGCATTTTTCTCCCAAACGAAGGACACTAGAATTAAAATTTTAAAGCCTCCTGTTAGGCCATCAACTACACGACATAGCCCTGAATTTTCCAATGCGCAGCTCTTTGCAAAAGAGAGATATTGGCAAGGAAAAGCTGTCTTGTACCTTTGCATTTTTCTCCCAAACGAAGGACACTAGAATTAAAATTTTAAAGCCTCCTGTTAGGCCATCATCTACACGACATAGCCCTGAATTTTCCAATGCGCAGCTCTTTGCAAAAGAGAGATATTGGCAAGGAAAAGCTGTCTTGTACCTTTGCATTTTTCTCCCAAACTAAGGTCACTAGAAAGAAAATTTTAAAGCCTCCTGTTAGGCCATCATCTACACGACATAGCCCTGAATTTTCCAATGCGTAGCTCTTTGCAAAAGAGAGATATTGGCAAGGAAAAGCTGTCTTGTACCTTTGCATTTTTCTCCCAAACGAAGGACACTAGAAAGAAAATTTTAAAGCCTCCTGTTAGGCCATCATCTACACAACATAGCCCTGAATTTTCCAATGCGCAGCTCTTTGCAAAAGAGAGATATTGGCAAGGAAAAGCTGTCTTGTACCTTTGCATTTTTCTCCCAAACGAAGGACACTAGAATTAAAATTTTAAAGCCTCCTGTTAGGCCATCATCTACACGACATAGCCCTGAATTTTCCAATGCGCAGCTCTTTGCAAAAGAGAGATATTGGCAAGGAAAAGCTGTCTTGTACCTTTGCATTTTTCTCCCAAACGAAGGACACTAGAAAGATAATTTTAAAGCCTCCTGTTAGGCCATCATCTACACGACATGGCCCTGAATTTTCCAATGCGCAGCTCTTTTCAAAAGAGAGATATTGGCAAGGAAAAGCTGTCTTGTACCTTTGCATTTTTCTCCCAAACGAAGGACACTAGAAAGAAAATTTTAAAGCCTCCTGTTAGGCCATCATCTACACGACATAGCCCTGAATTTTCCAATGCGCAGCTCTTTGCAAAAGAGAGATATTGGCAAGGAAAAGCTGTCTTGTACCTTTGCATTTTTCTCCCAAACGAAGGACACTAGAATTAAAATTTTAAAGCCTCCTGTTAGGCCATCAACTACACGACATAGCCCTGAATTTTCCAATGCGCAGCTCTTTGCAAAAGAGAGATATTGGCAAGGAAAATCTGTCTTGTACCTTTGCATTTTTCTCCCAAACGAAGGACACTAGAAAGAAAATTTTAAAGCCTCCTGTTAGGCCATCATCTACACGACATAGCCCTGAATTTTCCAATGCGCAGCTCTTTGCAAAAGAGAGATATTGGCAAGGAAAAGCTGTCTTGTACCTTTGCATTTTTCTCCCAAACGAAGGACACTAGAATTAAAATTTTAAAGCCTCCTGTTAGGCCATCATCTACACGACATAGCCCTGAATTTTCCAATGCGCAGCTCTTTGCAAAAGAGAGATATTGGCAAGGAAAAGCTGTCTTGTACCTTTGCATTTTTCTCCCAAACTAAGGTCACTAGAAAGAAAATTTTAAAGCCTCCTGTTAGGCCATCATCTACACGACATAGCCCTGAATTTTCCAATGCGTAGCTCTTTGCAAAAGAGAGATATTGGCAAGGAAAAGCTGTCTTGTACCTTTGCATTTTTCTCCCAAACGAAGGACACTAGAAAGAAAATTTTAAAGCCTCCTGTTAGGCCATCATCTACACAACATAGCCCTGAATTTTCCAATGCGCAGCTCTTTGCAAAAGAGAGATATTGGCAAGGAAAAGCTGTCTTGTACCTTTGCATTTTTCTCCCAAACGAAGGACACTAGAATTAAAATTTTAAAGCCTCCTGTTAGGCCATCATCTACACGACATAGCCCTGAATTTTCCAATGCGCAGCTCTTTGCAAAATAGAGATATTGGCAAGGAAAAGCTGTCTTGTACCTTTGCATTTTTCTCCCAAACGAAGGACACTAGAAAGATAATTTTAAAGCCTCCTGTTAGGCCATCATCTACACGACATGGCCCTGAATTTTCCAATGCGCAGCTCTTTGCAAAAGAGAGATATTGGCAAGGAAAAGCTGTCTTGTACCTTTGCATTTTTCTCCCAAACGAAGGACACTAGAAAGAAAATTTTAAAGCCTCCTGTTAGGCCATCATCTACACGACATAGCCCTGAATTTTCCAATGCGCAGCTCTTTGCAAAAGAGAGATATTGGCAAGGAAAAGCTGTCTTGTACCATTGCATTTTTCTCCCAAACGAAGGACACTAGAAAGAAAATTTTAAAGCCTCCTGTTAGACCATCATCTACACGGCATAGCCATGAATTTTCCAATGCGCAGCTCTTTGCAAAAGAGAGATATTGGCAAGGAAAAGCTGTCTTGTACCTTTGCATTTTTCTCCCAAACGAAGGACACTAGAATTAAAATTTTAAAGCCTCCTGTTAGGCCATCATCTACACGACATAGCCCTGAATTTTCCAATGCGCAGCTCTTTGCAAAAGAGAGATATTGGTAAGGAAAAGCTGTCTTGTACCTTTGCATTTTTCTCCCAAACGAAGGACACTAGAAAGAACATTTTAAAGCCTCCTGTTAGGCCATCATCTACACGACATAGCCCTGAATTTTCCAATGCGCAGCTCTTTGCAAAAGAGAGATATTGGCAAGGAAAATCTGTCTTGTACCTTTGCATTTTTCTCCCAAACGAAGGACACTAGAAAGAAAATTTTAAAGCCTCTTGTTAGGCCATCATCTACACGACATAGCCCTGAATTTTCCAATGCGCAGCTCTATGCAAAAGAGAGATATTGGCAAGGAAAAGCTGTCTTGCACCATTGCATTTTTCTCCCAAACGAAGGTCACTAGAAAGAAAATTTTAAAGCCTCCTGTTAGGCCATCATCTACACGACATAGCCCTGAATTTTCCAATGCGTAGCTCTTTGCAAAAGAGAGATATTGGCAAGGAAAAGCTGTCTTGTACCTTTGCATTTTTCTCCCAAACGAAGGACACTAGAAAGAAAATTTTAAAGCCTCCTGTTAGGCCATCATCTACACAACATAGCCCTGAATTTTCCAATGCGCAGCTCTTTGCAAAAGAGAGATATTGGCAAGGAAAAGCTGTCTTGTACCTTTGCATTTTTCTCCCAAACGAAGGACACTAGAATTAAAATTTTAAAGCCTCCTGTTAGGCCATCATCTACACGACATAGCCCTGAATTTTCCAATGCGCAGCTCTTTGCAAAAGAGAGATATTGGCAAGGAAAAGCTGTCTTGTACCTTTGCATTTTTCTCCCAAACGAAGGACACTAGAAAGATAATTTTAAAGCCTCCTGTTAGGCCATCATCTACACGACATGGCCCTGAATTTTCCAATGCGCAGCTCTTTGCAAAAGAGAGATATTGGCAAGGAAAAGCTGTCTTGTACCTTTGCATTTTTCTCCCAAACGAAGGACACTAGAAAGAAAATTTTAAAGCCTCCTGTTAGGCCATCATCTACACGACATAGCCCTGAATTTTCCAATGCGCAGCTCTTTGCAAAAGAGAGATATTGGCAAGGAAAAGCTGTCTTGTACCTTTGCATTTTTCTCCCAAACGAAGGACACTAGAATTAAAATTTTAAAGCCTCCTGTTAGGCCATCAACTACACGACATAGCCCTGAATTTTCCAATGCGCAGCTCTTTGCAAAAGAGAGATATTGGCAAGGAAAATCTGTCTTGTACCTTTGCATTTTTCTCCCAAACGAAGGACACTAGAAAGAAAATTTTAAAGCCTCCTGTTAGGCCATCATCTACACGACATAGCCCTGAATTTTCCAATGCGCAGCTCTTTGCAAAAGAGAGATATTGGCAAGGAAAAGCTGTCTTGTACCTTTGCATTTTTCTCCCAAACGAAGGACACTAGAATTAAAATTTTAAAGCCTCCTGTTAGGCCATCATCTACACGACATAGCCCTGAATTTTCCAATGCGCAGCTCTTTGCAAAAGAGAGATATTGGCAAGGAAAAGCTGTCTTGTACCTTTGCATTTTTCTCCCAAACTAAGGTCACTAGAAAGAAAATTTTAAAGCCTCCTGTTAGGCCATCATCTACACGACATAGCCCTGAATTTTCCAATGCGTAGCTCTTTGCAAAAGAGAGATATTGGCAAGGAAAAGCTGTCTTGTACCTTTGCATTTTTCTCCCAAACGAAGGACACTAGAAAGAAAATTTTAAAGCCTCCTGTTAGGCCATCATCTACACAACATAGCCCTGAATTTTCCAATGCGCAGCTCTTTGCAAAAGAGAGATATTGGCAAGGAAAAGCTGTCTTGTACCTTTGCATTTTTCTCCCAAACGAAGGACACTAGAATTAAAATTTTAAAGCCTCCTGTTAGGCCATCATCTACACGACATAGCCCTGAATTTTCCAATGCGCAGCTCTTTGCAAAATAGAGATATTGGCAAGGAAAAGCTGTCTTGTACCTTTGCATTTTTCTCCCAAACGAAGGACACTAGAAAGATAATTTTAAAGCCTCCTGTTAGGCCATCATCTACACGACATGGCCCTGAATTTTCCAATGCGCAGCTCTTTGCAAAAGAGAGATATTGGCAAGGAAAAGCTGTCTTGTACCTTTGCATTTTTCTCCCAAACGAAGGACACTAGAAAGAAAATTTTAAAGCCTCCTGTTAGGCCATCATCTACACGACATAGCCCTGAATTTTCCAATGCGCAGCTCTTTGCAAAAGAGAGATATTGGCAAGGAAAAGCTGTCTTGTACCATTGCATTTTTCTCCCAAACGAAGGACACTAGAAAGAAAATTTTAAAGCCTCCTGTTAGACCATCATCTACACGGCATAGCCATGAATTTTCCAATGCGCAGCTCTTTGCAAAAGAGAGATATTGGCAAGGAAAAGCTGTCTTGTACCTTTGCATTTTTCTCCCAAACGAAGGACACTAGAATTAAAATTTTAAAGCCTCCTGTTAGGCCATCATCTACACGACATAGCCCTGAATTTTCCAATGCGCAGCTCTTTGCAAAAGAGAGATATTGGTAAGGAAAAGCTGTCTTGTACCTTTGCATTTTTCTCCCAAACGAAGGACACTAGAAAGAACATTTTAAAGCCTCCTGTTAGGCCATCATCTACACGACATAGCCCTGAATTTTCCAATGCGCAGCTCTTTGCAAAAGAGAGATATTGGCAAGGAAAATCTGTCTTGTACCTTTGCATTTTTCTCCCAAACGAAGGACACTAGAAAGAAAATTTTAAAGCCTCCTGTTAGGCCATCATCTACACGACATAGCCCTGAATTTTCCAATGCGCAGCTCTTTGCAAAAGAGAGATATTGGCAAGGAAAAGCTGTCTTGCACCATTGCATTTTTCTCCCAAACGAAGGACACTAGAAAGAAAATTTTAAAGCCTCCTGTTAGGCCATCATCTACACGACATAGCCCTGAATTTTCCAATGCGCAGCTCTTTGCAAAAGAGAGATATTGGCAAGGAAAAGCTGTCTTGTACCTTTGCATTTTTCTCCCAAACGAAGGTCACTAGAAAGAAAATTTTAAAGCCTCCTGTTAGGCCATCATCTACACGACATAGCCCTGAATTTTCCAATGCGCAGCTCTTTGCAAAAGAGAGATATTGGCAAGGAAAAGCTGTCTTGTACCTTTGCATTTTTCTCCCAAACGAAGGACACTAGAATTAAAATTTTAAAGCCTCCTGTTAGACCATCATCTACACGGCATAGCCATGAATTTTCCAATGCGCAGCTCTTTGCAAAAGAGAGATATTGGCAAGGAAAAGCTGTCTTGTACCTTTGCATTTTTCTCCCAAACGAAGGACACTAGAATTAAAATTTTAAAGCCTCCTGTTAGGCCATTAACTACACGACATAGCCCTGAATTTTCCAATGCGCAGCTCTTTGCAAAAGAGAGATATTGGCAAGGAAAAGCTGTCTTGTACCTTTGCATTTTTCTCCCAAACGAAGGACACTAGAATTAAAATTTTAAAGCCTCCTGTTAGGCCTTCATCTACACGACATAGCCCTGAATTTTCCAATGCGCAGCTCTTTGCAAAAGAGAGATATTGGCAAGGAAAAGCTGTCTTGTACCTTTGCATTTTTCTCCCAAACTAAGGTCACTAGAAAGAAAATTTTAAAGCCTCCTGTTAGGCCATCATCTACACGACATAGCCCTGAATTTTCCAATGCGTAGCTCTTTGCAAAAGAGAGATATTGGCAAGGAAAAGCTGTCTTGTACCTTTGCATTTTTCTCCCAAACGAAGGACACTAGAAAGAAAATTTTAAAGCCTCCTGTTAGGCCATCATCTACACAACATAGCCCTGAATTTTCCAATGCGCAGCTCTTTGCAAAAGAGAGATATTGGCAAGGAAAAGCTGTCTTGTACCTTTGCATTTTTCTCCCAAACGAAGGACACTAGAATTAAAATTTTAAAGCCTCCTGTTAGGCCATCATCTACACGACATAGCCCTGAATTTTCCAATGCGCAGCTCTTTGCAAAATAGAGATATTGGCAAGGAAAAGCTGTCTTGTACCTTTGCATTTTTCTCCCAAACGAAGGACACTAGAAAGATAATTTTAAAGCCTCCTGTTAGGCCATCATCTACACGACATGGCCCTGAATTTTCCAATGCGCAGCTCTTTGCAAAAGAGAGATATTGGCAAGGAAAAGCTGTCTTGTACCTTTGCATTTTTCTCCCAAACGAAGGACACTAGAAAGAAAATTTTAAAGCCTCCTGTTAGGCCATCATCTACACGACATAGCCCTGAATTTTCCAATGCGCAGCTCTTTGCAAAAGAGAGATATTGGCAAGGAAAAGCTGTCTTGTACCATTGCATTTTTCTCCCAAACGAAGGACACTAGAATTAAAATTTTAAAGCCTCCTGTTAGACCATCATCTACACGGCATAGCCATGAATTTTCCAATGCGCAGCTCTTTGCAAAAGAGAGATATTGGCAAGGAAAAGCTGTCTTGTACCTTTGCATTTTTCTCCCAAACGAAGGACACTAGAATTAAAATTTTAAAGCCTCCTGTTAGGCCATCAACTACACGACATAGCCCTGAATTTTCCAATGCGCAGCTCTTTGCAAAAGAGAGATATTGGCAAGGAAAAGCTGTCTTGTACCTTTGCATTTTTCTCCCAAACGAAGGACACTAGAATTAAAATTTTAAAGCCTCCTGTTAGGCCATCATCTACACGACATAGCCCTGAATTTTCCAATGCGCAGCTCTTTGCAAAAGAGAGATATTGGCAAGGAAAAGCTGTCTTGTACCTTTGCATTTTTCTCCCAAACTAAGGTCACTAGAAAGAAAATTTTAAAGCCTCCTGTTAGGCCATCATCTACACGACATAGCCCTGAATTTTCCAATGCGTAGCTCTTTGCAAAAGAGAGATATTGGCAAGGAAAAGCTGTCTTGTACCTTTGCATTTTTCTCCCAAACGAAGGACACTAGAAAGAAAATTTTAAAGCCTCCTGTTAGGCCATCATCTACACAACATAGCCCTGAATTTTCCAATGCGCAGCTCTTTGCAAAAGAGAGATATTGGCAAGGAAAAGCTGTCTTGTACCTTTGCATTTTTCTCCCAAACGAAGGACACTAGAATTAAAATTTTAAAGCCTCCTGTTAGGCCATCATCTACACGACATAGCCCTGAATTTTCCAATGCGCAGCTCTTTGCAAAAGAGAGATATTGGCAAGGAAAAGCTGTCTTGTACCTTTGCATTTTTCTCCCAAACGAAGGACACTAGAAAGATAATTTTAAAGCCTCCTGTTAGGCCATCATCTACACGACATGGCCCTGAATTTTCCAATGCGCAGCTCTTTTCAAAAGAGAGATATTGGCAAGGAAAAGCTGTCTTGTACCTTTGCATTTTTCTCCCAAACGAAGGACACTAGAAAGAAAATTTTAAAGCCTCCTGTTAGGCCATCATCTACACGACATAGCCCTGAATTTTCCAATGCGCAGCTCATTGCAAAAGAGAGATATTGGCAAGGAAAAGCTGTCTTGTACCTTTGCATTTTTCTCCCAAACGAAGGACACTAGAATTAAAATTTTAAAGCCTCCTGTTAGGCCATCAACTACACGACATAGCCCTGAATTTTCCAATGCGCAGCTCTTTGCAAAAGAGAGATATTGGCAAGGAAAATCTGTCTTGTACCTTTGCATTTTTCTCCCAAACGAAGGACACTAGAAAGAAAATTTTAAAGCCTCCTGTTAGGCCATCATCTACACAACATAGCCCTGAATTTTCCAATGCGCAGCTCTTTGCAAAAGAGAGATATTGGCAAGGAAAAGCTGTCTTGTACCTTTGCATTTTTCTCCCAAACGAAGGACACTAGAATTAAAATTTTAAAGCCTCCTGTTAGGCCATCATCTACACGACATAGCCCTGAATTTTCCAATGCGCAGCTCTTTGCAAAAGAGAGATATTGGCAAGGAAAAGCTGTCTTGTACCTTTGCATTTTTCTCCCAAACTAAGGTCACTAGAAAGAAAATTTTAAAGCCTCCTGTTAGGCCATCATCTACACGACATAGCCCTGAATTTTCCAATGCGTAGCTCTTTGCAAAAGAGAGATATTGGCAAGGAAAAGCTGTCTTGTACCTTTGCATTTTTCTCCCAAACGAAGGACACTAGAAAGAACATTTTAAAGCCTCCTGTTAGGCCATCATCTACACGACATAGCCATGAATTTTCCAATGCGCAGCTCTTTGCAAAAGAGAGATATTGGCAAGGAAAATCTGTCTTGTACCTTTGCATTTTTCTCCCAAACGAAGGACACTAGAAAGAAAATTTTAAAGCCTCCTGTTAGGCCATCATCTACACGACATAGCCCTGAATTTTCCAATGCGTAGCTCTTTGCAAAAGAGAGATATTGGCAAGGAAAAGCTGTCTTGTACCTTTGCATTTTTCTCCCAAACGAAGGACACTAGAAAGAAAATTTTAAAGCCTCCTGTTAGGCCATCATCTACACAACATAGCCCTGAATTTTCCAATGCGCAGCTCTTTGCAAAAGAGAGATATTGGCAAGGAAAAGCTGTCTTGTACCTTTGCATTTTTCTCCCAAACGAAGGACACTAGAATTAAAATTTTAAAGCCTCCTGTTAGGCCATCATCTACACGACATAGCCCTGAATTTTCCAATGCGCAGCTCTTTGCAAAAGAGAGATATTGGCAAGGAAAAGCTGTCTTGTACCTTTGCATTTTTCTCCCAAACGAAGGACACTAGAAAGATAATTTTAAAGCCTCCTGTTAGGCCATCATCTACACGACATGGCCCTGAATTTTCCAATGCGCAGCTCTTTGCAAAAGAGAGATATTGGCAAGGAAAAGCTGTCTTGTACCTTTGCATTTTTCTCCCAAACGAAGGACACTAGAAAGAAAATTTTAAAGCCTCCTGTTAGGCCATCATCTACACGACATAGCCCTGAATTTTCCAATGCGTAGCTCTTTGCAAAAGAGAGATATTGGCAAGGAAAAGCTGTCTTGTACCTTTGCATTTTTCTCCCAAACGAAGGACACTAGAAAGAAAATTTTAAAGCCTCCTGTTAGGCCATCATCTACACAACATAGCCCTGAATTTTCCAATGCGCAGCTCTTTGCAAAAGAGAGATATTGGCAAGGAAAAGCTGTCTTGTACCTTTGCATTTTTCTCCCAAACGAAGGACACTAGAATTAAAATTTTAAAGCCTCCTGTTAGGCCATCATCTACACGACATAGCCCTGAATTTTCCAATGCGCAGCTCTTTGCAAAAGAGAGATATTGGCAAGGAAAAGCTGTCTTGTACCTTTGCATTTTTCTCCCAAACGAAGGACACTAGAAAGATAATTTTAAAGCCTCCTGTTAGGCCATCATCTACACGACATGGCCCTGAATTTTCCAATGCGCAGCTCTTTGCAAAAGAGAGATATTGGCAAGGAAAAGCTGTCTTGTACCTTTGCATTTTTCTCCCAAACGAAGGACACTAGAAAGAAAATTTTAAAGCCTCCTGTTAGGCCATCATCTACACGACATAGCCCTGAATTTTCCAATGCGCAGCTCTTTGCAAAAGAGAGATATTGGCAAGGAAAAGCTGTCTTGTACCTTTGCATTTTTCTCCCAAACGAAGGACACTAGAATTAAAATTTTAAAGCCTCCTGTTAGGCCATCAACTACACGACATAGCCCTGAATTTTTCAATGCGCAGCTCTTTGCAAAAGAGAGATATTGGCAAGGAAAATCTGTCTTGTACCTTTGCATTTTTCTCCCAAACGAAGGACACTAGAAAGAAAATTTTAAAGCCTCCTGTTAGGCCATCATCTACACGACATAGCCCTGAATTTTCCAATGCGCAGCTCTTTGCAAAAGAGAGATATTGGCAAGGAAAAGCTGTCTTGTACCTTTGCATTTTTCTCCCAAACGAAGGACACTAGAATTAAAATTTTAAAGCCTCCTGTTAGGCCATCATCTACACGACATAGCCCTGAATTTTCCAATGCGCAGCTCTTTGCAAAAGAGAGATATTGGCAAGGAAAAGCTGTCTTGTACCTTTGCATTTTTCTCCCAAACTAAGGTCACTAGAAAGAAAATTTTAAAGCCTCCTGTTAGGCCATCATCTACACGACATAGCCCTGAATTTTCCAATGCGTAGCTCTTTGCAAAAGAGAGATATTGGCAAGGAAAAGCTGTCTTGTACCTTTGCATTTTTCTCCCAAACGAAGGACACTAGAAAGAAAATTTTAAAGCCTCCTGTTAGGCCATCATCTACACAACATAGCCCTGAATTTTCCAATGCGCAGCTCTTTGCAAAAGAGAGATATTGGCAAGGAAAAGCTGTCTTGTACCTTTGCATTTTTCTCCCAAACGAAGGACACTAGAATTAAAATTTTAAAGCCTCCTGTTAGGCCATCATCTACACGACATAGCCCTGAATTTTCCAATGCGCAGCTCTTTGCAAAATAGAGATATTGGCAAGGAAAAGCTGTCTTGTACCTTTGCATTTTTCTCCCAAACGAAGGACACTAGAAAGATAATTTTAAAGCCTCCTGTTAGGCCATCATCTACACGACATGGCCCTGAATTTTCCAATGCGCAGCTCTTTGCAAAAGAGAGATATTGGCAAGGAAAAGCTGTCTTGTACCTTTGCATTTTTCTCCCAAACGAAGGACACTAGAAAGAAAATTTTAAAGCCTCCTGTTAGGCCATCATCTACACGACATAGCCCTGAATTTTCCAATGCGCAGCTCTTTGCAAAAGAGAGATATTGGCAAGGAAAAGCTGTCTTGTACCATTGCATTTTTCTCCCAAACGAAGGACACTAGAAAGAAAATTTTAAAGCCTCCTGTTAGACCATCATCTACACGGCATAGCCATGAATTTTCCAATGCGCAGCTCTTTGCAAAAGAGAGATATTGGCAAGGAAAAGCTGTCTTGTACCTTTGCATTTTTCTCCCAAACGAAGGACACTAGAATTAAAATTTTAAAGCCTCCTGTTAGGCCATCATCTACACGACATAGCCCTGAATTTTCCAATGCGCAGCTCTTTGCAAAAGAGAGATATTGGTAAGGAAAAGCTGTCTTGTACCTTTGCATTTTTCTCCCAAACGAAGGACACTAGAAAGAACATTTTAAAAGAACATTTTAAAGCTCCTGTTAGGCCATCATCTACACGACATAGCCCTGAATTTTCCAATGCGCAGCTCTTTGCAAAAGAGAGATATTGGCAAGGAAAATCTGTCTTGTACCTTTGCATTTTTCTCCCAAACGAAGGACACTAGAAAGAAAATTTTAAAGCCTCCTGTTAGGCCATCATCTACACGACATAGCCCTGAATTTTCCAATGCGCAGCTCTTTGCAAAAGAGAGATATTGGCAAGGAAAAGCTGTCTTGCACCATTGCATTTTTCTCCCAAACGAAGGACACTAGAAAGAAAATTTTAAAGCCTCCTGTTAGGGCCCATCATCTACACGACATAGCCCTGAATTTTCCAATGCGCAGCTCTTTGCAAAAGAGAGATATTGGCAAGGAAAAGCTGTCTTGTACCTTTGCATTTTTCTCCCAAACGAAGGTCACTAGAAAGAAAATTTTAAAGCCTCCTGTTAGGCCATCATCTACACGACATAGCCCTGAATTTTCCAATGCGCAGCTCTTTGCAAAAGAGAGATATTGGCAAGGAAAAGCTGTCTTGTACCTTTGCATTTTTCTCCCAAACGAAGGACACTAGAATTAAAATTTTTAAGCCTCCTGTTAGGACCATCATCTACACGGCATAGCCATGAATTTTCCAATGCGCAGCTCTTTGCAAAAGAGAGGATATTGGCAAGGAAAAGCTGTCTTGTACCTTTGCATTTTTCTCCCAAACGAAGGACACTAGAATTAAAATTTTAAAGCCTCCTGTTAGGGCCATTAACTACACGACATAGCCCTGAATTTTCCAATGCGCAGCTCTTTGCAAAAGAGAGATATTGGCAAGGAAAAGCTGTCTTGTACCTTTGCATTTTTCTCCCAAACGAAGGACACTAGAATTAAAATTTTAAAGCCTCCTGTTAGGCCATCATCTACACGACATAGCCCTGAATTTTCCAATGCGCAGCTCTTTGCAAAAGAGAGATATTGGCAAGGAAAAGCTGTCTTGTACCATTGCATTTTTCTCCCAAACGAAGGACACTAGAAGAGAAAATTTTAAAGCCTCCTGTTAGGCCATCATCTACACGACATAGCCCTGAATTTTCCAATGCGCAGCTCTTTGCAAAAGAGAGATATTGACAAGGAAAAGCTGTCTTGTACCTTTGCATTTTTCTCCCAAACGAAGGTCACTAGAAAGAAAATTTTAAAGCCTCCTGTTAGGCCATCATCTACACGACATAGCCCTGAATTTTTCCAATGCGCAGCTCTTTGCAAAAGAGAGATATTGGCAAGGAAAAGCTGTCTTGTACCTTTGCATTTTTCTCCCAAACGAAGGTCACTAGAAAGAAAATTTTAAAGCCTCCTGTTAGGCCATCATCTACACGACATAGCTCTGAATTTTCCAATGCGTAGCTCTTTGCAAAGAGAGAGATATTGGCAAGGAAAAGCTGTCTTGTACCTTTGCATTTTTCTCCCAAACGAAGGACACTAGAAAGAAAATTTAAAAGCCTCCTGTTAGGCCATCATCTACATGACATAGCCCTGAATTTTCCAATGCGCAGCTCTTTGCAAAAAGAGAGATATTGGCAAGGAAAAGCTGTCTTGTACCTTTGCATTTTTTCTCCCAAACGAAGGACACTAGAATTAAAATTTTAAAGCCTCCTGTTAGGCCCATCATCTACACGACATAGCCCTGAATTTTCCAATGCGCAGCTCTTTGCAAAAGAGAGATATTGGTAAGGAAAAGCTGTCTTGTACCTTTGCATTTTTCTCCCAAACGAAGGACACTAGAAAGTAACATTTTAAAGCCTACTGTTAGGCCATCATCTACACGACATAGCCCTGAATTTTCCAATGCGCAGCTCTTTGCAAAAGAGAGATATTGGCAAGGAAAATCTGTCTTGTACCTTTGCATTTTTCTCCCAAACGAAGGACACTAGAAAGAAAATTTTAAAGCCTCCTGTTAGGCCATCATCTACACGACATAGCCCTGAATTTTCCAATGCGCAGCTCTTTGCAAAAGAGAGATATTGGCAAGGAAAAGCTGTCTTGCACCATTGCATTTTTCTCCCAAACGAAGGACACTAGAAAGAAAATTTTAAAGCCTCCTGTTAGGCCATCATCTACACGACATAGCCCTGAATTTTCCAATGCGCAGCTCTTTGCAAAAGAGAGATATTGGCAAGGAAAAGCTGTCTTGTACCTTTGCATTTTTCTCCCAAACGAAGGACACTAGAATTAAAATTTTAAAGGCCTCCTGTTAGGCCATCATCTACACGACATAGCCCTGAATTTTCCAATGCGCAGCTCTTTGCAAAAGAGAGATATTGGCAAGGAAAAGCTGTCTTGTACCATTGCATTTTTCTCCCAAACGAAGGACACTAGAAAGAAAATTTTAAAGCCTCCTGTTAGGCCAATCATCTACACGACATAGCCCTGAATTTTCCAATGCGCAGCTCTTTGCAAAAGAGAGATATTGACAAGGAAAAGCTGTCTTGTACCTTTGCATTTTTCTCCCAAACGAAGGTCACTAGAAAGAAAATTTTAAAGCCTCCTGTTAGGCCATCATCTACACGACATAGCCCTGAATTTTCCAATGCGCAGCTCTTTGCAAAAGAGAGATATTGGCAAGGAAAAGCTGTCTTGTACCTTTGCATTTTTCTCCCAAACGAAGGTCACTAGAAAGAAAATTTTAAAGCCTCCTGTTAGGCCATCATCTACACGACATAGCTCTGAATTTTCCAATGCGTAGCTCTTTGCAAAAGAGAGATATTGGCAAGGAAAAGCTGTCTTGTACCTTTGCATTTTTCTCCCAAACGAAGGACACTAGAAAGAAAATTTAAAAGCCTCCTGTTAGGCCATCATCTACATGACATAGCCCTGAATTTTCCAATGCGCAGCTCTTTGCAAAAGAGAGATATTGGCAAGGAAAAGCTGTCTTGTACCTTTGCATTTTTCTCCCAAACGAAGGACACTAGAATTAAAATTTTAAAGCCTCCTGTTAGGCCATCATCTACACGACATAGCCCTGAATTTTCCAATGCGCAGCTCTTTGCAAAAGAGAGATATTGGCAAGGAAAAGCTGTCTTGTACCTTTGCATTTTTCTCCCAAACTAAGGTCACTAGAAAGAAAATTTTAAAGCCTCCTGTTAGGCCATCATCTACACGACATAGCCCTGAATTTTCCAATGCGCAGCTCTTTGCAAAAGAGAGATATTGACAAGGAAAAGCTGTCTTGTACCTTTGCATTTTTCTCCCAAACGAAGGTCACTAGAAAGAAAATTTTAAAGCCTCCTGTTAGGCCATCATCTACACGACATAGCCCTGAATTTTCCAATGCGCAGCTCTTTGCAAAAGAGAGATATTGGCAAGGAAAAGCTGTCTTGTACCTTTGCATTTTTCTCCCAAACGAAGGTCACTAGAAAGAAAATTTTAAAGCCTCCTGTTAGGCCATCATCTACACGACATAGCTCTGAATTTTCCAATGCGTAGCTCTTTGCAAAAGAGAGATATTGGCAAGGAAAAGCTGTCTTGTACCTTTGCATTTTTCTCCCAAACGAAGGACACTAGAATTAAAATTTTAAAGCCTCCTGTTAGGCCATCATCTACACGACATAGCCCTGAATTTTCCAATGCGCAGCTCTTTGCAAAAGAGAGATATTGGCAAGGAAAAGCTGTCTTGTACCTTTGCATTTTTCTCCCAAACGAAGGACACTAGAATTAAAATTTTAAAGCCTCCTGTTAGGCCATCATCTACACGACATAGCCCTGAATTTTCCAATGCGCAGCTCTTTGCAAAAGAGAGATATTGGCAAGGAAAAGCTGTCTTGTACCTTTGCATTTTTCTCCCAAACTAAGGTCACTAGAAAGAAAATTTTAAAGCCTCCTGTTAGGCCATCATCTACACGACATAGCCCTGAATTTTCCAATGCGTAGCTCTTTGCAAAAGAGAGATATTGGCAAGGAAAAGCTGTCTTGTACCTTTGCATTTTTCTCCCAAACGAAGGACACTAGAAAGAAAATTTTAAAGCCTCCTGTTAGGCCATCATCTACACAACATAGCCCTGAATTTTCCAATGCGCAGCTCTTTGCAAAAGAGAGATATTGGCAAGGAAAAGCTGTCTTGTACCTTTGCATTTTTCTCCCAAACGAAGGACACTAGAATTAAAATTTTAAAGCCTCCTGTTAGGCCATCATCTACACGACATAGCCCTGAATTTTCCAATGCGCAGCTCTTTGCAAAAGAGAGATATTGGCAAGGAAAAGCTGTCTTGTACCTTTGCATTTTTCTCCCAAACGAAGGACACTAGAAAGAAAATTTTAAAGCCTCCTGTTAGACCATCATCTACACGGCATAGCCATGAATTTTCCAATGCGCAGCTCTTTGCAAAAGAGAGATATTGGCAAGGAAAAGCTGTCTTGTACCTTTGCATTTTTCTCCCAAACGAAGGACACTAGAATTAAAATGTTAAAGCCTCCTGTTAGGGCATCATCTACACGACATAGCCCTGAATTTTCCAATGCGCAGCTCTTTGCAAAAGAGAGATATTGGTAAGGAAAAGCTGTCTTGTACCTTTGCATTTTTCTCCCAAACGAAGGACACTAGAAAGAAAATTTTAAAGCCTCCTGTTAGGCCATCATCTACACAACATAGCCCTGAATTTTCCAATGCGCAGCTCTTTGCAAAAGAGAGATATTGGCAAGGAAAAGCTGTCTTGTACCTTTGCATTTTTCTCCCAAACGAAGGACACTAGAATTAAAATTTTAAAGCCTCCTGTTAGGCCATCATCTACACGACATAGCCCTGAATTTTCCAATGCGCAGCTCTTTGCAAAAGAGAGATATTGGCAAGGAAAAGCTGTCTTGTACCTTTGCATTTTTCTCCCAAACGAAGGACACTAGAAAGAAAATTTTAAAGCCTCCTGTTAGACCATCATCTACACGGCATAGCCATGAATTTTCCAATGCGCAGCTCTTTGCAAAAGAGAGATATTGGCAAGGAAAAGCTGTCTTGTACCTTTGCATTTTTCTCCCAAACGAAGGACACTAGAATTAAAATGTTAAAGCCTCCTGTTAGGGCATCATCTACATGACATAGCCCTGAATTTTCCAATGCGCAGCTCTTTGCAAAAGAGAGATATTGGTAAGGAAAAGCTGTCTTGTACCTTTGCATTTTTCTCCCAAATGAAGGACACTAGAAAGAACATTTTAAAGCCTCCTGTTAGGCCATCATCTACACGACATAGCCCTGAATTTTCCAATGCGCAGCTCTTTGCAAAAGAGAGATATTGGCAAGGAAAATCTGTCTTGTACCTTTGCATTTTTCTCCCAAACGAAGGACACTAGAAAGAAAATTTTAAAGCCTCCTGTTAGGCCATCATCTACATGACATAGCCCTGAATTTTCCAATGCGCAGCTCTTTGCAAAAGAGAGATATTGGCAAGGAAAAGCTGTCTTGTACCTTTGCATTTTTCTCCCAAACGAAGGTCACTAGAAAGAAAATTTTAAAGCCTCCTGTTAGGCCATCATCTACACGACATAGCCCTGAATTTTCCAATGCGCAGCTCTTTGCAAAAGAGAGATATTGGCAAGGAAAAGCTGTCTTGTACCTTTGCATTTTTCTCCCAAACGAAGGACACTAGAATTAAAATTTTAAAGCCTCCTGTTAGACCATCATCTACACGGCATAGCCATGAATTTTCCAATGCGCAGCTCTTTGCAAAAGAGAGATATTGGCAAGGAAAAGCTGTCTTGTACCTTTGCATTTTTCTCCCAAACGAAGGACACTAGAATTAAAATTTTAAAGCCTCCTGTTAGGCCATCATCTACACGACATAGCCCTGAATTTTCCAATGCGCAGCTCTTTGCAAAAGAGAGATATTGGCAAGGAAAAGCTGTCTTGTACCTTTGCATTTTTCTCCCAAACAAAGGACACTAGAATTAAAATTTTAAAGCCTCCTGTTAGGCCATCATCTACACGACATAGCCCTGAATTTTCCAATGCGCAGCTCTTTGCAAAAGAGAGATATTGGCAAGGAAAAGCTGTCTTGTACCTTTGCATTTTTCTCCCAAACGAAGGACACTAGAAAGATCATTTTAAAGCCTCCTGTTAGGCCATCATCTACACGACATAGCCCTGAATTTTCCAATGCGCAGCTCTTTGCAAAAGAGAGATATTGGCAAGGAAAAGCTGTCTTGTACCTTTGCATTTTTCTCCCAAACGAAGGTCACTAGAAAGAAAATTTTAAAGCCTCCTGTTAGGCCATCATCTACACGACATAGCCCTGAATTTTCCAATGCGTAGCTCTTTGCAAAAGAGAGATATTGGCAAGGAAAAGCTGTCTTGTACCTTTGCATTTTTCTCCCAAACGAAGGACACTAGAATTAAAATTTTAAAGCCTCCTGTTAGGCCATCATCTACACGACATAGCCCTGAATTTTCCAATGCGCAGCTCTTTGCAAAAGAGAGATATTGGCAAGGAAAAGCTGTCTTGTACCTTTGCATTTTTCTCCCAAACGAAGGACACTAGAAAGAAAATTTTAAAGCCTCCTGTTAGGCCATCATCTACACGACATAGCCCTGAATTTTCCAATGCGCAGCTCTTTGCAAAAGAGAGATATTGGCAAGGAAAAGCTGTCTTGTACCTTTGCATTTTTCTCCCAAACGAAGGACACTAGAATTAAAATTTTAAAGCCTCCTGTTAGGCCATCATCTACACGACATAGCCCTGAATTTTCCAATGCGCAGCTCTTTGCAAAAGAGAGATATTGGCAAGGAAAAGCTGTCTTGTACCTTTGCATTTTTCTCCCAAACTAAGGTCACTAGAAAGAAAATTTTAAAGCCTCCTGTTAGGCCATCATCTACACGACATAGCCCTGAATTTTCCAATGCGTAGCTCTTTGCAAAAGAGAGATATTGGCAAGGAAAAGCTGTCTTGTACGTTTGCATTTTTCTCCCAAACGAAGGACACTAGAAAGAAAATTTTAAAGCCTCCTGTTAGGCCATCATCTACACAACATAGCCCTGAATTTTCCAATGCGTAGCTCTTTGCAAAAGAGAGATATTGGCAAGGAAAAGCTGTCTTGTACCTTTGCATTTTTCTCCCAAACGAAGGACACTAGAATTAAAATTTTAAAGCCTCCTGTTAGGCCATCATCTACACGACATAGCCCTGAATTTTCCAATGCGCAGCTCTTTGCAAAAGAGAGATATTGGCAAGGAAAAGCTGTCTTGTACCTTTGCATTTTTCTCCCAAACGAAGGACACTAGAAAGAAAATTTTAAAGCCTCCTGTTAGACCATCATCTACACGACATAGCCCTGAATTTTCCAATGCGCAGCTCTTTGCAAAAGAGAGATATTGGCAAGGAAAAGCTGTCTTGTACCTTTGCATTTTTCTCCCAAACGAAGGACACTAGAAAGAAAATTTTAAAGCCTCCTGTTAGGCCATCATCTACACGACATAGCCCTGAATTTTCCAATGCGCAGCTCTTTGCAAAAGAGAGATATTGGCAAGGAAAAGCTGTCTTGTACCTTTGCATTTTTCTCCCAAACGAAGGACACTAGAATTAAAATTTTAAAGCCTCCTGTTAGGCCATCATCTACACGACATAGCCCTGAATTTTCCAATGCGCAGCTCTTTGCAAAAGAGAGATATTGGCAAGGAAAAGCTGTCTTGTACCTTTGCATTTTTCTCCCAAACTAAGGTCACTAGAAAGAAAATTTTAAAGCCTCCTGTTAGGCCATCATCTACACGACATAGCCCTGAATTTTCCAATGCGTAGCTCTTTGCAAAAGAGAGATATTGGCAAGGAAAAGCTGTCTTGTACGTTTGCATTTTTCTCCCAAACGAAGGACACTAGAAAGAAAATTTTAAAGCCTCCTGTTAGGCCATCATCTACACAACATAGCCCTGAATTTTCCAATGCGTAGCTCTTTGCAAAAGAGAGATATTGGCAAGGAAAAGCTGTCTTGTACCTTTGCATTTTTCTCCCAAACGAAGGACACTAGAATTAAAATTTTAAAGCCTCCTGTTAGGCCATCATCTACACGACATAGCCCTGAATTTTCCAATGCGCAGCTCTTTGCAAAAGAGAGATATTGGCAAGGAAAAGCTGTCTTGTACCTTTGAATTTTTCTCCCAAACGAAGGACACTAGAAAGAAAATTTTAAAGCCTCCTGTTAGACCATCATCTACACGGCATAGCCATGAATTTTCCAATGCGCAGCTCTTTGCAAAAGAGAGATATTGGCAAGGAAAAGCTGTCTTGTACCTTTGCATTTTTCTCCCAAACGAAGGACACTAGAATTAAAATGTTAAAGCCTCCTGTTAGGGCATCATCTACACGACATAGCCCTGAATTTTCCAATGCGCAGCTCTTTGCAAAAGAGAGATATTGGTAAGGAAAAGCTGTCTTGTACCTTTGCATTTTTCTCCCAAACGAAGGACACTAGAAAGAAAATTTTAAAGCCTCCTGTTAGGCCATCATCTACACAACATAGCCCTGAATTTTCCAATGCGCAGCTCTTTGCAAAAGAGAGATATTGGCAAGGAAAAGCTGTCTTGTACCTTTGCATTTTTCTCCCAAACGAAGGACACTAGAATTAAAATTTTAAAGCCTCCTGTTAGGCCATCATCTACACGACATAGCCCTGAATTTTCCAATGCGCAGCTCTTTGCAAAAGAGAGATATTGGCAAGGAAAAGCTGTCTTGTACCTTTGCATTTTTCTCCCAAACGAAGGACACTAGAAAGAAAATTTTAAAGCCTCCTGTTAGACCATCATCTACACGGCATAGCCATGAATTTTCCAATGCGCAGCTCTTTGCAAAAGAGAGATATTGGCAAGGAAAAGCTGTCTTGTACCTTTGCATTTTTCTCCCAAACGAAGGACACTAGAATTAAAATGTTAAAGCCTCCTGTTAGGGCATCATCTACATGACATAGCCCTGAATTTTCCAATGCGCAGCTCTTTGCAAAAGAGAGATATTGGTAAGGAAAAGCTGTCTTGTACCTTTGCATTTTTCTCCCAAATGAAGGACACTAGAAAGAACATTTTAAAGCCTCCTGTTAGGCCATCATCTACACGACATAGCCCTGAATTTTCCAATGCGCAGCTCTTTGCAAAAGAGAGATATTGGCAAGGAAAATCTGTCTTGTACCTTTGCATTTTTCTCCCAAACGAAGGACACTAGAAAGAAAATTTTAAAGCCTCTTGTTAGGCCATCATCTACACGACATAGCCCTGAATTTTCCAATGCGCAGCTCTTTGCAAAAGAGAGATATTGGCAAGGAAAAGCTGTCTTGTACCATTGCATTTTTCTCCCAAACGAAGGACACTAGAAAGAAAATTTTAAAGCCTCCTGTTAGGCCATCATCTACATGACATAGCCCTGAATTTTCCAATGCGCAGCTCTTTGCAAAAGAGAGATATTGGCAAGGAAAAGCTGTCTTGTACCTTTGCATTTTTCTCCCAAACGAAGGTCACTAGAAAGAAAATTTTAAAGCCTCCTGTTAGGCCATCATCTACACGACATAGCCCTGAATTTTCCAATGCGCAGCTCTTTGCAAAAGAGAGATATTGGCAAGGAAAAGCTGTCTTGTACCTTTGCATTTTTCTCCCAAACGAAGGACACTAGAATTAAAATTTTAAAGCCTCCTGTTAGACCATCATCTACACGGCATAGCCATGAATTTTCCAATGCGCAGCTCTTTGCAAAAGAGAGATATTGGCAAGGAAAAGCTGTCTTGTACCTTTGCATTTTTCTCCCAAACGAAGGACACTAGAATTAAAATTTTAAAGCCTCCTGTTAGGCCATCATCTACACGACATAGCCCTGAATTTTCCAATGCGCAGCTCTTTGCAAAAGAGAGATATTGGCAAGGAAAAGCTGTCTTGTACCTTTGCATTTTTCTCCCAAACGAAGGACACTAGAAAGATCATTTTAAAGCCTCCTGTTAGGCCATCATCTACACGACATAGCCCTGAATTTTCCAATGCGCAGCTCTTTGCAAAAGAGAGATATTGGCAAGGAAAAGCTGTCTTGTACCTTTGCATTTTTCTCCCAAACGAAGGTCACTAGAAAGAAAATTTTAAAGCCTCCTGTTAGGCCATCATCTACACGACATAGCCCTGAATTTTCCAATGCGTAGCTCTTTGCAAAAGAGAGATATTGGCAAGGAAAAGCTGTCTTGTACCTTTGCATTTTTCTCCCAAACGAAGGACACTAGAAAGAAAATTTTAAAGCCTCCTGTTAGGCCATCATCTACACGACATAGCCCTGAATTTTCCAATGCGCAGCTCTTTGCAAAAGAGAGATATTGGCAAGGAAAAGCTGTCTTGTACCTTTGCATTTTTCTCCCAAACGAAGGACACTAGAATTAAAATGTTAAAGCCTCCTGTTAGACCATCATCTACACGGCATAGCCATGAATTTTCCAATGCGCAGCTCTTTGCAAAAGAGAGATATTGGCAAGGAAAAGCTGTCTTGTACCTTTGCATTTTTCTCCCAAACGAAGGACACTAGAATTAAAATTTTAAAGCCTCCTGTTAGGCCATCATCTACACGACATAGCCCTGAATTTTCCAATGCGCAGCTCTTTGCAAAAGAGAGATATTGGCAAGGAAAAGCTGTCTTGTACCTTTGCATTTTTCTCCCAAACGAAGGACACTAGAATTAAAATTTTAAAGCCTCCTGTTAGGCCATCATCTACACGACATAGCCCTGAATTTTCCAATGCGCAGCTCTTTGCAAAAGAGAGATATTGGCAAGGAAAAGCTGTCTTGTACCTTTGCATTTTTCTCCCAAACGAAGGACACTAGAAAGATAATTTTAAAGCCTCCTGTTAGGCCATCATCTACACGACATAGCCCTGAATTTTCCAATGCGCAGCTCTTTGCAAAAGAGAGATATTGGCAAGGAAAAGCTGTCTTGTACCTTTGCATTTTTCTCCCAAAAGAAGGTCACTAGAAAGAAAATTTTAAAGCCTCCTGTTAGGCCATCATCTACACGACATAGCCCTGAATTTTCCAATGCGTAGCTCTTTGCAAAAGAGAGATATTGGCAAGGAAAAGCTGTCTTGTACCTTTGCATTTTTCTCCCAAACGAAGGACACTAGAATTAAAATTTTAAAGCCTCCTGTTAGGCCATCATCTACACGACATAGCCCTGAATTTTCCAATGCGCAGCTCTTTGCAAAAGAGAGATATTGGCAAGGAAAAGCTGTCTTGTACCTTTGCATTTTTCTCCCAAACGAAGGACACTAGAAAGAAAATTTTTTAAGCCTCCTGTTAGGCCATCATCTACACGACATAGCCCTGAATTTTCCAATGCGCAGCTCTTTGCAAAAGAGAGATATTGGCAAGGAAAAGCTGTCTTGTACCATTGCATTTTTCTCCCAAACGAAGGACACTAGAAAGAAAATTTTAAAGCCTCCTGTTAGGCCATCATCTACACGACATAGCCCTGAATTTTCCAATGCGCAGCTCTTTGCAAAAGAGAGATATTGGCAAGGAAAAGCTGTCTTGTACCTTTGCATTTTTCTCCCAAACGAAGGTCACTAGAAAGAAAATTTTAAAGCCTCCTGTTAGGCCATCATCTACACGACATAGCCCTGAATTTTCCAATGCGCAGCTCTTTGCAAAAGAGAGATATTGGCAAGGAAAAGCTGTCTTGTACCATTGCATTTTTCTCCCAAACGAAGGACACTAGAAAGAAAATTTTAAAGCCTCCTGTTAGGCCATCATCTACACGACATAGCCCTGAATTTTCCAATGCGCAGCTCTTTGCAAAAGAGAGATATTGGCAAGGAAAAGCTGTCTTGTACCTTTGCATTTTTCTCCCAAACGAAGGTCACTAGAAAGAAAATTTTAAAGCCTCCTGTTAGGCCATCATCTACACGACATAGCCCTGAATTTTCCAATGCGCAGCTCTTTGCAAAAGAGAGATATTGGCAAGGAAAAGCTGTCTTGTACCTTTGCATTTTTCTCCCAAACGAAGGACACTAGAATTAAAATTTTAAAGCCTCCTGTTAGGCCATCATCTACACGACATAGCCCTGAATTTTCCAATGCGCAGCTCTTTGCAAAAGAGAGATATTGGCAAGGAAAAGCTGTCTTGTACCTTTGCATTTTTCTCCCAAACGAAGGACACTAGAAAGAAAATTTTAAAGCCTCCTGTTAGGCCATCATCTACACGACATAGCCCTGAATTTTCCAATGCGTAGCTCTTTGCAAAAGAGAGATATTGGCAAGGAAAAGCTGTCTTGTACCTTTGCATTTTTCTCCCAAACGAAGGACACTAGAATTAAAATTTTAAAGCCTCCTGTTAGGCCATCATCTACACGACATAGCCCTGAATTTTCCAATGCGCAGCTCTTTGCAAAAGAGAGATATTGGCAAGGAAAAGCTGTCTTGTACCTTTGCATTTTTCTCCCAAACGAAGGACACTAGAAAGAAAATTTTAAAGCCTCCTGTTAGGCCATCATCTACACGACATAGCCCTGAATTTTCCAATGCGCAGCTCTTTGCAAAAGAGAGATATTGGCAAGGAAAAGCTGTCTTGTACCATTGCATTTTTCTCCCAAACGAAGGACACTAGAAAGAAAATTTTAAAGCCTCCTGTTAGGCCATCATCTACACGACATAGCCCTGAATTTTCCAATGCGCAGCTCTTTGCAAAAGAGAGATATTGGCAAGGAAAAGCTGTCTTGTACCTTTGCATTTTTCTCCCAAACGAAGGTCACTAGAAAGAAAATTTTAAAGCCTCCTGTTAGGCCATCATCTACACGACATAGCCCTGAATTTTCCAATGCGCAGCTCTTTGCAAAAGAGAGATATTGGCAAGGAAAAGCTGTCTTGTACCATTGCATTTTTCTCCCAAACGAAGGACACTAGAAAGAAAATTTTAAAGCCTCCTGTTAGGCCATCATCTACACGACATAGCCCTGAATTTTCCAATGCGCAGCTCTTTGCAAAAGAGAGATATTGGCAAGGAAAAGCTGTCTTGTACCTTTGCATTTTTCTCCCAAACGAAGGTCACTAGAAAGAAAATTTTAAAGCCTCCTGTTAGGCCATCATCTACACGACATAGCCCTGAATTTTCCAATGCGCAGCTCTTTGCAAAAGAGAGATATTGGCAAGGAAAAGCTGTCTTGTACCTTTGCATTTTTCTCCCAAACGAAGGACACTAGAATTAAAATTTTAAAGCCTCCTGTTAGGCCATCATCTACACGACATAGCCCTGAATTTTCCAATGCGCAGCTCTTTGCAAAAGAGAGATATTGGCAAGGAAAAGCTGTCTTGTACCTTTGCATTTTTCTCCCAAACGAAGAACACTAGAAAGAAAATTTTAAAGCCTCCTGTTAGGCCATCATCTACACGACATAGCCCTGAATTTTCCAATGCGCAGCTCTTTGCAAAAGAGAGATATTGGCAAGGAAAAGCTGTCTTGTACCTTTGCATTTTTCTCCCAAACGAAGGACACTAGAATTAAAATTTTAAAGCCTCCTGTTAGACCATCATCTACACGGCATAGCCATGAATTTTCCAATGCGCAGCTCTTTGCAAAAGAGAGATATTGGCAAGGAAAAGCTGTCTTGTACCTTTGCATTTTTCTCCCAAACGAAGGACACTAGAATTAAAATTTTAAAGCCTCCTGTTAGGCCATCATCTACACGACATAGCCCTGAATTTTCCAATGCGCAGCTCTTTGCAAAAGAGAGATATTGGCAAGGAAAAGCTGTCTTGTACCTTTGCATTTTTCTCCCAAACGAAGGACACTAGAAAGATAATTTTAAAGCCTCCTGTTAGGCCATCATCTACACGACATAGCCCTGAATTTTCCAATGCGCAGCTCTTTGCAAAAGAGAGATATTGGCAAGGAAAAGCTGTCTTGTACCTTTGCATTTTTCTCCCAAACGAAGGTCACTAGAAAGAAAATTTTAAAGCCTCCTGTTAGGCCATCATCTACACGACATAGCCCTGAATTTTCCAATGCGTAGCTCTTTGCAAAAGAGAGATATTGGCAAGGAAAAGCTGTCTTGTACCTTTGCATTTTTCTCCCAAACGAAGGACACTAGAATTAAAATTTTAAAGCCTCCTGTTAGGCCATCATCTACACGACATAGCCCTGAATTTTCCAATGCGCAGCTCTTTGCAAAAGAGAGATATTGGCAAGGAAAAGCTGTCTTGTACCTTTGCATTTTTCTCCCAAACGAAGGACACTAGAAAGAAAATTTTAAAGCCTCCTGTTAGGCCATCATCTACACGACATAGCCCTGAATTTTCCAATGCGCAGCTCTTTGCAAAAGAGAGATATTGGCAAGGAAAAGCTGTCTTGTACCATTGCATTTTTCTCCCAAACGAAGGACACTAGAAAGAAAATTTTAAAGCCTCCTGTTAGGCCATCATCTACACGACATAGCCCTGAATTTTCCAATGCGCAGCTCTTTGCAAAAGAGAGATATTGGCAAGGAAAAGCTGTCTTGTACCTTTGCATTTTTCTCCCAAACGAAGGTCACTAGAAAGAAAATTTTAAAGCCTCCTGTTAGGCCATCATCTACACGACATAGCCCTGAATTTTCCAATGCGCAGCTCTTTGCAAAAGAGAGATATTGGCAAGGAAAAGCTGTCTTGTACCTTTGCATTTTTCTCCCAAACGAAGGTCACTAGAAAGAAAATTTTAAAGCCTCCTGTTAGGCCATCATTTACACGACATAGCTCTGAATTTTCCAATGCGTAGCTCTTTGCAAAAGAGAGATATTGGCAAGGAAAAGCTGTCTTGTACCTTTGCATTTTTCTCCCAAACGAAGGACACTAGAAAGAAAATTTTAAAGCCTCCTGTTAGGCCATCATCTACACGACATAGCCCTGAATTTTCCAATGCGCAGCTCTTTGCAAAAGAGAGATATTGGCAAGGAAAAGCTGTCTTGTACCTTTGCATTTTTCTCCCAAACGAAGGACACTAGAATTAAAATTTTAAAGCCTCCTGTTAGGCCATCATCTACACGACATAGCCCTGAATTTTCCAATGCGCAGCTCTTTGCAAAAGAGAGATATTGGCAAGGAAAAGCTGTCTTGTACCTTTGCATTTTTCTCCCAAACTAAGGTCACTAGAAAGAAAATTTTAAAGCCTCCTGTTAGGCCATCATCTACACGACATAGCCCTGAATTTTCCAATGCGTAGCTCTTTGCAAAAGAGAGATATTGGCAAGGAAAAGCTGTCTTGTACCTTTGCATTTTTCTCCCAAACGAAGGACACTAGAAAGAAAATTTTAAAGCCTCCTGTTAGGCCATCATCTACACAACATAGCCCTGAATTTTCCAATGCGCAGCTCTTTGCAAAAGAGAGATATTGGCAAGGAAAAGCTGTCTTGTACCTTTGCATTTTTCTCCCAGACGAAGGACACTAGAATTAAAATTTTAAAGCCTCCTGTTAGGCCATCATCTACACGACATAGCCCTGAATTTTCCAATGCGCAGCTCTTTGCAAAAGAGAGATATTGGCAAGGAAAAGCTGTCTTGTACCTTTGCATTTTTCTCCCAAACGAAGGACACTAGAAAGATAATTTTAAAGCCTCCTGTTAGGCCATCATCTACACGACATGGCCCTGAATTTTCCAATGCGCAGCTCTTTGCAAAAGAGAGATATTGGCAAGGAAAAGCTGTCTTGTACCTTTGCATTTTTCTCCCAAACGAAGGACACTAGAAAGAAAATTTTAAAGCCTCCTGTTAGGCCATCATCTACACGACATAGCCCTGAATTTTCCAATGCGCAGCTCTTTGCAAAAGAGAGATATTGGCAAGGAAAAGCTGTCTTGTACCATTGCATTTTTCTCCCAAACGAAGGACACTAGAAAGAAAATTTTAAAGCCTCCTGTTAGGCCATCATCTACACGACATAGCCCTGAATTTTCCAATGCGCAGCTCTTTGCAAAAGAGAGATATTGGCAAGGAAAAGCTGTCTTGTACCTTTGCATTTTTCTTTCAAACGAAGGACACTAGAATTAAAATTTTAAAGCCTCCTGTTAGACCATCATCTACACGGCATAGCCATGAATTTTCCAATGCGCAGCTCTTTGCAAAAGAGAGATATTGGCAAGGAAAAGCTGTCTTGTACCTTTGCATTTTTCTCCCAAACGAAGGACACTAGAATTAAAATTTTAAAGCCTCCTGTTAGGCCATCATCTACACGACATAGCCCTGAATTTTCCAATGCGCAGCTCTTTGCAAAAGAGAGATATTGGCAAGGAAAAGCTGTCTTGTACCTTTGCATTTTTCTCCCAAACGAAGGACACTAGAATTAAAATTTTAAAGCCTCCTGTTAGGCCATCATCTACACGACATAGCCCTGAATTTTCCAATGCGCAGCTCTTTGCAAAAGAGAGATATTGGCAAGGAAAAGCTGTCTTGTACCTTTGCATTTTTCTCCCAAACGAAGGTCACTAGAAAGAAAATTTTAAAGCCTCCTGTTAGGCCATCATCTACACGACATAGCCCTGAATTTTCCAATGCGCAGCTCTTTGCAAAAGAGAGATATTGGCAAGGAAAAGCTGTCTTGTACCTTTGCATTTTTCTCCCAAACGAAGGTCAGTAGAAAGAAAATTTTAAAGCCTCCTGTTAGGCCATCATCTACACGACATAGCTCTGAATTTTCCAATGCGTAGCTCTTTGCAAAAGAGAGATATTGGCAAGGAAAAGCTGTCTTGTACCTTTGCATTTTTCTCCCAAACGAAGGACACTAGAAAGAAAATTTTAAAGCCTCCTGTTAGGCCATCATCTACACGACATAGCCCTGAATTTTCCAATGCGCAGCTCTTTGCAAAAGAAAGATATTGGCAAGGAAAAGCTGTCTTGTACCTTTGCATTTTTCTCCCAAACTAAGGTCACTAGAAAGAAAATTTTAAAGCCTCCTGTTAGGCCATCATCTACACGAAGGACACTAGAAAGAAAATTTTAAAGCCTCCTGTTAGGCCATCATCTACACGACATAGCCCTGAATTTTCCAATGCGCAGCTCTTTGCAAAAGAGAGATATTGGCAAGGAAAAGCTGTCTTGTACCTTTGCATTTTTCTCCCAAACTAAGGTCACTAGAAAGAAAATTTTAAAGCCTCCTGTTAGGCCATCATCTACACGACATAGCCCTGAATTTTCCAATGCGTAGCTCTTTGCAAAAGAGAGATATTGGCAAGGAAAAGCTGTCTTGTACCTTTGCATTTTTCTCCCAAACGAAGGACACTAGAAAGAAAATTTTAAAGCCTCCTGTTAGGCCATCATCTACACAACATAGCCCTGAATTTTCCAATGCGCAGCTCTTTGCAAAAGAGAGATATTGGCAAGGAAAAGCTGTCTTGTACCTTTGCATTTTTCTCCCAAACGAAGGACACTAGAATTAAAATTTTAAAGCCTCCTGTTAGGCCATCATCTACACGACATAGCCCTGAATTTTCCAATGCGCAGCTCTTTGCAAAAGAGAGATATTGGCAAGGAAAAGCTGTCTTGTACCTTTGCATTTTTCTCCCAAACGAAGGACACTAGAAAGAAAATTTTAAAGCCTCCTGTTAGGCCATCATCTACACAACATAGCCCTGAATTTTCCAATGCGCAGCTCTTTGCAAAAGAGAGATATTGGCAAGGAAAAGCTGTCTTGTACCTTTGCATTTTTCTCCCAAACGAAGGACACTAAAATTAAAATTTTAAAGCCTCTTGTTAGGCCATCATCTACACGACATAGCCCTGAATTTTCCAATGCGCAGCTCTTTGCAAAAGAGAGATATTGGCAAGGAAAAGCTGTCTTGTACCTTTGCATTTTTCTCCCAAACGAAGGACACTAGAAAGAAAATTTTAAAGCCTCCTGTTAGGCCATCATCTACACAACATAGCCCTGAATTTTCCAATGCGCAGCTCTTTGCAAAAGAGAGGTATTGGCAAGGAAAAGCTGTCTTGTACCTTTGCATTTTTCTCCCAAACGAAGGACACTAGAATTAAAATTTTAAAGCCTCCTGTTAGGCCATCATCTACACGACATAGCCCTGAATTTTCCAATGCGCAGCTCTTTGCAAAAGAGAGATATTGGCAAGGAAAAGCTGTCTTGTACCTTTGCATTTTTCTCCCAAACGAAGGACACTAGAAAGAAAATTTTAAAGCCTCCTGTTAGACCATCATCTACACGGCATAGCCATGAATTTTCCAATGCGCAGCTCTTTGCAAAAGAGAGATATTGGCAAGGAAAAGCTGTCTTGTACCTTTGCATTTTTCTCCCAAACGAAGGACACTAGAATTAAAATGTTAAAGCCTCCTGTTAGGGCATCATCTACACGACATAGCCCTGAATTTTCCAATGCGCAGCTCTTTGCAAAAGAGAGATATTGGTAAGGAAAAGCTGTCTTGTACCTTTGCATTTTTCTCCCAAACGAAGGACACTAGAAAGAAAATTTTAAAGCCTCCTGTTAGGCCATCATCTACACAACATAGCCCTGAATTTTCCAATGCGCAGCTCTTTGCAAAAGAGAGATATTGGCAAGGAAAAGCTGTCTTGTACCTTTGCATTTTTCTCCCAAACGAAGGACACTAGAAAGAAAATTTTAAAGCCTCCTGTTAGGCCATCATCTACACGACATAGCCCTGAATTTTCCAATGCGCAGCTCTTTGCAAAAGAGAGATATTGGCAAGGAAAAGCTGTCTTGTACCTTTGCATTTTTCTCCCAAACGAAGGACACTAGAATTAAAATGTTAAAGCCTCCTGTTAGACCATCATCTACACGGCATAGCCATGAATTTTCCAATGCGCAGCTCTTTGCAAAAGAGAGATATTGGCAAGGAAAAGCTGTCTTGTACCTTTGCATTTTTCTCCCAAATGAAGGACACTAGAAAGAACATTTTAAAGCCTCCTGTTAGGCCATCATCTACACGACATAGCCCTGAATTTTCCAATGCGCAGCTCTTTGCAAAAGAGAGATATTGGTAAGGAAAAGCTGTCTTGTACCTTTGCATTTTTCTCCCAAACGAAGGACACTAGAAAGAAAATTTTAAAGCCTCCTGTTAGGCCATCATCTACACAACATAGCCCTGAATTTTCCAATGCGCAGCTCTTTGCAAAAGAGAGATATTGGCAAGGAAAAGCTGTCTTGTACCTTTGCATTTTTCTCCCAAACGAAGGACACTAGAAAGAAAATTTTAAAGCCTCCTGTTAGGCCATCATCTACACGACATAGCCCTGAATTTTCCAATGCGCAGCTCTTTGCAAAAGAGAGATATTGGCAAGGAAAAGCTGTCTTGTACCTTTGCATTTTTCTCCCAAACGAAGGACACTAGAATTAAAATGTTAAAGCCTCCTGTTAGACCATCATCTACACGGCATAGCCATGAATTTTCCAATGCGCAGCTCTTTGCAAAAGAGAGATATTGGCAAGGAAAAGCTGTCTTGTACCTTTGCATTTTTCTCCCAAATGAAGGACACTAGAAAGAACATTTTAAAGCCTCCTGTTAGGCCATCATCTACACGACATAGCCCTGAATTTTCCAATGCGTAGCTCTTTGCAAAAGAGAGATATTGGCAAGGAAAAGCTGTCTTGTACCTTTGCATTTTTCTCCCAAACGAAGGACACTAGAATTAAAATTTTAAAGCCTCCTGTTAGGCCATCATCTACACGACATAGCCCTGAATTTTCCAATGCGCAGCTCTTTGCAAAAGAGAGATATTGGCAAGGAAAAGCTGTCTTGTACCTTTGCATTTTTCTCCCAAACGAAGGACACTAGAAAGAAAATTTTAAAGCCTCCTGTTAGGCCATCATCTACACGACATAGCCCTGAATTTTCCAATGCGCAGCTCTTTGCAAAAGAGAGATATTGGCAAGGAAAAGCTGTCTTGTACCATTGCATTTTTCTCCCAAACGAAGGACACTAGAAAGAAAATTTTAAAGCCTCCTGTTAGGCAATCATCTACACGACATAGCCCTGAATTTTCCAATGCGCAGCTCTTTGCAAAAGAGAGATATTGGCAAGGAAAAGCTGTCTTGTACCTTTGCATTTTTCTCCCAAACGAAGGTCACTAGAAAGAAAATTTTAAAGCCTCCTGTTAGGCCATCATCTACACGACATAGCCCTGAATTTTCCAATGCGCAGCTCTTTGCAAAAGAGAGATATTGGCAAGGAAAAGCTGTCTTGTACCATTGCATTTTTCTCCCAAACGAAGGACACTAGAAAGAAAATTTTAAAGCCTCCTGTTAGGCCATCATCTACACGACATAGCCCTGAATTTTCCAATGCGCAGCTCTTTGCAAAAGAGAGATATTGGCAAGGAAAAGCTGTCTTGTACCTTTGCATTTTTCTCCCAAACGAAGGTCACTAGAAAGAAAATTTTAAAGCCTCCTGTTAGGCCATCATCTACACGACATAGCCCTGAATTTTCCAATGCGCAGCTCTTTGCAAAAGAGAGATATTGGCAAGGAAAAGCTGTCTTGTACCTTTGCATTTTTCTCCCAAACGAAGGACACTAGAATTAAAATTTTAAAGCCTCCTGTTAGGCCATCATCTACACGACATAGCCCTGAATTTTCCAATGCGCAGCTCTTTGCAAAAGAGAGATATTGGCAAGGAAAAGCTGTCTTGTACCTTTGCATTTTTCTCCCAAACGAAGGACACTAGAAAGAAAATTTTAAAGCCTCCTGTTAGGCCATCATCTACACGACATAGCCCTGAATTTTCCAATGCGCAGCTCTTTGCAAAAGAGAGATATTGGCAAGGAAAAGCTGTCTTGTACCTTTGCATTTTTCTCCCAAACGAAGGACACTAGAATTAAAATTTTAAAGCCTCCTGTTAGACCATCATCTACACGGCATAGCCATGAATTTTCCAATGCGCAGCTCTTTGCAAAAGAGAGATATTGGCAAGGAAAAGCTGTCTTGTACCTTTGCATTTTTCTCCCAAACGAAGGACACTAGAATTAAAATTTTAAAGCCTCCTGTTAGGCCATCATCTACACGACATAGCCCTGAATTTTCCAATGCGCAGCTCTTTGCAAAAGAGAGATATTGGCAAGGAAAAGCTGTCTTGTACCTTTGCATTTTTCTCCCAAACGAAGGACACTAGAAAGATAATTTTAAAGCCTCCTGTTAGGCCATCATCTACACGACATAGCCCTGAATTTTCCAATGCGCAGCTCTTTGCAAAAGAGAGATATTGGCAAGGAAAAGCTGTCTTGTACCTTTGCATTTTTCTCCCAAACGAAGGTCACTAGAAAGAAAATTTTAAAGCCTCCTGTTAGGCCATCATCTACACGACATAGCCCTGAATTTTCCAATGCGTAGCTCTTTGCAAAAGAGAGATATTGGCAAGGAAAAGCTGTCTTGTACCTTTGCATTTTTCTCCCAAACGAAGGACACTAGAATTAAAATTTTAAAGCCTCCTGTTAGGCCATCATCTACACGACATAGCCCTGAATTTTCCAATGCGCAGCTCTTTGCAAAAGAGAGATATTGGCAAGGAAAAGCTGTCTTGTACCTTTGCATTTTTCTCCCAAACGAAGGACACTAGAAAGAAAATTTTAAAGCCTCCTGTTAGGCCATCATCTACACGACATAGCCCTGAATTTTCCAATGCGCAGCTCTTTGCAAAAGAGAGATATTGGCAAGGAAAAGCTGTCTTGTACCATTGCATTTTTCTCCCAAACGAAGGACACTAGAAAGAAAATTTTAAAGCCTCCTGTTAGGCCATCATCTACACGACATAGCCCTGAATTTTCCAATGCGCAGCTCTTTGCAAAAGAGAGATATTGGCAAGGAAAAGCTGTCTTGTACCTTTGCATTTTTCTCCCAAACGAAGGTCACTAGAAAGAAAATTTTAAAGCCTCCTGTTAGGCCATCATCTACACGACATAGCCCTGAATTTTCCAATGCGCAGCTCTTTGCAAAAGAGAGATATTGGCAAGGAAAAGCTGTCTTGTACCTTTGCATTTTTCTCCCAAACGAAGGTCACTAGAAAGAAAATTTTAAAGCCTCCTGTTAGGCCATCATTTACACGACATAGCTCTGAATTTTCCAATGCGTAGCTCTTTGCAAAAGAGAGATATTGGCAAGGAAAAGCTGTCTTGTACCTTTGCATTTTTCTCCCAAACGAAGGACACTAGAAAGAAAATTTTAAAGCCTCCTGTTAGGCCATCATCTACACGACATAGCCCTGAATTTTCCAATGCGCAGCTCTTTGCAAAAGAGAGATATTGGCAAGGAAAAGCTGTCTTGTACCTTTGCATTTTTCTCCCAAACGAAGGACACTAGAATTAAAATTTTAAAGCCTCCTGTTAGGCCATCATCTACACGACATAGCCCTGAATTTTCCAATGCGCAGCTCTTTGCAAAAGAGAGATATTGGCAAGGAAAAGCTGTCTTGTACCTTTGCATTTTTCTCCCAAACTAAGGTCACTAGAAAGAAAATTTTAAAGCCTCCTGTTAGACCATCATCTACACGACATAGCCCTGAATTTTCCAATGCGTAGCTCTTTGCAAAAGAGAGATATTGGCAAGGAAAAGCTGTCTTGTACCTTTGCATTTTTCTCCCAAACGAAGGACACTAGAAAGAAAATTTTAAAGCCTCCTGTTAGGCCATCATCTACACAACATAGCCCTGAATTTTCCAATGCGCAGCTCTTTGCAAAAGAGAGATATTGGCAAGGAAAAGCTGTCTTGTACCTTTGCATTTTTCTCCCAAACGAAGGACACTAGAATTAAAATTTTAAAGCCTCCTGTTAGGCCATCATCTACACGACATAGCCCTGAATTTTCCAATGCGCAGCTCTTTGCAAAAGAGAGATATTGGCAAGGAAAAGCTGTCTTGTACCTTTGCATTTTTCTCCCAAACGAAGGACACTAGAAAGATAATTTTAAAGCCTCCTGTTAGGCCATCATCTACACGACATGGCCCTGAATTTTCCAATGCGCAGCTCTTTGCAAAAGAGAGATATTGGCAAGGAAAAGCTGTCTTGTACCTTTGCATTTTTCTCCCAAACGAAGGACACTAGAAAGAAAATTTTAAAGCCTCCTGTTAGGCCATCATCTACACGACATGGCCCTGAATTTTCCAATGCGCAGCTCTTTGCAAAAGAGAGATATTGGCAAGGAAAAGCTGTCTTGTACCTTTGCATTTTTCTCCCAAACGAAGGACACTAGAAAGAAAATTTTAAAGCCTCCTGTTAGGCCATCATCTACACGACATAGCCCTGAATTTTCCAATGCGCAGCTCTTTGCAAAAGAGAGATATTGGCAAGGAAAAGCTGTCTTGTACCATTGCATTTTTCTCCCAAACGAAGGACACTAGAAAGAAAATTTTAAAGCCTCCTGTTAGGCCATCATCTACACGACATAGCCCTGAATTTTCCAATGCGCAGCTCTTTGCAAAAGAGAGATATTGGCAAGGAAAAGCTGTCTTGTACCTTTGCATTTTTCTTTCAAACGAAGGACACTAGAATTAAAATTTTAAAGCCTCCTGTTAGACCATCATTTACACGGCATAGCCATGAATTTTCCAATGCGCAGCTCTTTGCAAAAGAGAGATATTGGCAAGGAAAAGCTGTCTTGTACCTTTGCATTTTTCTCCCAAACGAAGGACACTAGAATTAAAATTTTAAAGCCTCCTGTTAGGCCATCATCTACACGACATAGCCCTGAATTTTCCAATGCGCAGCTCTTTGCAAAAGAGAGATATTGGCAAGGAAAAGCTGTCTTGTACCTTTGCATTTTTCTCCCAAACGAAGGACACTAGAATTAAAATTTTAAAGCCTCCTGTTAGGCCATCATCTACACGACATAGCCCTGAATTTTCCAATGCGCAGCTCTTTGCAAAAGAGAGATATTGGCAAGGAAAAGCTGTCTTGTACCTTTGCATTTTTCTCCCAAACGAAGGTCACTAGAAAGAAAATTTTAAAGCCTCCTGTTAGGCCATCATCTACACGACATAGCCCTGAATTTTCCAATGCGCAGCTCTTTGCAAAAGAGAGATATTGGCAAGGAAAAGCTGTCTTGTACCTTTGCATTTTTCTCCCAAACGAAGGTCAGTAGAAAGAAAATTTTAAAGCCTCCTGTTAGGCCATCATCTACACGACATAGCTCTGAATTTTCCAATGCGTAGCTCTTTGCAAAAGAGAGATATTGGCAAGGAAAAGCTGTCTTGTACCTTTGCATTTTTCTCCCAAACGAAGGACACTAGAAAGAAAATTTTAAAGCCTCCTGTTAGGCCATCATCTACACGACATAGCCCTGAATTTTCCAATGCGCAGCTCTTTGCAAAAGAAAGATATTGGCAAGGAAAAGCTGTCTTGTACCTTTGCATTTTTCTCCCAAACTAAGGTCACTAGAAAGAAAATTTTAAAGCCTCCTGTTAGGCCATCATCTACACGAAGGACACTAGAAAGAAAATTTTAAAGCCTCCTGTTAGGCCATCATCTACACGACATAGCCCTGAATTTTCCAATGCGCAGCTCTTTGCAAAAGAGAGATATTGGCAAGGAAAAGCTGTCTTGTACCTTTGCATTTTTCTCCCAAACTAAGGTCACTAGAAAGAAAATTTTAAAGCCTCCTGTTAGGCCATCATCTACACGACATAGCCCTGAATTTTCCAATGCGTAGCTCTTTGCAAAAGAGAGATATTGGCAAGGAAAAGCTGTCTTGTACCTTTGCATTTTTCTCCCAAACGAAGGACACTAGAAAGAAAATTTTAAAGCCTCCTGTTAGGCCATCATCTACACAACATAGCCCTGAATTTTCCAATGCGCAGCTCTTTGCAAAAGAGAGATATTGGCAAGGAAAAGCTGTCTTGTACCTTTGCATTTTTCTCCCAAACGAAGGACACTAGAATTAAAATTTTAAAGCCTCCTGTTAGGCCATCATCTACACGACATAGCCCTGAATTTTCCAATGCGCAGCTCTTTGCAAAAGAGAGATATTGGCAAGGAAAAGCTGTCTTGTACCTTTGCATTTTTCTCCCAAACGAAGGACACTAGAAAGAAAATTTTAAAGCCTCCTGTTAGGCCATCATCTACACAACATAGCCCTGAATTTTCCAATGCGCAGCTCTTTGCAAAAGAGAGATATTGGCAAGGAAAAGCTGTCTTGTACCTTTGCATTTTTCTCCCAAACGAAGGACACTAAAATTAAAATTTTAAAGCCTCTTGTTAGGCCATCATCTACACGACATAGCCCTGAATTTTCCAATGCGCAGCTCTTTGCAAAAGAGAGATATTGGCAAGGAAAAGCTGTCTTGTACCTTTGCATTTTTCTCCCAAACGAAGGACACTAGAAAGAAAATTTTAAAGCCTCCTGTTAGGCCATCATCTACACAACATAGCCCTGAATTTTCCAATGCGCAGCTCTTTGCAAAAGAGAGGTATTGGCAAGGAAAAGCTGTCTTGTACCTTTGCATTTTTCTCCCAAACGAAGGACACTAGAATTAAAATTTTAAAGCCTCCTGTTAGGCCATCATCTACACGACATAGCCCTGAATTTTCCAATGCGCAGCTCTTTGCAAAAGAGAGATATTGGCAAGGAAAAGCTGTCTTGTACCTTTGCATTTTTCTCCCAAACGAAGGACACTAGAAAGAAAATTTTAAAGCCTCCTGTTAGACCATCATCTACACGGCATAGCCATGAATTTTCCAATGCGCAGCTCTTTGCAAAAGAGAGATATTGGCAAGGAAAAGCTGTCTTGTACCTTTGCATTTTTCTCCCAAACGAAGGACACTAGAATTAAAATGTTAAAGCCTCCTGTTAGGGCATCATCTACACGACATAGCCCTGAATTTTCCAATGCGCAGCTCTTTGCAAAAGAGAGATATTGGTAAGGAAAAGCTGTCTTGTACCTTTGCATTTTTCTCCCAAACGAAGGACACTAGAAAGAAAATTTTAAAGCCTCCTGTTAGGCCATCATCTACACAACATAGCCCTGAATTTTCCAATGCGCAGCTCTTTGCAAAAGAGAGATATTGGCAAGGAAAAGCTGTCTTGTACCTTTGCATTTTTCTCCCAAACGAAGGACACTAGAAAGAAAATTTTAAAGCCTCCTGTTAGGCCATCATCTACACGACATAGCCCTGAATTTTCCAATGCGCAGCTCTTTGCAAAAGAGAGATATTGGCAAGGAAAAGCTGTCTTGTACCTTTGCATTTTTCTCCCAAACGAAGGACACTAGAATTAAAATGTTAAAGCCTCCTGTTAGACCATCATCTACACGGCATAGCCATGAATTTTCCAATGCGCAGCTCTTTGCAAAAGAGAGATATTGGCAAGGAAAAGCTGTCTTGTACCTTTGCATTTTTCTCCCAAATGAAGGACACTAGAAAGAACATTTTAAAGCCTCCTGTTAGGCCATCATCTACACGACATAGCCCTGAATTTTCCAATGCGCAGCTCTTTGCAAAAGAGAGATATTGGCAAGGAAAATCTGTCTTGTACCTTTGCATTTTTCTCCCAAACGAAGGACACTAGAAAGAAAATTTTAAAGCCTCTTGTTAGGCCATCATCTGCACGACATAGCCCTGAATTTTCCAATGCGCAGCTCTTTGCAAAAGAGAGATATTGGCAAGGAAAAGCTGTCTTGTACCATTGCATTTTTCTCCCAAACGAAGGACACTAGAAAGAAAATTTTAAAGCCTCCTGTTAGGCCATCATCTACATGACATAGCCCTGAATTTTCCAATGCGCAGCTCTTTGCAAAAGAGAGATATTGGCAAGGAAAAGCTGTCTTGTACCTTTGCATTTTTCTCCCAAACGAAGGTCACTAGAAAGAAAATTTTAAAGCCTCCTGTTAGGCCATCATCTACACGACATAGCCCTGAATTTTCCAATGCGCAGCTCTTTGCAAAAGAGAGATATTGGCAAGGAAAAGCTGTCTTGTACCTTTGCATTTTTCTCCCAAACGAAGGACACTAGAATTAAAATTTTAAAGCCTCCTGTTAGACCATCATCTACACGGCATAGCCATGAATTTTCCAATGCGCAGCTCTTTGCAAAAGAGAGATATTGGCAAGGAAAAGCTGTCTTGTACCTTTGCATTTTTCTCCCAAACGAAGGACACTAGAATTAAAATTTTAAAGCCTCCTGTTAGGCCATCATCTACACGACATAGCCCTGAATTTTCCAATGCGCAGCTCTTTGCAAAAGAGAGATATTGGCAAGGAAAAGCTGTCTTGTACCTTTGCATTTTTCTCCCAAACGAAGGACACTAGAATTAAAATTTTAAAGCCTCCTGTTAGGCCATCATCTACACGACATAGCCCTGAATTTTCCAATGCGCAGCTCTTTGCAAAAGAGAGATATTGGCAAGGAAAAGCTGTCTTGTACCTTTGCATTTTTCTCCCAAACGAAGGACACTAGAAAGATCATTTTAAAGCCTCCTGTTAGGCCATCATCTACACGACATAGCCCTGAATTTTCCAATGCGCAGCTCTTTGCAAAAGAGAGATATTGGCAAGGAAAAGCTGTCTTGTACCTTTGCATTTTTCTCCCAAACGAAGGTCACTAGAAAGAAAATTTTAAAGCCTCCTGTTAGGCCATCATCTACACGACATAGCCCTGAATTTTCCAATGCGTAGCTCTTTGCAAAAGAGAGATATTGGCAAGGAAAAGCTGTCTTGTACCTTTGCATTTTTCTCCCAAACGAAGGACACTAGAATTAAAATTTTAAAGCCTCCTGTTAGGCCATCATCTACACGACATAGCCCTGAATTTTCCAATGCGCAGCTCTTTGCAAAAGAGAGATATTGGCAAGGAAAAGCTGTCTTGTACCTTTGCATTTTTCTCCCAAACGAAGGACACTAGAAAGAAAATTTTAAAGCCTCCTGTTAGGCCATCATCTACACGACATAGCCCTGAATTTTCCAATGCGCAGCTCTTTGCAAAAGAGAGATATTGGCAAGGAAAAGCTGTCTTGTACCTTTGCATTTTTCTCCCAAACGAAGGACACTAGAATTAAAATGTTAAAGCCTCCTGTTAGACCATCATCTACACGGCATAGCCATGAATTTTCCAATGCGCAGCTCTTTGCAAAAGAGAGATATTGGCAAGGAAAAGCTGTCTTGTACCTTTGCATTTTTCTCCCAAACGAAGGACACTAGAATTAAAATTTTAAAGCCTCCTGTTAGGCCATCATCTACACGACATAGCCCTGAATTTTCCAATGCGCAGCTCTTTGCAAAAGAGAGATATTGGCAAGGAAAAGCTGTCTTGTACCTTTGCATTTTTCTCCCAAACGAAGGACACTAGAATTAAAATTTTAAAGCCTCCTGTTAGGCCATCATCTACACGACATAGCCCTGAATTTTCCAATGCGCAGCTCTTTGCAAAAGAGAGATATTGGCAAGGAAAAGCTGTCTTGTACCTTTGCATTTTTCTCCCAAACGAAGGACACTAGAAAGATAATTTTAAAGCCTCCTGTTAGGCCATCATCTACACGACATAGCCCTGAATTTTCCAATGCGCAGCTCTTTGCAAAAGAGAGATATTGGCAAGGAAAAGCTGTCTTGTACCTTTGCATTTTTCTCCCAAACGAAGGACACTAGAATTAAAATTTTAAAGCCTCCTGTTAGGCCATCATCTACACGACATAGCCCTGAATTTTCCAATGCGCAGCTCTTTGCAAAAGAGAGATATTGGCAAGGAAAAGCTGTCTTGTACCTTTGCATTGTTCTCCCAAACTAAGGTCACTAGAAAGAAAATTTTAAAGCCTCCTGTTAGGCCATCATCTACACGACATAGCCCTGAATTTTCCAATGCGTAGCTCTTTGCAAAAGAGAGATATTGGCAAGGAAAAGCTGTCTTGTACCTTTGCATTTTTCTCCCAAACGAAGGACACTAGAAAGAAAATTTTAAAGCCTCCTGTTAGGCCATCATCTACACAACATAGCCCTGAATTTTCCAATGCGCAGCTCTTTGCAAAAGAGAGATATTGGCAAGGAAAAGCTGTCTTGTACCTTTGCATTTTTCTCCCAAACGAAGGACACTAGAATTAAAATTTTAAAGCCTCCTGTTAGGCCATCATCTACACGACATAGCCCTGAATTTTCCAATGCGCAGCTCTTTGCAAAAGAGAGATATTGGCAAGGAAAAGCTGTCTTGTACCTTTGCATTTTTCTCCCAAACGAAGGACACTAGAAAGATAATTTTAAAGCCTCCTGTTAGGCCATCATCTACACGACATGGCCCTGAATTTTCCAATGCGCAGCTCTTTGCAAAAGAGAGATATTGGCAAGGAAAAGCTGTCTTGTACCTTTGCATTTTTCTCCCAAACGAAGGACACTAGAAAGAAAATTTTAAAGCCTCCTGTTAGGCCATCATCTACACGACATAGCCCTGAATTTTCCAATGCGCAGCTCTTTGCAAAAGAGAGATATTGGCAAGGAAAAGCTGTCTTGTACCATTGCATTTTTCTCCCAAACGAAGGACACTAGAAAGAAAATTTTAAAGCCTCCTGTTAGACCATCATCTACACGGCATAGCCATGAATTTTCCAATGCGCAGCTCTTTGCAAAAGAGAGATATTGGCAAGGAAAAGCTGTCTTGTACCTTTGCATTTTTCTCCCAAACGAAGGACACTAGAATTAAAATTTTAAAGCCTCCTGTTAGGCCATCATCTACACGACATAGCCCTGAATTTTCCAATGCGCAGCTCTTTGCAAAAGAGAGATATTGGTAAGGAAAAGCTGTCTTGTACCTTTGCATTTTTCTCCCAAACGAAGGACACTAGAAAGAACATTTTAAAGCCTCCTGTTAGGCCATCATCTACACGACATAGCCCTGAATTTTCCAATGCGCAGCTCTTTGCAAAAGAGAGATATTGGCAAGGAAAATCTGTCTTGTACCTTTGCATTTTTCTCCCAAACGAAGGACACTAGAAAGAAAATTTTAAAGCCTCCTGTTAGGCCATCATCTACACGACATAGCCCTGAATTTTCCAATGCGCAGCTCTTTGCAAAAGAGAGATATTGGCAAGGAAAAGCTGTCTTGTACCTTTGCATTTTTCTTTCAAACGAAGGACACTAGAATTAAAATTTTAAAGCCTCCTGTTAGACCATCATCTACACGGCATAGCCATGAATTTTCCAATGCGCAGCTCTTTGCAAAAGAGAGATATTGGCAAGGAAAAGCTGTCTTGTACCTTTGCATTTTTCTCCCAAACGAAGGACACTAGAATTAAAATTTTAAAGCCTCCTGTTAGGCCATCATCTACACGACATAGCCCTGAATTTTCCAATGCGCAGCTCTTTGCAAAAGAGAGATATTGGCAAGGAAAAGCTGTCTTGTACCTTTGCATTTTTCTCCCAAACGAAGGACACTAGAATTAAAATTTTAAAGCCTCCTGTTAGGCCATCATCTACACGACATAGCCCTGAATTTTCCAATGCGCAGCTCTTTGCAAAAGAGAGATATTGGCAAGGAAAAGCTGTCTTGTACCATTGCATTTTTCTCCCAAACGAAGGACACTAGAAAGAAAATTTTAAAGCCTCCTGTTAGGCCATCATCTACACGACATAGCCCTGAATTTTCCAATGCGCAGCTCTTTGCAAAAGAGAGATATTGGCAAGGAAAAGCTGTCTTGTACCTTTGCATTTTTCTCCCAAACGAAGGTCACTAGAAAGAAAATTTTAAAGCCTCCTGTTAGGCCATCATCTACACGACATAGCCCTGAATTTTCCAATGCGCAGCTCTTTGCAAAAGAGAGATATTGGCAAGGAAAAGCTGTCTTGTACCTTTGCATTTTTCTCCCAAACGAAGGACACTAGAAAGATAATTTTAAAGCCTCCTGTTAGGCCATCATCTACACGACATAGCCCTGAATTTTCCAATGCGCAGCTCTTTGCAAAAGAGAGATATTGGCAAGGAAAAGCTGTCTTGTACCTTTGCATTTTTCTCCCAAAGGAAGGTCACTAGAAAGAAAATTTTAAAGCCTCCTGTTAGGCCATCATCTACACGACATAGCCCTGAATTTTCCAATGCGTAGCTCTTTGCAAAAGAGAGATATTGGCAAGGAAAAGCTGTCTTGTACCTTTGCATTTTTCTCCCAAACGAAGGTCACTAGAAAGAAAATTTTAAAGCCTCCTGTTAGGCCATCATCTACACGACATAGCCCTGAATTTTCCAATGCGCAACTCTTTGCAAAAGAGAGATATTGGCAAGGAAAAGCTGTCTTGTACCTTTGCATTTTTCTCCCAAACGAAGGACACTAGAATTAAAATTTTAAAGCCTCCTGTTAGGCCATCATCTACACGACATAGCCCTGAATTTTCCAATGCGCAGCTCTTTGCAAAAGAGAGATATTGGCAAGGAAAAGCTGTCTTGTACCTTTGCATTTTTCTCCCAAACGAAGGACACTAGAAAGAAAATTTTAAAGCCTCCTGTTAGGCCATCATCTACACGACATAGCCCTGAATTTTCCAATGCGCAGCTCTTTGCAAAAGAGAGATATTGGCAAGGAAAAGCTGTCTTGTACCTTTGCATTTTTCTCCCAAACGAAGGACACTAGAATTAAAATTTTAAAGCCTCCTGTTAGACCATCATCTACACGGCATAGCCATGAATTTTCCAATGCGCAGCTCTTTGCAAAAGAGAGATATTGGCAAGGAAAAGCTGTCTTGTACCTTTGCATTTTTCTCCCAAACGAAGGACACTAGAATTAAAATTTTAAAGCCTCCTGTTAGGCCATCATCTACACGACATAGCCCTGAATTTTCCAATGCGCAGCTCTTTGCAAAAGAGAGATATTGGCAAGGAAAAGCTGTCTTGTACCTTTGCATTTTTCTCCCAAACGAAGGACACTAGAAAGATAATTTTAAAGCCTCCTGTTAGGCCATCATCTACACGACATAGCCCTGAATTTTCCAATGCGCAGCTCTTTGCAAAAGAGAGATATTGGCAAGGAAAAGCTGTCTTGTACCTTTGCATTTTTCTCCCAAACGAAGGTCACTAGAAAGAAAATTTTAAAGCCTCCTGTTAGGCCATCATCTACACGACATAGCCCTGAATTTTCCAATGCGTAGCTCTTTGCAAAAGAGAGATATTGGCAAGGAAAAGCTGTCTTGTACCTTTGCATTTTTCTCCCAAACGAAGGACACTAGAATTAAAATTTTAAAGCCTCCTGTTAGGCCATCATCTACACGACATAGCCCTGAATTTTCCAATGCGCAGCTCTTTGCAAAAGAGAGATATTGGCAAGGAAAAGCTGTCTTGTACCTTTGCATTTTTCTCCCAAACGAAGGACACTAGAAAGAAAATTTTAAAGCCTCCTGTTAGGCCATCATCTACACGACATAGCCCTGAATTTTCCAATGCGCAGCTCTTTGCAAAAGAGAGATATTGGCAAGGAAAAGCTGTCTTGTACCATTGCATTTTTCTCCCAAACGAAGGACACTAGAAAGAAAATTTTAAAGCCTCCTGTTAGGCCATCATCTACACGACATAGCCCTGAATTTTCCAATGCGCAGCTCTTTGCAAAAGAGAGATATTGGCAAGGAAAAGCTGTCTTGTACCTTTGCATTTTTCTCCCAAACGAAGGTCACTAGAAAGAAAATTTTAAAGCCTCCTGTTAGGCCATCATCTACACGACATAGCCCTGAATTTTCCAATGCGCAGCTCTTTGCAAAAGAGAGATATTGGCAAGGAAAAGCTGTCTTGTACCTTTGCATTTTTCTCCCAAACGAAGGTCACTAGAAAGAAAATTTTAAAGCCTCCTGTTAGGCCATCATCTACACGACATAGCTCTGAATTTTCCAATGCGTAGCTCTTTGCAAAAGAGAGATATTGGCAAGGAAAAGCTGTCTTGTACCTTTGCATTTTTCTCCCAAACGAAGGACACTAGAAAGAAAATTTTAAAGCCTCCTGTTAGGCCATCATCTACACGACATAGCCCTGAATTTTCCAATGCGCAGCTCTTTGCAAAAGAGAGATATTGGCAAGGAAAAGCTGTCTTGTACCTTTGCATTTTTCTCCCAAACGAAGGACACTAGAATTAAAATTTTAAAGCCTCCTGTTAGGCCATCATCTACACGACATAGCCCTGAATTTTCCAATGCGCAGCTCTTTGCAAAAGAGAGATATTGGCAAGGAAAAGCTGTCTTGTACCTTTGCATTTTTCTCCCAAACTAAGGTCACTAGAAAGAAAATTTTAAAGCCTCCTGTTAGGCCATCATCTACACGACATAGCCCTGAATTTTCCAATGCGTAGCTCTTTGCAAAAGAGAGATATTGGCAAGGAAAAGCTGTCTTGTACCTTTGCATTTTTCTCCCAAACGAAGGACACTAGAAAGAAAATTTTAAAGCCTCCTGTTAGGCCATCATCTACACAACATAGCCCTGAATTTTCCAATGCGCAGCTCTTTGCAAAAGAGAGATATTGGCAAGGAAAAGCTGTCTTGTACCTTTGCATTTTTCTCCCAAACGAAGGACACTAGAATTAAAATTTTAAAGCCTCCTGTTAGGCCATCATCTACACGACATAGCCCTGAATTTTCCAATGCGCAGCTCTTTGCAAAAGAGAGATATTGGCAAGGAAAAGCTGTCTTGTACCTTTGCATTTTTCTCCCAAACGAAGGACACTAGAAAGATAATTTTAAAGCCTCCTGTTAGGCCATCATCTACACGACATGGCCCTGAATTTTCCAATGCGCAGCTCTTTGCAAAAGAGAGATATTGGCAAGGAAAAGCTGTCTTGTACCTTTGCATTTTTCTCCCAAACGAAGGACACTAGAAAGAAAATTTTAAAGCCTCCTGTTAGGCCATCATCTACACGACATAGCCCTGAATTTTCCAATGCGCAGCTCTTTGCAAAAGAGAGATATTGGCAAGGAAAAGCTGTCTTGTACCATTGCATTTTTCTCCCAAACGAAGGACACTAGAAAGAAAATTTTAAAGCCTCCTGTTAGACCATCATCTACACGGCATAGCCATGAATTTTCCAATGCGCAGCTCTTTGCAAAAGAGAGATATTGGCAAGGAAAAGCTGTCTTGTACCTTTGCATTTTTCTCCCAAACGAAGGACACTAGAATTAAAATTTTAAAGCCTCCTGTTAGGCCATCATCTACACGACATAGCCCTGAATTTTCCAATGCGCAGCTCTTTGCAAAAGAGAGATATTGGTAAGGAAAAGCTGTCTTGTACCTTTGCATTTTTCTCCCAAACGAAGGACACTAGAAAGAACATTTTAAAGCCTCCTGTTAGGCCATCATCTACACGACATAGCCCTGAATTTTCCAATGCGCAGCTCTTTGCAAAAGAGAGATATTGGCAAGGAAAATCTGTCTTGTACCTTTGCATTTTTCTCCCAAACGAAGGACACTAGAAAGAAAATTTTAAAGCCTCCTGTTAGGCCATCATCTACACGACATAGCCCTGAATTTTCCAATGCGCAGCTGTTTGCAAAAGAGAGATATTGGCAAGGAAAAGCTGTCTTGTACCTTTGCATTTTTCTTTCAAACGAAGGACACTAGAATTAAAATTTTAAAGCCTCCTGTTAGACCATCATCTACACGGCATAGCCATGAATTTTCCAATGCGCAGCTCTTTGCAAAAGAGAGATATTGGCAAGGAAAAGCTGTCTTGTACCTTTGCATTTTTCTCCCAAACGAAGGACACTAGAATTAAAATTTTAAAGCCTCCTGTTAGGCCATCATCTACACGACATAGCCCTGAATTTTCCAATGCGCAGCTCTTTGCAAAAGAGAGATATTGGCAAGGAAAAGCTGTCTTGTACCTTTGCATTTTTCTCCCAAACGAAGGACACTAGAATTAAAATTTTAAAGCCTCCTGTTAGGCCATCATCTACACGACATAGCCCTGAATTTTCCAATGCGCAGCTCTTTGCAAAAGAGAGATATTGGCAAGGAAAAGCTGTCTTGTACCATTGCATTTTTCTCCCAAACGAAGGACACTAGAAAGAAAATTTTAAAGCCTCCTGTTAGGCCATCATCTACACGACATAGCCCTGAATTTTCCAATGCGCAGCTCTTTGCAAAAGAGAGATATTGGCAAGGAAAAGCTGTCTTGTACCTTTGCATTTTTCTCCCAAACGAAGGTCACTAGAAAGAAAATTTTAAAGCCTCCTGTTAGGCCATCATCTACACGACATAGCCCTGAATTTTCCAATGCGCAGCTCTTTGCAAAAGAGAGATATTGGCAAGGAAAAGCTGTCTTGTACCTTTGCATTTTTCTCCCAAACGAAGGTCAGTAGAAAGAAAATTTTAAAGCCTCCTGTTAGGCCATCATCTACACGACATAGCTCTGAATTTTCCAATGCGTAGCTCTTTGCAAAAGAGAGATATTGGCAAGGAAAAGCTGTCTTGTACCTTTGCATTTTTCTCCCAAACGAAGGACACTAGAAAGAAAATTTTAAAGCCTCCTGTTAGGCCATCATCTACACGACATAGCCCTGAATTTTCCAATGCGCAGCTCTTTGCAAAAGAAAGATATTGGCAAGGAAAAGCTGTCTTGTACCTTTGCATTTTTCTCCCAAACTAAGGTCACTAGAAAGAAAATTTTAAAGCCTCCTGTTAGGCCATCATCTACACGAAGGACACTAGAAAGAAAATTTTAAAGCCTCCTGTTAGGCCATCATCTACACGACATAGCCCTGAATTTTCCAATGCGCAGCTCTTTGCAAAAGAGAGATATTGGCAAGGAAAAGCTGTCTTGTACCTTTGCATTTTTCTCCCAAACTAAGGTCACTAGAAAGAAAATTTTAAAGCCTCCTGTTAGGCCATCATCTACACGACATAGCCCTGAATTTTCCAATGCGTAGCTCTTTGCAAAAGAGAGATATTGGCAAGGAAAAGCTGTCTTGTACCTTTGCATTTTTCTCCCAAACGAAGGACACTAGAAAGAAAATTTTAAAGCCTCCTGTTAGGCCATCATCTACACAACATAGCCCTGAATTTTCCAATGCGCAGCTCTTTGCAAAAGAGAGATATTGGCAAGGAAAAGCTGTCTTGTACCTTTGCATTTTTCTCCCAAACGAAGGACACTAGAATTAAAATTTTAAAGCCTCCTGTTAGGCCATCATCTACACGACATAGCCCTGAATTTTCCAATGCGCAGCTCTTTGCAAAAGAGAGATATTGGCAAGGAAAAGCTGTCTTGTACCTTTGCATTTTTCTCCCAAACGAAGGACACTAGAAAGAAAATTTTAAAGCCTCCTGTTAGGCCATCATCTACACAACATAGCCCTGAATTTTCCAATGCGCAGCTCTTTGCAAAAGAGAGATATTGGCAAGGAAAAGCTGTCTTGTACCTTTGCATTTTTCTCCCAAACGAAGGACACTAAAATTAAAATTTTAAAGCCTCTTGTTAGGCCATCATCTACACGACATAGCCCTGAATTTTCCAATGCGCAGCTCTTTGCAAAAGAGAGATATTGGCAAGGAAAAGCTGTCTTGTACCTTTGCATTTTTCTCCCAAACGAAGGACACTAGAAAGATAATTTTAAAGCCTCCTGTTAGGCCATCATCTACACGACATGGCCCTGAATTTTCCAATGCGCAGCTCTTTGCAAAAGAGAGATATTGGCAAGGAAAAGCTGTCTTGTACCATTGCATTTTTCTCCCAAACGAAGGACACTAGAAAGAAAATTTTAAAGCCTCCTGTTAGGCCATCATCTACACGACATAGCCCTGAATTTTCCAATGCGCAGCTCTTTGCAAAAGAGAGATATTGGCAAGGAAAAGCTGTCTTGTACCTTTGCATTTTTCTCCCAAACGAAGGTCACTAGAAAGAAAATTTTAAAGCCTCCTGTTAGGCCATCATCTACACGACATAGCCCTGAATTTTCCAATGCGCAGCTCTTTGCAAAAGAGAGATATTGGCAAGGAAAAGCTGTCTTGTACCTTTGCATTTTTCTCCCAAACGAAGGTCAGTAGAAAGAAAATTTTAAAGCCTCCTGTTAGGCCATCATCTACACGACATAGCTCTGAATTTTCCAATGCGTAGCTCTTTGCAAAAGAGAGATATTGGCAAGGAAAAGCTGTCTTGTACCTTTGCATTTTTCTCCCAAACGAAGGACACTAGAAAGAAAATTTTAAAGCCTCCTGTTAGGCCATCATCTACACGACATAGCCCTGAATTTTCCAATGCGCAGCTCTTTGCAAAAGAAAGATATTGGCAAGGAAAAGCTGTCTTGTACCTTTGCATTTTTCTCCCAAACTAAGGTCACTAGAAAGAAAATTTTAAAGCCTCCTGTTAGGCCATCATCTACACGAAGGACACTAGAAAGAAAATTTTAAAGCCTCCTGTTAGGCCATCATCTACACGACATAGCCCTGAATTTTCCAATGCGCAGCTCTTTGCAAAAGAGAGATATTGGCAAGGAAAAGCTGTCTTGTACCTTTGCATTTTTCTCCCAAACTAAGGTCACTAGAAAGAAAATTTTAAAGCCTCCTGTTAGGCCATCATCTACACGACATAGCCCTGAATTTTCCAATGCGTAGCTCTTTGCAAAAGAGAGATATTGGCAAGGAAAAGCTGTCTTGTACCTTTGCATTTTTCTCCCAAACGAAGGACACTAGAAAGAAAATTTTAAAGCCTCCTGTTAGGCCATCATCTACACAACATAGCCCTGAATTTTCCAATGCGCAGCTCTTTGCAAAAGAGAGATATTGGCAAGGAAAAGCTGTCTTGTACCTTTGCATTTTTCTCCCAAACGAAGGACACTAGAATTAAAATTTTAAAGCCTCCTGTTAGGCCATCATCTACACGACATAGCCCTGAATTTTCCAATGCGCAGCTCTTTGCAAAAGAGAGATATTGGCAAGGAAAAGCTGTCTTGTACCTTTGCATTTTTCTCCCAAACGAAGGACACTAGAAAGAAAATTTTAAAGCCTCCTGTTAGGCCATCATCTACACAACATAGCCCTGAATTTTCCAATGCGCAGCTCTTTGCAAAAGAGAGATATTGGCAAGGAAAAGCTGTCTTGTACCTTTGCATTTTTCTCCCAAACGAAGGACACTAAAATTAAAATTTTAAAGCCTCTTGTTAGGCCATCATCTACACGACATAGCCCTGAATTTTCCAATGCGCAGCTCTTTGCAAAAGAGAGATATTGGCAAGGAAAAGCTGTCTTGTACCTTTGCATTTTTCTCCCAAACGAAGGACACTAGAAAGATAATTTTAAAGCCTCCTGTTAGGCCATCATCTACACGACATGGCCCTGAATTTTCCAATGCGCAGCTCTTTGCAAAAGAGAGATATTGGCAAGGAAAAGCTGTCTTGTACCTTTGCATTTTTCTCCCAAACGAAGGACACTAGAATTAAAATTTTAAAGCCTCCTGTTAGGCCATCATCTACACGACATAGCCCTGAATTTTCCAATGCGTAGCTCTTTGCAAAAGAGAGATATTGGCAAGGAAAAGCTGTCTTGTACCTTTGCATTTTTCTCCCAAACGAAGGACACTAGAATAAAAATTTTAAAGCCTCCTGTTAGGCCATCATCTACACGACATAGCCCTGAATTTTCCAATGCGCAGCTCTTTGCAAAAGAGAGATATTGGCAAGGAAAAGCTGTCTTGTACCTTTGCATTTTTCTCCCAAACGAAGGACACTAGAAAGAAAATTTTAAAGCCTCCTGTTAGGCCATCATCTACACGACATAGCCCTGAATTTTCCAATACGCAGCTCTTTGCAAAAGAGATATTGGCAAGGAAAAGCTGTCTTGTACCATTGCATTTTTCTCCCAAACGAAGGACACTAGAAAGAAAATTTTAAAGCCTCCTGTTAGGCCATCATCTACACGACATAGCCCTGAATTTTCCAATGCGCAGCTCTTTGCAAAAGAGAGATATTGGCAAGGAAAAGCTGTCTTGTACCTTTGCATTTATCTCCCAAACGAAGGTCACTAGAAAGAAAATTTTAAAGCCTCCTGTTAGGCCATCATCTACACGACATAGCCCTGAATTTTCCAATGCGCAGCTCTTTGCAAAAGAGAGATATCGGCAAGGAAAAGCTGTCTTGTACCTTTGCATTTTTCTCCCAAACGAAGGACACTAGAATTAAAAATTTAAAGCCTCTTGTTAGGCCATCATCTACACGACATAGCCCTGAATTTTCCAATGCGCAGCTCTTTGCAAAAGAGAGATATTGGCAAGGAAAAGCTGTCTTGTACCTTTGCATTTTTCTCCCAAACGAAGGACACTAGAAAGATAATTTTAAAGCCTCCTGTTAGGCCATCATCTACACGACATGGCCCTGAATTTTCCAATGCGCAGCTCTTTGCAAAAGAGAGATATTGGCAAGGAAAAGCTGTCTTGTACCTTTGCATTTTTCTCCCAAACGAAGGACACTAGAATTAAAATTTTAAAGCCTCCTGTTAGGCCATCATCTACACGACATAGCCCTGAATTTTCCAATGCGCAGCTCTTTGCAAAAGAGAGATATTGGCAAGGAAAAGCTGTCTTGTACCTTTGCATTTTTCTCCCAAACGAAGGACACTAGAAAGATAATTTTAAAGCCTCCTGTTAGGCCATCATCTACACGACATAGCCCTGAATTTTCCAATGCGCAGCTCTTTGCAAAAGAGAGATATTGGCAAGGAAAAGCTGTCTTGTACCTTTGCATTTTTCTCCCAAACGAAGGTCACTAGAAAGAAAATTTTAAAGCCTCCTGTTAGGCCATCATCTACACGACATAGCCCTGAATTTTCCAATGCGTAGCTCTTTGCAAAAGAGAGAAATTGGCAAGGAAAAGCTGTCTTGTACCTTTGCATTTTTCTCCCAAACGAAGGACACTAGAATTAAAATTTTAAAGCCTCCTGTTAGGCCATCATCTACACGACATAGCCCTGAATTTTCCAATGCGCAGCTCTTTGCAAAAGAGAGATATTGGCAAGGAAAAGCTGTCTTGTACCTTTGCATTTTTCTCCCAAACGAAGGACACTAGAAAGAAAATTTTAAAGCCTCCTGTTAGGCCATCATCTACACGACATAGCTCTGAATTTTCCAATGCGTAGCTCTTTGCAAAAGAGAGATATTGGCAAGGAAAAGCTGTCTTGTACCTTTGCATTTTTCTCCCAAACGAAGGACACTAGAAAGAAAATTTTAAAGCCTCCTGTTAGGCCATCATCTACACGACATAGCCCTGAATTTTCCAATGCGCAGCTCTTTGCAAAAGAGAGATATTGGCAAGGAAAAGCTGTCTTGTACCTTTGCATTTTTCTCCCAAACGAAGGACACTAGAATTAAAATTTTAAAGCCTCCTGTTAGGCCATCATCTACACGACATAGCCCTGAATTTTCCAATGCGTAGCTCTTTGCAAAAGAGAGATATTGGCAAGGAAAAGCTGTCTTGTACCTTTGCATTTTTCTCCCAAACGAAGGACACTAGAAAGAAAATTTTAAAGCCTCCTGTTAGGCCATCATCTACACAACATAGCCCTGAATTTTCCAATGCGCAGCTCTTTGCAAAAGAGAGATATTGGCAAGGAAAAGCTGTCTTGTACCTTTGCATTTTTCTCCCAAACGAAGGACACTAGAATTAAAATTTTAAAGCCTCCTGTTAGGCCATCATCTACACGACATAGCCCTGAATTTTCCAATGAGCAGCTCTTTGCAAAAGAGAGATATTGGCAAGGAAAAGCTGTCTTGTACCTTTGCATTTTTCTCCCAAACGAAGGACACTAGAATTAAAATTTTAAAGCCTCCTGTTAGTCCATCATCTACACGACATGACCCTGAATTTTCCAATGCGCAGCTCTTTGCAAAAGAGAGATATTGGCAAGGAAAAGCTGTCTTGTACCTTTGCATTTTTCTCCCAAACGAAGGACACTAGAAAGAAAATTTTAAAGCCTCCTGTTAGGCCATCATCTACACGACATAGCCCTGAATTTTCCAATGCGCAGCTCTTTGCAAAAGAGAGATATTGGCAAGGAAAAGCTGTCTTGTACCATTGCATTTTTCTCCCAAACGAAGGACACTAGAAAGAAAATTTTAAAGCCTCCTGTTAGACCATCATCTACACGGCATAGCCATGAATTTTCCAATGCGCAGCTCTTTGCAAAAGAGAGATATTTGCAAGGAAAAGCTGTCTTGTACCTTTGCATTTTTCTCCCAAACGAAGGACACTAGAATTAAAATTTTAAAGCCTCCTGTTAGGCCATCATCTACACGACATAGCCCTGAATTTTCCAATGCGCAGCTCTTTGCAAAAGAGAGATATTGGTAAGGAAAAGCTGTCTTGTACCTTTGCATTTTTCTCCCAAACGAAGGACACTAGAAAGAACATTTTAAAGCCTCCTGTTAGGCCATCATCTACACGACATAGCCCTGAATTTTCCAATGCGCAGCTCTTTGCAAAAGAGAGATATTGGCAAGGAAAATCTGTCTTGTACCTTTGCATTTTTCTCCCAAACGAAGGACACTAGAAAGATAATTTTAAAGCCTCCTGTTAGGCCATCATCTACACGACATAGCCCTGAATTTTCCAATGCGTAGCTCTTTGCAAAAGAGAGCTATTGGCAAGGAAAAGCTGTCTTGTACCTTTGCATTTTTCTCCCAAACGAAGGACACTAGAAAGAAAATTTTAAAGCCTCCTGTTAGGCCATCATCTACACAACATAGCCCTGAATTTTCCAATGCGCAGCTCTTTGCAAAAGAGAGATATTGGCAAGGAAAAGCTGTCTTGTACCTTTGCATTTTTCTCCCAAACGAAGGACACTAGAATTAAAATTTTAAAGCCTCCTGTTAGGCCATCATCTACACGACATAGCCCTGAATTTTCCAATGAGCAGCTCTTTGCAAAAGAGAGATATTGGCAAGGAAAAGCTGTCTTGTACCTTTGCATTTTTCTCCCAAACGAAGGACACTAGAATTAAAATTTTAAAGCCTCCTGTTAGGCCATCATCTACACGACATGGCCCTGAATTTTCCAATGCGCAGCTCTTTGCAAAAGAGAGATATTGGCAAGGAAAAGCTGTCTTGTACCTTTGCATTTTTCTCCCAAACGAAGGACACTAGAAAGAAAATTTTAAAGCCTCCTGTTAGGCCATCATCTACACGACATAGCCCTGAATTTTCCAATGCGCAGCTCTTTGCAAAAGAAAGATATTGGCAAGGAAAAGCTGTCTTGTACCTTTGCATTTTTCTCCCAAACTAAGGTCACTAGAAAGAAAATTTTAAAGCCTCCTGTTAGGCCATCATCTACACGAAGGACACTAGAAAGAAAATTTTAAAGCCTCCTGTTAGGCCATCATCTACACGACATAGCCCTGAATTTTCCAATGTGCAGCTCTTTGCAAAAGAGAGATATTGGCAAGGAAAAGCTGTCTTGTACCTTTGCATTTTTCTCCCAAACTAAGGTCACTAGAAAGAAAATTTTAAAGCCTCCTGTTAGGCCATCATCTACACGACATAGCCCTGAATTTTCCAATGCGTAGCTCTTTGCAAAAGAGAGATATTGGCAAGGAAAAGCTGTCTTGTACCTTTGCATTTTTCTCCCAAACGAAGGACACTAGAAAGAAAATTTTAAAGCCTCCTGTTAGGCCATCATCTACACAACATAGCCCTGAATTTTCCAATGCGCAGCTCTTTGCAAAAGAGAGATATTGGCAAGGAAAAGCTGTCTTGTACCTTTGCATTTTTCTCCCAAACGAAGGACACTAGAATTAAAATTTTAAAGCCTCCTGTTAGGCCATCATCTACACGACATAGCCCTGAATTTTCCAATGCGCAGCTCTTTGCAAAAGAGAGATATTGGCAAGGAAAAGCTGTCTTGTACCTTTGCATTTTTCTCCCAAACGAAGGACACTAGAAAGAAAATTTTAAAGCCTCCTGTTAGGCCATCATCTACACGACATAGCCCTGAATTTTCCAATGCGCAGCTCTTTGCAAAAGAGATATTGGCAAGGAAAAGCTGTCTTGTACCATTGCATTTTTCTCCCAAACGAAGGACACTAGAAAGAAAATTTTAAAGCCTCCTGTTAGGCCATCATCTACACGACATAGCCCTGAATTTTCCAATGCGCAGCTCTTTGCAAAAGAGAGATATTGGCAAGGAAAAGCTGTCTTGTACCTTTGCATTTATCTCCCAAACGAAGGTCACTAGAAAGAAAATTTTAAAGCCTCCTGTTAGGCCATCATCTACACGACATAGCCCTGAATTTTCCAATGCGCAGCTCTTTGCAAAAGAGAGATATTGGCAAGGAAAAGCTGTCTTGTACCTTTGCATTTTTCTCCCAAACGAAGGACACTAGAATTAAAAATTTAAAGCCTCTTGTTAGGCCATCATCTACACGACATAGCCCTGAATTTTCCAATGCGCAGCTCTTTGCAAAAGAGAGATATTGGCAAGGAAAAGCTGTCTTGTACCTTTGCATTTTTCTCCCAAACGAAGGACACTAGAAAGATAATTTTAAAGCCTCCTGTTAGGCCATCATCTACACGACATGGCCCTGAATTTTCCAATGCGCAGCTCTTTGCAAAAGAGAGATATTGGCAAGGAAAAGCTGTCTTGTACCTTTGCATTTTTCTCCCAAACGAAGGACACTAGAATTAAAATTTTAAAGCCTCCTGTTAGGCCATCATCTACACGACATAGCCCTGAATTTTCCAATGCGCAGCTCTTTGCAAAAGAGAGATATTGGCAAGGAAAAGCTGTCTTGTACCTTTGCATTTTTCTCCCAAACGAAGGACACTAGATAGATAATTTTAAAGCCTCCTGTTAGGCCATCATCTACACGACATAGCCCTGAATTTTCCAATGCGCAGCTCTTTGCAAAAGAGAGATATTGGCAAGGAAAAGCTGTCTTGTACCTTTGCATTTTTCTCCCAAACGAAGGTCACTAGAAAGAAAATTTTAAAGCCTCCTGTTAGGCCATCATCTACACGACATAGCCCTGAATTTTCCAATGCGTAGCTCTTTGCAAAAGAGAGAAATTGGCACGGAAAAGCTGTCTTGTACCTTTGCATTTTTCTCCCAAACGAAGGACACTAGAATTAAAATTTTAAAGCCTCCTGTTAGGCCATCATCTACACGACATAGCCCTGAATTTTCCAATGCGCAGCTCTTTGCAAAAGAGAGATATTGGCAAGGAAAAGCTGTCTTGTACCTTTGCATTTTTCTCCCAAACGAAGGACACTAGAAAGAAAATTTTAAAGCCTCCTGTTAGGCCATCATCTACACGACATAGCTCTGAATTTTCCAATGCGTAGCTCTTTGCAAAAGAGAGATATTGGCAAGGAAAAGCTGTCTTGTACCTTTGCATTTTTCTCCCAAACGAAGGACACTAGAAAGAAAATTTTAAAGCCTCCTGTTAGGCCATCATCTACACGACATAGCCCTGAATTTTCCAATGCGCAGCTCTTTGCAAAAGAGAGATATTGGCAAGGAAAAGCTGTCTTGTACCTTTGCATTTTTCTCCCAAACGAAGGACACTAGAATTAAAATTTTAAAGCCTCCTGTTAGGCCATCATCTACACGACATAGCCCTGAATTTTCCAATGCGTAGCTCTTTGCAAAAGAGAGATATTGGCAAGGAAAAGCTGTCTTGTACCTTTGCATTTTTCTCCCAAACGAAGGACACTAGAAAGAAAATTTTAAAGCCTCCTGTTAGGCCATCATCTACACAACATAGCCCTGAATTTTCCAATGCGCAGCTCTTTGCAAAAGAGAGATATTGGCAAGGAAAAGCTGTCTTGTACCTTTGCATTTTTCTCCCAAACGAAGGACACTAGAATTAAAAATTTAAAGCCTCTTGTTAGGCCATCATCTACACGACATAGCCCTGAATTTTCCAATGCGCAGCTCTTTGCAAAAGAGAGATATTGGCAAGGAAAAGCTGTCTTGTACCTTTGCATTTTTCTCCCAAACGAAGGACACTAGAAAGATAATTTTAAAGCCTCCTGTTAGGCCATCATCTACACGACATGGCCCTGAATTTTCCAATGCGCAGCTCTTTGCAAAAGAGAGATATTGGCAAGGAAAAGCTGTCTTGTACCTTTGCATTTTTCTCCCAAACGAAGGACACTAGAATTAAAATTTTAAAGCCTCCTGTTAGGCCATCATCTACACGACATAGCCCTGAATTTTCCAATGCGCAGCTCTTTGCAAAAGAGAGATATTGGCAAGGAAAAGCTGTCTTGTACCTTTGCATTTTTCTCCCAAACGAAGGACACTAGAAAGATAATTTTAAAGCCTCCTGTTAGGCCATCATCTACACGACATAGCCCTGAATTTTCCAATGCGCAGCTCTTTGCAAAAGAGAGATATTGGCAAGGAAAAGCTGTCTTGTACCTTTGCATTTTTCTCCCAAACGAAGGTCACTAGAAAGAAAATTTTAAAGCCTCCTGTTAGGCCATCATCTACACGACATAGCCCTGAATTTTCCAATGCGTAGCTCTTTGCAAAAGAGAGAAATTGGCAAGGAAAAGCTGTCTTGTACCTTTGCATTTTTCTCCCAAACGAAGGACACTAGAATTAAAATTTTAAAGCCTCCTGTTAGGCCATCATCTACACGACATAGCCCTGAATTTTCCAATGCGCAGCTCTTTGCAAAAGAGAGATATTGGCAAGGAAAAGCTGTCTTGTACCTTTGCATTTTTCTCCCAAACGAAGGACACTAGAAAGAAAATTTTAAAGCCTCCTGTTAGGCCATCATCTACACGACATAGCTCTGAATTTTCCAATGCGTAGCTCTTTGCAAAAGAGAGATATTGGCAAGGAAAAGCTGTCTTGTACCTTTGCATTTTTCTCCCAAACGAAGGACACTAGAAAGAAAATTTTAAAGCCTCCTGTTAGGCCATCATCTACACGACATAGCCCTGAATTTTCCAATGCGCAGCTCTTTGCAAAAGAGAGATATTGGCAAGGAAAAGCTGTCTTGTACCTTTGCATTTTTCTCCCAAACGAAGGACACTAGAATTAAAATTTTAAAGCCTCCTGTTAGGCCATCATCTACACGACATAGCCCTGAATTTTCCAATGCGTAGCTCTTTGCAAAAGAGAGATATTGGCAAGGAAAAGCTGTCTTGTACCTTTGCATTTTTCTCCCAAACGAAGGACACTAGAAAGAAAATTTTAAAGCCTCCTGTTAGGCCATCATCTACACAACATAGCCCTGAATTTTCCAATGCGCAGCTCTTTGCAAAAGAGAGATATTGGCAAGGAAAAGCTGTCTTGTACCTTTGCATTTTTCTCCCAAACGAAGGACACTAGAATTAAAATTTTAAAGCCTCCTGTTAGGCCATCATCTACACGACATAGCCCTGAATTTTCCAATGAGCAGCTCTTTGCAAAAGAGAGATATTGGCAAGGAAAAGCTGTCTTGTACCTTTGCATTTTTCTCCCAAACGAAGGACACTAGAATTAAAATTTTAAAGCCTCCTGTTAGGCCATCATCTACACGACATGACCCTGAATTTTCCAATGCGCAGCTCTTTGCAAAAGAGAGATATTGGCAAGGAAAAGCTGTCTTGTACCTTTGCATTTTTCTCCCAAACGAAGGACACTAGAAAGAAAATTTTAAAGCCTCCTGTTAGGCCATCATCTACACGACATAGCCCTGAATTTTCCAATGCGCAGCTCTTTGCAAAAGAGAGATATTGGCAAGGAAAAGCTGTCTTGTACCATTGCATTTTTCTCCCAAACGAAGGACACTAGAAAGAAAATTTTAAAGCCTCCTGTTAGACCATCATCTACACGGCATAGCCATGAATTTTCCAATGCGCAGCTCTTTGCAAAAGAGAGATATTTGCAAGGAAAAGCTGTCTTGTACCTTTGCATTTTTCTCCCAAACGAAGGACACTAGAATTAAAATTTTAAAGCCTCCTGTTAGGCCATCATCTACACGACATAGCCCTGAATTTTCCAATGCGCAGCTCTTTGCAAAAGAGAGATATTGGTAAGGAAAAGCTGTCTTGTACCTTTGCATTTTTCTCCCAAACGAAGGACACTAGAAAGAACATTTTAAAGCCTCCTGTTAGGCCATCATCTACACGACATAGCCCTGAATTTTCCAATGCGCAGCTCTTTGCAAAAGAGAGATATTGGCAAGGAAAATCTGTCTTGTACCTTTGCATTTTTCTCCCAAACGAAGGACACTAGAAAGATAATTTTAAAGCCTCCTGTTAGGCCATCATCTACACGACATAGCCCTGAATTTTCCAATGCGTAGCTCTTTGCAAAAGAGAGCTATTGGCAAGGAAAAGCTGTCTTGTACCTTTGCATTTTTCTCCCAAACGAAGGACACTAGAAAGAAAATTTTAAAGCCTCCTGTTAGGCCATCATCTACACAACATAGCCCTGAATTTTCCAATGCGCAGCTCTTTGCAAAAGAGAGATATTGGCAAGGAAAAGCTGTCTTGTACCTTTGCATTTTTCTCCCAAACGAAGGACACTAGAATTAAAATTTTAAAGCCTCCTGTTAGGCCATCATCTACACGACATAGCCCTGAATTTTCCAATGAGCAGCTCTTTGCAAAAGAGAGATATTGGCAAGGAAAAGCTGTCTTGTACCTTTGCATTTTTCTCCCAAACGAAGGACACTAGAATTAAAATTTTAAAGCCTCCTGTTAGGCCATCATCTACACGACATGGCCCTGAATTTTCCAATGCGCAGCTCTTTGCAAAAGAGAGATATTGGCAAGGAAAAGCTGTCTTGTACCTTTGCATTTTTCTCCCAAACGAAGGACACTAGAAAGAAAATTTTAAAGCCTCCTGTTAGGCCATCATCTACACGACATAGCCCTGAATTTTCCAATGCGCAGCTCTTTGCAAAAGAAAGATATTGGCAAGGAAAAGCTGTCTTGTACCTTTGCATTTTTCTCCCAAACTAAGGTCACTAGAAAGAAAATTTTAAAGCCTCCTGTTAGGCCATCATCTACACGAAGGACACTAGAAAGAAAATTTTAAAGCCTCCTGTTAGGCCATCATCTACACGACATAGCCCTGAATTTTCCAATGTGCAGCTCTTTGCAAAAGAGAGATATTGGCAAGGAAAAGCTGTCTTGTACCTTTGCATTTTTCTCCCAAACTAAGGTCACTAGAAAGAAAATTTTAAAGCCTCCTGTTAGGCCATCATCTACACGACATAGCCCTGAATTTTCCAATGCGTAGCTCTTTGCAAAAGAGAGATATTGGCAAGGAAAAGCTGTCTTGTACCTTTGCATTTTTCTCCCAAACGAAGGACACTAGAAAGAAAATTTTAAAGCCTCCTGTTAGGCCATCATCTACACAACATAGCCCTGAATTTTCCAATGCGCAGCTCTTTGCAAAAGAGAGATATTGGCAAGGAAAAGCTGTCTTGTACCTTTGCATTTTTCTCCCAAACGAAGGACACTAGAATTAAAATTTTAAAGCCTCCTGTTAGGCCATCATCTACACGACATAGCCCTGAATTTTCCAATGCGCAGCTCTTTGCAAAAGAGAGATATTGGCAAGGAAAAGCTGTCTTGTACCTTTGCATTTTTCTCCCAAACGAAGGACACTAGAAAGAAAATTTTAAAGCCTCCTGTTAGGCCATCATCTACACGACATAGCCCTGAATTTTCCAATGCGCAGCTCTTTGCAAAAGAGATATTGGCAAGGAAAAGCTGTCTTGTACCATTGCATTTTTCTCCCAAACGAAGGACACTAGAAAGAAAATTTTAAAGCCTCCTGTTAGGCCATCATCTACACGACATAGCCCTGAATTTTCCAATGCGCAGCTCTTTGCAAAAGAGAGATATTGGCAAGGAAAAGCTGTCTTGTACCTTTGCATTTATCTCCCAAACGAAGGTCACTAGAAAGAAAATTTTAAAGCCTCCTGTTAGGCCATCATCTACACGACATAGCCCTGAATTTTCCAATGCGCAGCTCTTTGCAAAAGAGAGATATTGGCAAGGAAAAGCTGTCTTGTACCTTTGCATTTTTCTCCCAAACGAAGGACACTAGAATTAAAAATTTAAAGCCTCTTGTTAGGCCATCATCTACACGACATAGCCCTGAATTTTCCAATGCGCAGCTCTTTGCAAAAGAGAGATATTGGCAAGGAAAAGCTGTCTTGTACCTTTGCATTTTTCTCCCAAACGAAGGACACTAGAAAGATAATTTTAAAGCCTCCTGTTAGGCCATCATCTACACGACATGGCCCTGAATTTTCCAATGCGCAGCTCTTTGCAAAAGAGAGATATTGGCAAGGAAAAGCTGTCTTGTACCTTTGCATTTTTCTCCCAAACGAAGGACACTAGAATTAAAATTTTAAAGCCTCCTGTTAGGCCATCATCTACACGACATAGCCCTGAATTTTCCAATGCGCAGCTCTTTGCAAAAGAGAGATATTGGCAAGGAAAAGCTGTCTTGTACCTTTGCATTTTTCTCCCAAACGAAGGACACTAGATAGATAATTTTAAAGCCTCCTGTTAGGCCATCATCTACACGACATAGCCCTGAATTTTCCAATGCGCAGCTCTTTGCAAAAGAGAGATATTGGCAAGGAAAAGCTGTCTTGTACCTTTGCATTTTTCTCCCAAACGAAGGTCACTAGAAAGAAAATTTTAAAGCCTCCTGTTAGGCCATCATCTACACGACATAGCCCTGAATTTTCCAATGCGTAGCTCTTTGCAAAAGAGAGAAATTGGCACGGAAAAGCTGTCTTGTACCTTTGCATTTTTCTCCCAAACGAAGGACACTAGAATTAAAATTTTAAAGCCTCCTGTTAGGCCATCATCTACACGACATAGCCCTGAATTTTCCAATGCGCAGCTCTTTGCAAAAGAGAGATATTGGCAAGGAAAAGCTGTCTTGTACCTTTGCATTTTTCTCCCAAACGAAGGACACTAGAAAGAAAATTTTAAAGCCTCCTGTTAGGCCATCATCTACACGACATAGCTCTGAATTTTCCAATGCGTAGCTCTTTGCAAAAGAGAGATATTGGCAAGGAAAAGCTGTCTTGTACCTTTGCATTTTTCTCCCAAACGAAGGACACTAGAAAGAAAATTTTAAAGCCTCCTGTTAGGCCATCATCTACACGACATAGCCCTGAATTTTCCAATGCGCAGCTCTTTGCAAAAGAGAGATATTGGCAAGGAAAAGCAGTCTTGTACCTTTGCATTTTTCTCCCAAACGAAGGACACTAGAATTAAAATTTTAAAGCCTCCTGTTAGGCCATCATCTACACGACATAGCCCTGAATTTTCCAATGCGTAGCTCTTTGCAAAAGAGAGATATTGGCAAGGAAAAGCTGTCTTGTACCTTTGCATTTTTCTCCCAAACGAAGGACACTAGAAAGAAAATTTTAAAGCCTCCTGTTAGGCCATCATCTACACAACATAGCCCTGAATTTTCCAATGCGCAGCTCTTTGCAAAAGAGAGATATTGGCAAGGAAAAGCTGTCTTGTACCTTTGCATTTTTCTCCCAAACGAAGGACACTAGAATTAAAATTTTAAAGCCTCCTGTTAGGCCATCATCTACACGACATAGCCCTGAATTTTCCAATGAGCAGCTCTTTGCAAAAGAGAGATATTGGCAAGGAAAAGCTGTCTTGTACCTTTGCATTTTTCTCCCAAACGAAGGACACTAGAATTAAAATTTTAAAGCCTCCTGTTCGGCCATCATCTACACGACATGACCCTGAATTTTCCAATGCGCAGCTCTTTGCAAAAGAGAGATATTGGCAAGGAAAAGCTGTCTTGTACCTTTGCATTTTTCTCCCAAACGAAGGACACTAGAAAGAAAATTTTAAAGCCTCCTGTTAGGCCATCATCTACACGACATAGCCCTGAATTTTCCAATGCGCAGCTCTTTGCAAAAGAGAGATATTGGCAAGGAAAAGCTGTCTTGTACCATTGCATTTTTCTCCCAAACGAAGGACACTAGAAAGAAAATTTTAAAGCCTCCTGTTAGACCATCATCTCACGGCATAGCCATGAATTTTCCAATGCGCAGCTCTTTGCAAAAGAGAGATATTTGCAAGGAAAAGCTGTCTTGTACCTTTGCATTTTTCTCCCAAACGAAGGACACTAGAATTAAAATTTTAAAGCCTCCTGTTAGGCCATCATCTACACGACATAGCCCTGAATTTTCCAATGCGCAGCTCTTTGCAAAAGAGAGATATTGGTAAGGAAAAGCTGTCTTGTACCTTTGCATTTTTCTCCCAAACGAAGGACACTAGAAAGAACATTTTAAAGCCTCCTGTTAGGCCATCATCTACACGACATAGCCCTGAATTTTCCAATGCGCAGCTCTTTGCAAAAGAGAGATATTGGCAAGGAAAATCTGTCTTGTACCTTTGCATTTTTCTCCCAAACGAAGGACACTAGAAAGATAATTTTAAAGCCTCCTGTTAGGCCATCATCTACACGACATAGCCCTGAATTTTCCAATGCGTAGCTCTTTGCAAAAGAGAGATATTGGCAAGGAAAAGCTGTCTTGTACCTTTGCATTTTTCTCCCAAACGAAGGACACTAGAAAGAAAATTTTAAAGCCTCCTGTTAGGCCATCATCTACACAACATAGCCCTGAATTTTCCAATGCGCAGCTCTTTGCAAAAGAGAGATATTGGCAAGGAAAAGCTGTCTTGTACCTTTGCATTTTTCTCCCAAACGAAGGACACTAGAATTAAAATTTTAAAGCCTCCTGTTAGGCCATCATCTACACGACATAGCCCTGAATTTTCCAATGAGCAGCTCTTTGCAAAAGAGAGATATTGGCAAGGAAAAGCTGTCTTGTACCTTTGCATTTTTCTCCCAAACGAAGGACACTAGAATTAAAATTTTAAAGCCTCCTGTTAGGCCATCATCTACACGACATGGCCCTGAATTTTCCAATGCGCAGATCTTTGCAAAAGAGAGATATTGGCAAGGAAAAGCTGTCTTGTACCTTTGCATTTTTCTCCCAAACGAAGGACACTAGAAAGAAAATTTTAAAGCCTCCTGTTAGGCCATCATCTACACAACATAGCCCTGAATTTTCCAATGCGCAGCTCTTTGCAAAAGAGAGATATTGGCAAGGAAAAGCTGTCTTGTACCTTTGCATTTTTCTCCCAAACGAAGGACACTAGAATTAAAATTTTAAAGCCTCCTGTTAGGCCATCATCTACACGACATAGCCCTGAATTTTCCAATGAGCAGCTCTTTGCAAAAGAGAGATATTGGCAAGGAAAAGCTGTCTTGTACCTTTGCATTTTTCTCCCAAACGAAGGACACTAGAATTAAAATTTTAAAGCCTCCTGTTCGGCCATCATCTACACGACATGACCCTGAATTTTCCAATGCGCAGCTCTTTGCAAAAGAGAGATATTGGCAAGGAAAAGCTGTCTTGTACCTTTGCATTTTTCTCCCAAACGAAGGACACTAGAAAGAAAATTTTAAAGCCTCCTGTTAGGCCATCATCTACACGACATAGCCCTGAATTTTCCAATGCGCAGCTCTTTGCAAAAGAGAGATATTGGCAAGGAAAAGCTGTCTTGTACCATTGCATTTTTCTCCCTAACGAAGGACACTAGAAAGAAAATTTTAAAGCCTCCTGTTAGACCATCATCTACACGGCATAGCCATGAATTTTCCAATGCGCAGCTCTTTGCAAAAGAGAGATATTTGCAAGGAAAAGCTGTCTTGTACCTTTGCATTTTTCTCCCAAACGAAGGACACTAGAATTAAAATTTTAAAGCCTCCTGTTAGGCCATCATCTACACGACATAGCCCTGAATTTTCCAATGCGCAGCTCTTTGCAAAAGAGAGATATTGGTAAGGAAAAGCTGTCTTGTACCTTTGCATTTTTCTCCCAAACGAAGGACACTAGAAAGAACATTTTAAAGCCTCCTGTTAGGCCATCATCTACACGACATAGCCCTGAATTTTCCAATGCGCAGCTCTTTGCAAAAGAGAGATATTGGCAAGGAAAATCTGTCTTGTACCTTTGCATTTTTCTCCCAAACGAAGGACACTAGAAAGATAATTTTAAAGCCTCCTGTTAGGCCATCATCTACACGACATAGCCCTGAATTTTCCAATGCGTAGCTCTTTGCAAAAGAGAGATATTGGCAAGGAAAAGCTGTCTTGTACCTTTGCATTTTTCTCCCAAACGAAGGACACTAGAAAGAAAATTTTAAAGCCTCCTGTTAGGCCATCATCTACACAACATAGCCCTGAATTTTCCAATGCGCAGCTCTTTGCAAAAGAGAGATATTGGCAAGGAAAAGCTGTCTTGTACCTTTGCATTTTTCTCCCAAACGAAGGACACTAGAATTAAAATTTTAAAGCCTCCTGTTAGGCCATCATCTACACGACATAGCCCTGAATTTTCCAATGAGCAGCTCTTTGCAAAAGAGAGATATTGGCAAGGAAAAGCTGTCTTGTACCTTTGCATTTTTCTCCCAAACGAAGGACACTAGAATTAAAATTTTAAAGCCTCCTGTTAGGCCATCATCTACACGACATGGCCCTGAATTTTCCAATGCGCAGCTCTTTGCAAAAGAGAGATATTGGCAAGGAAAAGCTGTCTTGTACCTTTGCATTTTTCTCCCAAACGAAGGACACTAGAAAGAAAATTTTAAAGCCTCCTGTTAGGCCATCATCTACACGACATAGCCCTGAATTTTCCAATGCGCAGCTCTTTGCAAAAGAGAGATATTGGCAAGGAAAAGCTGTCTTGTACCATTGCATTTTTCTCCCAAACGAAGGACACTAGAAAGAAAATTTTAAAGCCTCCTGTTAGACCATCATCTACACGGCATAGCCATGAATTTTCCAATGCGCAGCTCTTTGCAAAAGAGAGATATTTGCAAGGAAAAGCTGTCTTGTACCTTTGCATTTTTCTCCCAAACGAAGGACACTAGAATTAAAATTTTAAAGCCTCCTGTTAGGCCATCATCTACACGACATAGCCCTGAATTTTCCAATGCGCAGCTCTTTGCAAAAGAGAGATATTGGCAAGGAAAATCTGTCTTGTACCTTTGCATTTTTCTCCCAAACGAAGGACACTAGAAAGAAAATTTTAAAGCCTCCTGTTAGGCCATCATCTACACGACATAGCCCTGAATTTTCCAATGCGCAGCTCTTTGCAAAAGAGAGATATTGGTAAGGAAAAGCTGTCTTGTACCTTTGCATTTTTCTCCCAAACGAAGGACACTAGAAAGAACATTTTAAAGCCTCCTGTTAGGCCATCATCTACACGACATAGCCCTGAATTTTTCAATGCGCAGCTCTTTGCAAAAGAGAGATATTGGCAAGGAAAATCTGTCTTGTACCTTTGCATTTTTCTCCCAAACGAAGGACACTAGAAAGAAAATTTTAAAGCCTCCTGTTAGGCCATCATCTACACGACATAGCCCTGAATTTTCCAATGCGCAGCTCTTTGCAAAAGAGAGATATTGGCAAGGAAAATCTGTCTTGTACCTTTGCATTTTTCTCCCAAACGAAGGACACTAGAAAGAAAATTTTAAAGCCTCCTGTTAGGCCATCATCTACACGACATAGCCCTGAATTTTCCAATGCGCAGCTCTTTGCAAAAGAGAGATATTGGCAAGGAAAAGCTGTCTTGTACCATTGCATTTTTCTCCAAAACGAAGGACACTAGAAAGAAAATTTTAAAGCCTCCTGTTAGGCCATCATCTACACGACATAGCCCTGAATTTTCCAATGCGCAGCTCTTTGCAAAAGAGAGATATTGGCAAGGAAAAGCTGTCTTGTACCATTGCATTTTTCTCCCAAACGAAGGACACTAGAAAGAAAATTTTAAAGCCTCCTGTTAGACCATCATCTACACGGCATAGCCATGAATTTTCCAATGCGCAGCTCTTTGCAAAAGAGAGATATTTGCAAGGAAAAGCTGTCTTGTACCTTTGCATTTTTCTCCCAAACGAAGGACACTAGAATTAAAATTTTAAAGCCTCCTGTTAGGCCATCATCTACACGACATAGCCCTGAATTTTCCAATGCGCAGCTCTTTGCAAAAGAGAGATATTGGTAAGGAAAAGCTGTCTTGTACCTTTGCATTTTTCTCCCAAACGAAGGACACTAGAAAGAACATTTTAAAGCCTCCTGTTAGGCCATCATCTACACGACATAGCCCTGAATTTTCCAATGCGCAGCTCTTTGCAAAAGAGAGATATTGGCAAGGAAAAGCTGTCTTGTACCATTGCATTTTTCTCCCAAACGAAGGACACTAGAAAGAAAATTTTAAAGCCTCCTGTTAGGCCATCATCTACACGACATAGCCCTGAATTTTCCAATGCGCAGCTCTTTGCAAAAGAGAGATATTGGCAAGGAAAAGCTGTCTTGTACCATTGCATTTTTCTCCCAAACGAAGGACACTAGAAAGAAAATTTTAAAGCCTCCTGTTAGACCATCATCTACACGGCATAGCCATGAATTTTCCAATGCGCAGCTCTTTGCAAAAGAGAGATATTTGCAAGGAAAAGCTGTCTTGTACCTTTGCATTTTTCTCCCAAACGAAGGACACTAGAATTAAAATTTTAAAGCCTCCTGTTAGGCCATCATCTACACGACATAGCCCTGAATTTTCCAATGCGCAGCTCTTTGCAAAAGAGAGATATTGGTAAGGAAAAGCTGTCTTGTACCTTTGCATTTTTCTCCCAAACGAAGGACACTAGAAAGAACATTTTAAAGCCTCCTGTTAGGCCATCATCTACACGACATAGCCCTGAATTTTCCAATGCGCAGCTCTTTGCAAAAGAGAGATATTGGCAAGGAAAAGCTGTCTTGTACCTTTGCATTTTTCTCCCAAACGAAGGACACTAGAAAGATAATTTTAAAGCCTCCTGTTAGGCCATCATCTACACGACATGGCCCTGAATTTTCCAATGCGCAGCTCTTTGCAAAAGAGAGATATTGGCAAGGAAAAGCTGTCTTGTACCTTTGCATTTTTCTCCCAAACGAAGGACACTAGAATTAAAATTTTAAAGCCTCCTGTTAGGCCATCATCTACACGACATAGCCCTGAATTTTCCAATGCGCAGCTCTTTGCAAAAGAGAGATATTGGCAAGGAAAAGCTGTCTTGTACCTTTGCATTTTTCTCCCAAACGAAGGACACTAGATAGATAATTTTAAAGCCTCCTGTTAGGCCATCATCTACACGACATAGCCCTGAATTTTCCAATGCGCAGCTCTTTGCAAAAGAGAGATATTGGCAAGGAAAAGCTGTCTTGTACCTTTGCATTTTTCTCCCAAACGAAGGTCACTAGAAAGAAAATTTTAAAGCCTCCTGTTAGGCCATCATCTACACGACATAGCCCTGAATTTTCCAATGCGTAGCTCTTTGCAAAAGAGAGAAATTGGCACGGAAAAGCTGTCTTGTACCTTTGCATTTTTCTCCCAAACGAAGGACACTAGAATTAAAATTTTAAAGCCTCCTGTTAGGCCATCATCTACACGACATAGCCCTGAATTTTCCAATGCGCAGCTCTTTGCAAAAGAGAGATATTGGCAAGGAAAAGCTGTCTTGTACCTTTGCATTTTTCTCCCAAACGAAGGACACTAGAAAGAAAATTTTAAAGCCTCCTGTTAGGCCATCATCTACATGACATAGCTCTGAATTTTCCAATGCGTAGCTCTTTGCAAAAGAGAGATATTGGCAAGGAAAAGCTGTCTTGTACCTTTGCATTTTTCTCCCAAATGAAGGACACTAGAAAGAAAATTTTAAAGCCTCCTGTTAGGCCATCATCTACACGACATAGCCCTGAATTTTCCAATGCGCAGCTCTTTGCAAAAGAGAGATATTGGCAAGGAAAAGCTGTCTTGTACCTTTGCATTTTTCTCCCAAACGAAGGACACTAGAATTAAAATTTTAAAGCCTCCTGTTAGGCCATCATCTACACGACATGGCCCTGAATTTTCCAATGCGCAGCTCTTTGCAAAAGAGAGATATTGGCAAGGAAAAGCTGTCTTGTACCTTTGCATTTTTCTCCCAAACGAAGGACACTAGAAAGAAAATTTTAAAGCCTCCTGTTAGGCCATCATCTACACAACATAGCCCTGAATTTTCCAATGCGCAGCTCTTTGCAAAAGAGAGATATTGGCAAGGAAAAGCTGTCTTGTACCTTTGCATTTTTCTCCCAAACGAAGGACACTAGAATTAAAATTTTAAAGCCTCCTGTTAGGCCATCATCTACACGACATAGCCCTGAATTTTCCAATGAGCAGCTCTTTGCAAAAGAGAGATATTGGCAAGGAAAAGCTGTCTTGTACCTTTGCATTTTTCTCCCAAACGAAGGACACTAGAATTAAAATTTTAAAGCCTCCTGTTCGGCCATCATCTACACGACATGACCCTGAATTTTCCAATGCGCAGCTCTTTGCAAAAGAGAGATATTGGCAAGGAAAAGCTGTCTTGTACCTTTGCATTTTTCTCCCAAACGAAGGACACTAGAAAGAAAATTTTAAAGCCTCCTGTTAGGCCATCATCTACACGACATAGCCCTGAATTTTCCAATGCGCAGCTCTTTGCAAAAGAGAGATATTGGCAAGGAAAAGCTGTCTTGTACCATTGCATTTTTCTCCCAAACGAAGGACACTAGAAAGAAAATTTTAAAGCCTCCTGTTAGACCATCATCTACACGGCATAGCCATGAATTTTCCAATGCGCAGCTCTTTGCAAAAGAGAGATATTTGCAAGGAAAAGCTGTCTTGTACCTTTGCATTTTTCTCCCAAACGAAGGACACTAGAATTAAAATTTTAAAGCCTCCTGTTAGGCCATCATCTACACGACATAGCCCTGAATTTTCCAATGCGCAGCTCTTTGCAAAAGAGAGATATTGGTAAGGAAAAGCTGTCTTGTACCTTTGCATTTTTCTCCCAAACGAAGGACACTAGAAAGAACATTTTAAAGCCTCCTGTTAGGCCATCATCTACACGACATAGCCCTGAATTTTCCAATGCGCAGCTCTTTGCAAAAGAGAGATATTGGCAAGGAAAATCTGTCTTGTACCTTTGCATTTTTCTCCCAAACGAAGGACACTAGAAAGATAATTTTAAAGCCTCCTGTTAGGCCATCATCTACACGACATAGCCCTGAATTTTCCAATGCGTAGCTCTTTGCAAAAGAGAGATATTGGCAAGGAAAAGCTGTCTTGTACCTTTGCATTTTTCTCCCAAACGAAGGACACTAGAAAGAAAATTTTAAAGCCTCCTGTTAGGCCATCATCTACACAACATAGCCCTGAATTTTCCAATGCGCAGCTCTTTGCAAAAGAGAGATATTGGCAAGGAAAAGCTGTCTTGTACCTTTGCATTTTTCTCCCAAACGAAGGACACTAGAATTAAAATTTTAAAGCCTCCTGTTAGGCCATCATCTACACGACATAGCCCTGAATTTTCCAATGAGCAGCTCTTTGCAAAAGAGAGATATTGGCAAGGAAAAGCTGTCTTGTACCTTTGCATTTTTCTCCCAAACGAAGGACACTAGAATTAAAATTTTAAAGCCTCCTGTTAGGCCATCATCTACACGACATGGCCCTGAATTTTCCAATGCGCAGCTCTTTGCAAAAGAGAGATATTGGCAAGGAAAAGCTGTCTTGTACCTTTGCATTTTTCTCCCAAACGAAGGACACTAGAAAGAAAATTTTAAAGCCTCCTGTTAGGCCATCATCTACACGACATAGCCCTGAATTTTCCAATGCGCAGCTCTTTGCAAAAGAGAGATATTGGCAAGGAAAAGCTGTCTTGTACCATTGCATTTTTCTCCCAAACGAAGGACACTAGAAAGAAAATTTTAAAGCCTCCTGTTAGACCATCATCTACACGGCATAGCCATGAATTTTCCAATGCGCAGCTCTTTGCAAAAGAGAGATATTTGCAAGGAAAAGCTGTCTTGTACCTTTGCATTTTTCTCCCAAACGAAGGACACTAGAATTAAAATTTTAAAGCCTCCTGTTAGGCCATCATCTACACGACATAGCCCTGAATTTTCCAATGCGCAGCTCTTTGCAAAAGAGAGATATTGGCAAGGAAAATCTGTCTTGTACCTTTGCATTTTTCTCCCAAACGAAGGACACTAGAAAGAAAATTTTAAAGCCTCCTGTTAGGCCATCATCTACACGACATAGCCCTGAATTTTCCAATGCGCAGCTCTTTGCAAAAGAGAGATATTGGTAAGGAAAAGCTGTCTTGTACCTTTGCATTTTTCTCCCAAACGAAGGACACTAGAAAGAACATTTTAAAGCCTCCTGTTAGGCCATCATCTACACGACATAGCCCTGAATTTTCCAATGCGCAGCTCTTTGCAAAAGAGAGATATTGGCAAGGAAAAGCTGTCTTGTACCTTTGCATTTTTCTCCCAAACGAAGGACACTAGAATTAAAATTTTAAAGCCTCCTGTTAGGCCATCATCTACACGACATGGCCCTGAATTTTCCAATGCGCAGCTCTTTGCAAAAGAGAGATATTGGCAAGGAAAAGCTGTCTTGTACCTTTGCATTTTTCTCCCAAACGAAGGACACTAGAAAGAAAATTTTAAAGCCTCCTGTTAGGCCATCATCTACACAACATAGCCCTGAATTTTCCAATGCGCAGCTCTTTGCAAAAGAGAGATATTGGCAAGGAAAAGCTGTCTTGTACCTTTGCATTTTTCTCCCAAACGAAGGACACTAGAATTAAAATTTTAAAGCCTCCTGTTAGGCCATCATCTACACGACATAGCCCTGAATTTTCCAATGAGCAGCTCTTTGCAAAAGAGAGATATTGGCAAGGAAAAGCTGTCTTGTACCTTTGCATTTTTCTCCCAAACGAAGGACACTAGAATTAAAATTTTAAAGCCTCCTGTTCGGCCATCATCTACACGACATGACCCTGAATTTTCCAATGCGCAGCTCTTTGCAAAAGAGAGATATTGGCAAGGAAAAGCTGTCTTGTACCTTTGCATTTTTCTCCCAAACGAAGGACACTAGAAAGAAAATTTTAAAGCCTCCTGTTAGGCCATCATCTACACGACATAGCCCTGAATTTTCCAATGCGCAGCTCTTTGCAAAAGAGAGATATTGGCAAGGAAAAGCTGTCTTGTACCATTGCATTTTTCTCCCAAACGAAGGACACTAGAAAGAAAATTTTAAAGCCTCCTGTTAGACCATCATCTACACGGCATAGCCATGAATTTTCCAATGCGCAGCTCTTTGCAAAAGAGAGATATTTGCAAGGAAAAGCTGTCTTGTACCTTTGCATTTTTCTCCCAAACGAAGGACACTAGAATTAAAATTTTAAAGCCTCCTGTTAGGCCATCATCTACACGACATAGCCCTGAATTTTCCAATGCGCAGCTCTTTGCAAAAGAGAGATATTGGTAAGGAAAAGCTGTCTTGTACCTTTGCATTTTTCTCCCAAACGAAGGACACTAGAAAGAACATTTTAAAGCCTCCTGTTAGGCCATCATCTACACGACATAGCCCTGAATTTTCCAATGCGCAGCTCTTTGCAAAAGAGAGATATTGGCAAGGAAAATCTGTCTTGTACCTTTGCATTTTTCTCCCAAACGAAGGACACTAGAAAGATAATTTTAAAGCCTCCTGTTAGGCCATCATCTACACGACATAGCCCTGAATTTTCCAATGCGTAGCTCTTTGCAAAAGAGAGATATTGGCAAGGAAAAGCTGTCTTGTACCTTTGCATTTTTCTCCCAAACGAAGGACACTAGAAAGAAAATTTTAAAGCCTCCTGTTAGGCCATCATCTACACAACATAGCCCTGAATTTTCCAATGCGCAGCTCTTTGCAAAAGAGAGATATTGGCAAGGAAAAGCTGTCTTGTACCTTTGCATTTTTCTCCCAAACGAAGGACACTAGAATTAAAATTTTAAAGCCTCCTGTTAGGCCATCATCTACACGACATAGCCCTGAATTTTCCAATGAGCAGCTCTTTGCAAAAGAGAGATATTGGCAAGGAAAAGCTGTCTTGTACCTTTGCATTTTTCTCCCAAACGAAGGACACTAGAATTAAAATTTTAAAGCCTCCTGTTAGGCCATCATCTACACGACATGGCCCTGAATTTTCCAATGCGCAGCTCTTTGCAAAAGAGAGATATTGGCAAGGAAAAGCTGTCTTGTACCTTTGCATTTTTCTCCCAAACGAAGGACACTAGAAAGAAAATTTTAAAGCCTCCTGTTAGGCCATCATCTACACGACATAGCCCTGAATTTTCCAATGCGCAGCTCTTTGCAAAAGAGAGATATTGGCAAGGAAAAGCTGTCTTGTACCATTGCATTTTTCTCCCAAACGAAGGACACTAGAAAGAAAATTTTAAAGCCTCCTGTTAGACCATCATCTACACGGCATAGCCATGAATTTTCCAATGCGCAGCTCTTTGCAAAAGAGAGATATTTGCAAGGAAAAGCTGTCTTGTACCTTTGCATTTTTCTCCCAAACGAAGGACACTAGAATTAAAATTTTAAAGCCTCCTGTTAGGCCATCATCTACACGACATAGCCCTGAATTTTCCAATGCGCAGCTCTTTGCAAAAGAGAGATATTGGCAAGGAAAATCTGTCTTGTACCTTTGCATTTTTCTCCCAAACGAAGGACACTAGAAAGAAAATTTTAAAGCCTCCTGTTAGGCCATCATCTACACGACATAGCCCTGAATTTTCCAATGCGCAGCTCTTTGCAAAAGAGAGATATTGGTAAGGAAAAGCTGTCTTGTACCTTTGCATTTTTCTCCCAAACGAAGGACACTAGAAAGAACATTTTAAAGCCTCCTGTTAGGCCATCATCTACACGACATAGCCCTGAATTTTTCAATGCGCAGCTCTTTGCAAAAGAGAGATATTGGCAAGGAAAATCTGTCTTGTACCTTTGCATTTTTCTCCCAAACGAAGGACACTAGAAAGAAAATTTTAAAGCCTCCTGTTAGGCCATCATCTACACGACATAGCCCTGAATTTTCCAATGCGCAGCTCTTTGCAAAAGAGAGATATTGGCAAGGAAAATCTGTCTTGTACCTTTGCATTTTTCTCCCAAACGAAGGACACTAGAAAGAAAATTTTAAAGCCTCCTGTTAGGCCATCATCTACACGACATAGCCCTGAATTTTCCAATGCGCAGCTCTTTGCAAAAGAGAGATATTGGCAAGGAAAAGCTGTCTTGTACCATTGCATTTTTCTCCCAAACGAAGGACACTAGAAAGAAAATTTTAAAGCCTCCTGTTAGGCCATCATCTACACGACATAGCCCTGAATTTTCCAATGCGCAGCTCTTTGCAAAAGAGAGATATTGGCAAGGAAAAGCTGTCTTGTACCATTGCATTTTTCTCCCAAACGAAGGACACTAGAAAGAAAATTTTAAAGCCTCCTGTTAGACCATCATCTACACGGCATAGCCATGAATTTTCCAATGCGCAGCTCTTTGCAAAAGAGAGATATTTGCAAGGAAAAGCTGTCTTGTACCTTTGCATTTTTCTCCCAAACGAAGGACACTAGAATTAAAATTTTAAAGCCTCCTGTTAGGCCATCATCTACACGACATAGCCCTGAATTTTCCAATGCGCAGCTCTTTGCAAAAGAGAGATATTGGTAAGGAAAAGCTGTCTTGTACCTTTGCATTTTTCTCCCAAACGAAGGACACTAGAAAGAACATTTTAAAGCCTCCTGTTAGGCCATCATCTACACGACATAGCCCTGAATTTTCCAATGCGCAGCTCTTTGCAAAAGAGAGATATTGGCAAGGAAAATCTGTCTTGTACCTTTGCATTTTTCTCCCAAACGAAGGACACTAGAAAGAAAATTTTAAAGCCTCCTGTTAGGCCATCATCTACACGACATAGCCCTGAATTTTCCAATGCGCAGCTCTTTGCAAAAGAGAGATATTGGCAAGGAAAAGCTGTCTTGTACCATTGCATTTTTCTCCCAAACGAAGGACACTAGAAAGAAAATTTTAAAGCCTCCTGTTAGGCCATCATCTACACGACATAGCCCTGAATTTTCCAATGCGCAGCTCTTTGCAAAAGAGAGATATTGGCAAGGAAAAGCTGTCTTGTACCTTTGCATTTTTCTCCCAAACGAAGGTCACTAGAAAGAAAATTTTAAAGCCTCCTGTTAGGCCATCATCTACACGACATAGCCCTGAATTTTCCAAAGCGTACAGATGTAGCCACCTTTACCTTGACTGTTTCTCCGCCGAGACGGGCGTTTAGCCACGCTAAGGCGATAGCTGAGTTTCATCACAGGCAGGCGCGTTGAGACGATCTAGATACTCATCATGCATTACACATCTCCACCACTGTGTCGCTAATGCTCCACTAATCCAGTACTTTCGATCGTACAGTATAGCGGCGGATTGATCTACAGCTCTGGCAATACTGTAGGCGTAACGGGAGGCGGTGGAAAAAGTATGGAGTACTGTACAGTATGTGTATGGAGACGCAACTACAGTAATTGTGTAAAAGGAAGAATGTACAGTACAATGTATAAACACCGTGCTTTTAAAATATATGAGCGTCTGAGTTCGCTAATGCATAATGGGAATGGAGGACTAGCAAATGCGAGCGTCCGAGTCCTCTAAGGCATAAACCAACAGCAATGGGGCGGGGGCCGGGCGCTGTTTGCAGTACTTTCACACATGAAATTGGAAATCTCTCATGAGGCGTCGTGGGCTAGGGGTGAAGGCTCCCACCTCCCTCGCTGGGAGTCCAGGGTTCGAGACCTGATGTGCTTTCTTTCTTTTTTTTTTTTTTTTCTGTAATAATGCACTGTATTATTTTATTTACATTGTAAGACAGTCAATGGAAGGATGCACACAGGTTTCACATAAATCAAAGTACATCTGCAGGAGCGATTCTTTACGCTAAATGCACCTAAACAGCGGGAATGAAATGAGTGTATTCTGACGCTACCAACTGAGCAAAACAGTACTGTAGATCTTCAGCGTTTGTGTATTGCACAGGACCTGAATTTCCTCCCTGTGCAGGCCCCCAGGGGGGAAGGGCGATGGGGGTAGGGGGGAGACGATGGAAAATACTGTGCCTTTGAAATGCAATTACATGAGCGTCCGAGTACACTACGGCATACTGTAAACCAACACCAATGGGAAGGAAGTGCCAACCTTATTTTTAATGTGTTCCCGTGACATTCACTTTAAAAAAAAAAAATTCTCTCCAATACAGTACATCCAATGGAAGGATGCACACAGGTTTCACATACTGTAAATCAAAGTACATCTGCAGGAGCGATTCTTTACGCTAAATGCACCTAAACAGCGGGAATGAAATGAGTGTATTCTGACGCTACCAACTGAGCAAAACAGTACTGTAGATCTTCAGCGTTTGTGTATTGCACAGGACCTGAATTTACTCCCTGTGCAGGCCCCCAGGGGGGAAGGGCGATGGGGGTAGGGGGGAGACGATGGAAAATACTGTGCCTTTGAAATGCAATTACATGAGCGTCCGAGTACACTACGGCATACTGTAAACCAACACCAATGGGAAGGAAGTGCCAACCTTATTTTTAATGTGTTCCCGTGACATTCACTTTAAAAAAAAAATATTCTCTCCAATACAGTACATCCAATGGAAGGATGCACACAGGTTTCACATACTGTAAATCAAAGTACATCTGCAGGAGCGATTCTTTACGCTAAATGCAACCTACAGTACGGTACTGTAAGTGAGCAAAATAGTACTACAGTGGGCGTTTGTGTATTGCACATGACCTGCATTCCCTCCCTGTCTACTGCATGATCTGTGCAGGCTCCCATGGGGGAAGGGCAACAGGCTAGCAGGAGGCGGAGGAAAACACCGTGCTTTACAAATGCGAGCGTCCGAGTCCTCTAAGGCATAAACCAACAGCAATGGGGCGGGGGCCGGGCGCTGTTTGCAGTACTTTCACACATGAAATTGGAAATTTCTCATGAGGCGTCGTGGGCTAGGGGTGAAGGCTCCCACCTCCCTCGCTGGGAGTCCAGGGTTCGAGACCTGATGTGCTTTCTTTCTTTTTTTTTTTTTTCTGTAATAATGCACTGTATTATTTTATTTACATTGTAAGACAGTCAATGGAAGGATGCACACAGGTTTCACATAAATCAAAGTACATCTGCAGGAGCGATTCTTTACGCTAAATGCACCTAAACAGCGGGAATGAAATGAGTGTATTCTGACGCTACCAACTGAGCAAAACAGTACTGTAGATCTTCAGCGTTTGTGTATTGCACAGGACCTGAATTTCCTCCCTGTGCAGGCCCCCAGGGGGGAAGGGCGATGGGGGTAGGGGGGAGACGATGGAAAATACTGTGCCTTTGAAATGCAATTACATGAGCGTCCGAGTACACTACGGCATACTGTAAACCAACACCAATGGGAAGGAAGTGCCAACCTTATTTTTAATGTGTTCCCGTGACATTCACTTTAAAAAAAAAAAAATTCTCTCCAATACAGTACATCCAATGGAAGGATGCACACAGGTTTCACATACTGTAAATCAAAGTACATCTGCAGGAGCGATTCTTTACGCTAAATGCACCTAAACAGCGGGAATGAAATGAGTGTATTCTGACGCTACCAACTGAGCAAAACAGTACTGTAGATCTTCAGCGTTTGTGTATTGCACAGGACCTGAATTTCCTCCCTGTGCAGGCCCCCAGGGGGGAAGGGCGATGGGGGTAGGGGGGAGACGATGGAAAATACTGTGCCTTTGAAATGCAATTACATGAGCGTCCGAGTACACTACGGCATACTGTAAACCAACACCAATGGGAAGGAAGTGCCAACCTTATTTTTAATGTGTTCCCGTGACATTCACTTTAAAAAAAAAAAATTCTCTCCAATACAGTACATCCAATGGAAGGATGCACACAGGTTTCACATACTGTAAATCAAAGTACATCTGCAGGAGCGATTCTTTACGCTAAATGCAACCTACAGTACGGTACTGTAAGTGAGCAAAATAGTACTACAGTGGGCGTTTGTGTATTGCACATGACCTGCATTCCCTCCCTGTCTACTGCATGATCTGTGCAGGCTCCCATGGGGGAAGGGCAACAGGCTAGCAGGAGGCGGAGGAAAACACCGTGCTTTACAAATGCGAGCGTCCGAGTCCTCTAAGGCATAAACCAACAGCAATGGGGCGGGGGCCGGGCGCTGTTTGCAGTACTTTCACACATGAAATTGGAAATCTCTCATGAGGTGTCGTGGGCTAGGGGTGAAGGCTCCCACCTCCCTCGCTGGGAGTCCAGGGTTCGAGACCTGATGTGCTTTCTTTCTTTTTTTTTTTTTTTCTGTAATAATGCACTGTATTATTTTATTTACATTGTAAGACAGTCAATGGAAGGATGCACACAGGTTTCACATAAATCAAAGTACATCTGCAGGAGCGATTCTTTACGCTAAATGCACCTAAACAGCGGGAATGAAATGAGTGTATTCTGACGCTACCAACTGAGCAAAACAGTACTGTAGATCTTCAGCGTTTGTGTATTGCACAGGACCTGAATTTCCTCCCTGTGCAGGCCCCCAGGGGGGAAGGGCGATGGGGGTAGGGGGGAGACGATGGAAAATACTGTGCCTTTGAAATGCAATTACATGAGCGTCCGAGTACACTACGGCATACTGTAAACCAACACCAATGGGAAGGAAGTGCCAACCTTATTTTTAATGTGTTCCCGTGACATTCACTTTAAAAAAAAAAAAATTCTCTCCAATACAGTACATCCAATGGAAGGATGCACACAGGTTTCACATACTGTAAATCAAAGTACATCTGCAGGAGCGATTCTTTACGCTAAATGCAACCTACAGTACGGTACTGTAAGTGAGCAAAATAGTACTACAGTGGGCGTTTGTGTATTGCACATGACCTGCATTCCCCCCCTGTCTACTGCATGATCTGTGCAGGCTCCCATGGGGGAAGGGCAACAGGCTAGCAGGAGGCGGAGGAAAACACCGTGCTTTACAAATGCGAGCGTCCGAGTCCTCTAAGGCATAAACCAACAGCAATGGGGCGGGGGCCGGGCGCTGTTTGCAGTACTTTCACACATGAAATTGGAAATCTCTCATGAGGCGTCGTGGGCTAGGGGTGAAGGCTCCCACCTCCCTCGCTGGGAGTCCAGGGTTCGAGACCTGATGTGCTTTCTTTCTTTTTTTTTTTTTTTTCTGTAATAATGCACTGTATTATTTTATTTACATTGTAAGACAGTCAATTCAAGGATGCACACAGGTTTCACATAAATCAAAGTACATCTGCAGGAGCGATTCTTTACGCTAAATGCACCTAAACAGCGGGAATGAAATGAGTGTATTCTGACGCTACCAACTGAGCAAAACAGTACTGTAGATCTTCAGCGTTTGTGTATTGCACAGGACCTGAATTTCCTCCCTGTGCAGGCCCCCAGGGGGGAAGGGCGATGGGGGTAGGGGGGAGACGATGGAAAATACTGTGCCTTTGAAATGCAATTACATGAGCGTCCGAGTACACTACGGCATACTGTAAACCAACACCAATGGGAAGGAAGTGCCAACCTTATTTTTAATGTGTTCCCGTGACATTCACTTTAAAAAAAAAAAAATTCTCTCCAATACAGTACATCCAATGGAAGGATGCACACAGGTTTCACATACTGTAAATCAAAGTACATCTGCAGGAGCGATTCTTTACGCTAAATGCAACCTACAGTACGGTACTGTAAGTGAGCAAAATAGTACTACAGTGGGCGTTTGTGTATTGCACATGACCTGCATTCCCTCCCTGTCTACTGCATGATCTGTGCAGGCTCCCATGGGGGAAGGGCAACAGGCTAGCAGGAGGCGGAGGAAAACACCGTGCTTTACAAATGCGAGCGTCCGAGTCCTCTAAGGCATAAACCAACAGCAATGGGGCGGGGGCCGGGCGCTGTTTGCAGTACTTTCACACATGAAATTGGAAATCTCTCATGAGGCGTCGTGGGCTAGGGGTGAAGGCTCCCACCTCCCTCGCTGGGAGTCCAGGGTTCGAGACCTGATGTGCTTTCTTTCTTTTTTTTTTTTTTTTCTGTAATAATGCACTGTATTATTTTATTTACATTGTAAGACAGTCAATGGAAGGATGCACACAGGTTTCACATAAATCAAAGTACATCTGCAGGAGCGATTCTTTACGCTAAATGCACCTAAACAGCGGGAATGAAATGAGTGTATTCTGACGGACTGTGCATCTTCGGTATTTGTGTATTGCATAAGACCTGTGAAGGCTCCCAGGAGGGAAGGGCGTAGGGCAAGACAGTGGAAAATACTGTGGTCAAAGAAAGGGCATATTTAAAACTAAGGGAAACTGTCACAAAGTACAGTAACTACAGTACTGTACGTTGAATGCCTGGACCGCACGACGTCTGAGACGCACGACGTCTGAGACGCTCATTGAGCATAAGGACGGTTATGGCTGCTGCACGGGACCGTCCCTATGCTCTTGGTGAGCTGCGTCTCCTCGTTCGCTGGCGGGACAGAACTCTCGCCAGCAACGAGGAGAAAGTGAGGGCATACCGGAGGGCCAGCAGGGACATCCTCCGGAAGTATAACAGGAGGAGAACGGTGAGGTCTCTCCAGAGGAGGTGGAGTGACCTCGTGAGGCGGACCCCACGACGCCTGCAGGCCATAAGGGATTGTAAGTACAGTACATTACTGTAGATAACTGTACTTTAAGTTACTGTAGTTACAGGTACAGTACATTATAGCAGGGGCTGCTGTAGCAGCAGGTATCCGGTCTATACAGCACTGTACAGTATTTGTGGTAAACAAATGGTTAAACAAGGACCAAACATTAACCCGGGTCAAAAGGTCAATTTGTTTTTTTGCGTCGACCTAGATGGTGCGGCTTTTGAAATTGGTTGACACCAGTTACTGTAGGTTGACATGGTCGTTAAGTTGACATGGAAAAAGATCGACATGCGTTTTACAAAAACAATTGTTATTTTTTTAAACTTGTGTATATACAGTAGTTCTTTACAATCCAGGTGGTCTACGATTGTGCAGTGTACAGTATCATGCAGTGTACAGTATATGCAATGTATCACAGTGTATCGTGCTGCGTAATTGCAGCGTGTCATGCAGTGTACATTCAGAATATGGTATTGTGCAGTGATTGTAATACATAGTGAATCACATCGTGCAGCAGAGCCGGCCTTAGGCATAGGCAAACTACAGTAGGCAAATGCCTAGGGCATTTGCTATGCTTAGGGGCACCAGCAGCTTCTGCTGATTAAAATGATATGCGGCATGCCTATATTTTGCGTGACTGCGGCTGTATCTGTACCTGGCTAGGGCCAGCACTGTCGTGCAGTGTACTGTATACACATGTGGTAATTGCAGTTTTTTGTGTAGTGTACATTGTATCATATTTTGCAGGGAAATGTGCAGTTTGTCATATCACGCAGTCGTGCAGTGCATTGTGTGGTTTAATTGCAGTGTGCCGAAATTTGTGTTTCAGATAGTACAGTGTTCTAAGGGATGTTACTTTGGCAGAAATTATTCTAAGGGATGTTACAGTGGCCTAATGTGTTCTGACGTGCATTACTCTTGCATAAGGTTCATGACTGGCAGATCTCTACTTTGTGACGTAATGTGGATATACTACTGCACTACTGTGACGTACAGTAACGTGAATAAGGTGCTCTACTGTGTGACACAACGTGAATCAAGGACAGTACTGTGACGTGAATACGGTGCTCTACTGTGTGACACAACGTGAATCAAGGACAGTACTGTGACGTGAATAAGGTGCTCTACTGTGTGACACAACGTGAATCAAGGACAGTACTGTGACGTGAATACGGTGCTCTACTGTGTGACACAACGGGAATCAAGGACAGTAATGTGACGTGAATAAACTGCACTACTGTGACATGACGTGAATAAGATGAATTCAGGTGAGTACTGCATCATCTGTCATGAAATCAATTTGTAATGTACAGTAATGAACAGTACTGAGATGGTTAAGGGTGGGAGGGCTGCATGCTGATGTGTGTCATAATGTTTATAAGGGCAATGCTTATGTGTGTTACAATGTCTATAAAGGTAGTGTTCTGTCTAATACCCTGGACCTACTGTACTGTAGCGATACTGTAAGTGTACTGTATGTCACATTTAGAAATGTGCCCCTTAAGTTTTGAAGACAGTACAGTACACTATGCCCTCCTGAGTGATTAGGTGCAGGGTACTAGAATGAACAATTCCATTTATTGTGATGTCATAAAGATGCTGTCAATGTTGAATTTCATTGGCTGTACAGTATGCTGCCATTATACTGTATATATATTTTTACAGGGCTGGTAGCACGACGTCACAGGAGGCGGGACAGGCGCCGCCAAGCTGGTAAGTATTGTCAAATACAGTAGTGTACAGTACATAGTGATTTCTATAGTCCCAACCCCCTGTCCTGACCATCACAGATAACTCGCTGCAATCCGTTAATGTTAAGAATGTCTGTTTACAAAACTAAATGTAAATATTAAACACAAAGTATAAATAACATTGTAGATAGCTGAATACCCGTGCTTCGCTACGGGATGAGGATGGTAAATTCCAGTGATAGTTGTTTGTTAATTTACGTTTGTTGGCGATCTAGTATATAGTACTGTATACTTTAAGCATACTGTATCTTGCTTCTCTGATGCAGATTGTTTATTGGCCGGACCCCTTTTTGGTCCTGGATACTGTGCAGTACATGTTTCAAATTGACAGCTTCACTTACAGTACTGTTATTTTTTTTCCCACAGTACCACCACCACCACCACCTGCTGCGCTGCCAGGTATTGTGTAACGAGAATTCTGGTGCTACTGTCATCGTTGTTACACTACTGTACATGTGTCCTGGATACTGTGCAGTACATGTTTCAAATTGACAGCTTCACTTACAGTACTGTTATTTTTTTCCCCACAGTACCACCACCACCACCACCACCTGCTGCGCTGCCAGGTATTGTGTAACGAGAATTCTGGTGCTACTGTCATCGTTGTTACACTACTGTACATGTGTCCTGGATACTGTGCAGTACATGTTTCAAATTGACAGCTTCACTTACAGTACTGTTATTTTTTTTCCCACAGTACCACCACCACCACCACCTGCTGCGCTGCCAGGTATTGTGTAACGAGAATTCTGGTGCTACTGTCATCGTTGTTACACTACTGTACATGTGTCCTGGATACTGTGCAGTACATGTTTCAAATTGACAGCTTCACTTACAGTACTGTTATTTTTTTTCCCACAGTACCACCACCACCACCACCACCACCACCTGCTGCGCTGCCAGGTATTGTGTAACGAGAATTCTGGTGTGACTGTCATCGTTACACTACTGTACATGTGTCCTGGATACTGTACAGTACATGTTTCAAATTGACAGCTTCACTTACAGTACTGTTATTTTTTTTCCCACAGTACCACCACCACCACCACCACCTGCTGCGCTGCCAGGTATTGTGTAACGAGAATTCTGGTGCTACTGTCATCGTTGTTACACTACTGTACATGTGTCCTGGATACTGTGCAGTACATGTTTCAAATTGACAGCTTCACTTACAGTACTGTTATTTTTTTTCCCACAGTACCACCACCACCACCACCACCTGCTGCGCTGCCAGGTATTGTGTAACGAGAATTCTGGTGCTACTGTCATCGTTGTTACACTACTGTACATGTGTCCTGGATACTGTGCAGTACATGTTTCAAATTGACAGCTTCACTTACAGTACTGTTATTTTTTTTCCCACAGTACCACCACCACCACCACCTGCTGCGCTGCCAGGTATTGTGTAACGAGAATTCTGGTGCTACTGTCATCGTTGTTACACTACTGTACATGTGTCCTGGATACTGTGCAGTACATGTTTCAAATTGACAGCTTCACTTACAGTACTGTTATTTTTTTTCCCACAGTACCACCACCACCACCACCACCACCACCACCACCTGCTGCGCTGCCAGGTATTGTGTAACGAGAATTCTGGTGTGACTGTCATCGTTACACTACTGTACATGTGTCCTGGATACTGTACAGTACATGTTTCAAATTGACAGCTTCACTTACAGTACTGTTATTTTTTTTCCCACAGTACCACCACCACCACCACCACCTGCTGCGCTGCCAGGTATTGTGTAACGAGAATTCTGGTGCTACTGTCATCGTTGTTACACTACTGTACATGTGTCCTGGATACTGTGCAGTACATGTTTCAAATTGACAGCTTCACTTACAGTACTGTTATTTTTTTTCCCACAGTACCACCACCACCACCACCACCACCTGCTGCGCTGCCAGGTATTGTGTAACGAGAATTCTGGTGCTACTGTCATCGTTGTTACACTACTGTACATGTGTCCTGGATACTGTGCAGTACATGTTTCAAATTGACAGCTTCACTTACAGTACTGTTATTTTTTTTCCCACAGTACCACCACCACCACCACCTGCTGCGCTGCCAGGTATTGTGTAACGAGAATTCTGGTGCTACTGTCATCGTTGTTACACTACTGTACATGTGTCCTGGATACTGTGCAGTACATGTTTCAAATTGACAGCTTCACTTACAGTACTGTTATTTTTTTTCCCACAGTACCACCACCACCACCACCACCACCACCACCTGCTGCGCTGCCAGGTATTGTGTAACGAGAATTCTGGTGTGACTGTCATCGTTACACTACTGTACATGTGTCCTGGATACTGTACAGTACATGTTTCAAATTGACAGCTTCACTTACAGTACTGTTATTTTTTTTCCCACAGTACCAACACCACCACCACCACCACCTGCTGCTGCATCCGAGAGCTCCGGAAGTGGTAATAATTACTTTTTGTTACAGACACACTAGTTTCCTACAGTATAACTGTAATTTTTGTATTTTACAATACTTGTCATCTTTTACACACAGACCGCCTCGTAATTGATACAGAGGAGGAGCTCATTCCCATTGATTCGGGGGAAGAGGAGCCAGATTATAGTAAGTACAGTAGGATTTTCTCAAGCCCATTCTTAAAAGTATTGACCAAGTCCACTTTTATTACTTTTCAGGCAGGGAATTCCAAACATGTACTGTACAGTATTTCCCTCACTGTGAAGACCCCTTTTCGCCTCTGTGCGAAATCGCCTCTACTTCAACAAGAGTTACTGTGCACGTGTCCTCTGTGTCCATCTTATCAAAAACCGTTCCTGTGTATTGTCCCCTTACTGTATACAGTATATTTGTAAAGGTTAATCATGTCCCCTCTTCTATGTTTCTGTATGCAGACCCTCCAACATGACCCGCCGCACTGCTCTGTTTCTAGACTTCCCTCTTAATTTATGATTTCCATCACCTGTGTTGAACTAGTTATATGATAAGAAAGCTGTTTCTTCACAGGTGATGGCAATAATAAATTAAGAGGGAAGTCCAGAACCAGAGCATTTTGTACCATGTTGGAGGGTATGTGTATTTCCTGGAATTAACCTTTTTTTTTTTTCACATTAATGTTTTTTTTCACAGGCCCTACACTGGAACAGGCCACGGAGGAGGAGGAGGATGATGATGATGCTGCTGCATTTAGTGGTAAGAATTATTACTGACATTGATCTGATGCCATCAGAGTAGCACTTTTCATCAGATTTTTCTGGCAAATGCGTAGAAATCGGATGAAAATTGTTTTTGTTTGAACTGGTGATATTGCCCATACAGTAGCAACCGATCACATCCCACATTAACATTTACAGTATCTAGTTACACTTACAGACGATAATACAGTACAGTAGGTAATATTTGATTGGTTGCTACTGTATGGACAACATCCTGTTCTAAAAAAAACACCCATCTTACTCAATTTCTCTCTCTCTCTCTCTCTCTCTCACCCCTTGTCACTGTCTCTCCATTCATCTCTCTAGATACTGTCAGTGATGAATTTCCCATTAGGCACGAGAGGCACGTACTGTACCTAGTGGCGGCATCTGTTTGGGGGCCTCAGTTGGATGCTTACAGTATGCTAATACTGTCATCCCAAAAATTACCACTACAGTAACTGCTAAATATTTTAAGTGTACTGTACAATATGCACATACAGTACAGTACTGTACAGTATACATAATTCAAAAGAAAAAAGAGTTGCTACTGTACCTTATTCTAGTCATAATCACCGGCATACGGGTCACTCACAAATTTTCTGATGGTCTCGGTGGGGTCCCTTGGAATCACCATGCCTGTCACAAGCATACCTTTTTTTACCCACCTGACACTGGGCCTGGACACTAGTGTACTATTACTATACTTTTTACTGTATACTGTATCTTATAATATTCTTCTCTTTTACCCACAGACGACGAGCCAGAATACATTTTTGGTAAATATACTGTACAGTAGCAATAGTTGGTACTGTAATTACAGTATTTTTTTTTCTCCAACATTATTTTAAGTCAAACTGATATGACTAACTGTACTGTATTATCTTTTTACAGTCCGTCGCCAACCAGTGGAGGAGACACCTGGTAATAAAATAGAAATACATAATGCACTGTACTGTATTCTAACTTACTGTAACATGTATAACACTGAGCTGATCATCTTCACACCCTCTGACATAACCTTACAGTACAAACTGTACTTTCTCTCCTTTTTCACCCTCTTCACTCCACAAATGCATGCTGCGTTTCCTGACTACTGATATAATAGTGTGTAGAGCGTAGCGAGGCACCGTGCCCACCGCGTGGCGAGCGAAGCAAGCATGCAAGGGGCTGCTTTCCGCTCGCCGCCCCTGTCGGGATTGTGTGGTCGGGATTCCGGCGTCTGTATTTTGACTGCCGGGATCCCGTCCAGCGGGATTACGTACTGATCTCCAGTCTGAGCCTGCCCTAGGCATAGGCATACTTGCCAAATGCCCAGGGGCACAAGCAGCTTCTGCTGATTAATATGATATGCAGCATGCCTACAGTATATTCTGTGCATACAAAATGCATTACTAATGTGCAGCATTATGTGTATACAGTACTTTGTTGTGTAACATATACTGTAGCAAGGGCACTACTGTGTGGTCTAATGTGAACAAAGAGCAATATGATGTGATGCAATGTGAATAAGTGGGAATACTTTGAGGAGTAATGTGGTACTATCATATGATGTAACGAGAAAAAGAGACACTATTGCATGATATGTTGTGAATAAAGTTGCAGTACTGTGTGGCGTCATTTCAGATTGGGGAATTACTGTGTGGCCTTGCCCCTTCCCAGCAAGAACATGCACCGTTTTGGGATGCACACCGAATGTGCACACTGTTGCTATTTTAAACATACAGTACAGTAAGTTGGAGGAGCACCAAAATGACGACTGCTATGGTTGAGGGGTGATGGTGCTGGGAAAGGGGTACAGGCTCAGAGGCGGAAATAGCATCTGTGCAAGGGGGCAGCATCCAAAAACTTGACTAGGGAATCATATTATTTATGGCTGGCTCTGAGTACAGTCCACTATTATGGATAGTACTCCCTACAACACCACCTACAGTACTGTAACCCTCTTTTTTCTGAAGCGGTCATGAAATGTCATGACTGCTAATACATACAGTAAATGTCTACAGTATTTGTACTGTGGTGTTTAATTCCTTTGACAATTTGTTTATGACCTATTGAAGCTAAACTCTTGTACAGTACTTTATATTTTGAATACCAGCAATACAGTATAATACTGTACCTACAGTATACAGTAATAATTGTTTACTATTTGAATGTGACTAAATGTTTTTTTTTCTCCAATATAGTGCCAATTATTTATGGGGGCCCCAGACAGGGGCAAGACAGGTGGGCTGGCCCAGAAGCGGGCAGGCAGCAGCCCACTTATACAAGAGGTAAACTAAAGCAATGTTTAAATTACCTCGACAGCATACAGTAGTGTTTGATTTACTGTACTGACAATACAGTACTGTACATTGTAAATAACAATATTGTCTAATATAGAGTAAAGTACAGTACTGTATTGCCATTACTACACTGTAAAGTATTCAGTATTTGTTTTGTAATACTGTCCTTTTTTTCCCACAGAACAGTTGCAGCGTGCCATCCAGCTCCAGCGGGTGGTGGTCCACCTCCTAGTGGACCACTATTTTAATATTTTATTAAGTTTTATTTAATTTTATTTAATAAAAATTTTTGTTCTTGTACTCCATTGTATAGTATCTTTTTCTACTGTATAAGATAGGCATACTGTACACCATACAATTATCTGGCAGATAATCTGCAAGATCTGGCTGTTTGTAATGAAATTCTCTCCTAATTTAGCTGTGGTGTACAGTACCTCCTGAGTGTGCTGGGGTGCTTTCTGGCCAGTTTGGGGTGATTTGGAGCAAGTTTGGTCGGCCATCTTGCCGACATGTGCTGTCGACTGTTTGGCAAACATGTGTTTTCACTCCAGCATGTGTGTGTCAGGCATTTTGTGTGTGTCAGGCATTTTGTGTGTGTCAGGCATTTTGTGTGTGTCAGCCATTTTATGTGTGTCAGCCATTGCTGTGTGGTTCCACAATTGTTAGCGTGTCAAAGTGCTGACCACTGACACCACTATTTCACTTTGTACCGCATGCCTTTTGTGGAACCACACAGCCCAGCATGACTTATTGCTGGGCTGTGTGGTTCCACAAATTTTCTTGGAAAACAAATGAACATGAGTGTCTTTACTTTAATACTTTTTTTTTTTTTTTCCCCACAGATATCTATATACACAAGAAAAGAATGTAACGAAGAACAAACTACTTTTTTGTTTTAATTAACTTTCAAACTTTATTTAAAAAAAAAACACCTTTTTTTTCTTCAATAAACTTTTAAAAATAGAAGTTTCCTGTGGTTTTTATTAAAATATGAAATGCAAGATGCCTAACCAAGTTGTTTTACATACAGTATACCACTCTTAATTGAATTCCCATCATACAGTAGTACTAATTTATACAGTACAGGAAGTTGGGAATACAAACATTGGAAACCACGTCATGTTTATTTTAAGAAACACTTTATTTACGGACAAAGTCATTCGGAACATGTAACATCACACATACTGTACTGTATTGTAATAAAGCCAACATCACACATACTGTACGGTACTTTAATCAAAAGGTAACAGCACAAATACAGTAACAATATCAACTTTAACATTTTTATAATTTATTTTTTTGTGGTGGTGGTGCGGGGCCTCCAGGCCTCCTCTGCGGTCCTCCAGGCCTCCTCTGCGGTCCTCCAGGCCTCCTCTGCGGTCCTCCAGGCCTCCTCTGCGGTCCTCCAGGCCTCCTCTGCGGTCCTCCAGGTCTCTTCTGCGGTCCTCCAGGCCTCCTCTGCGTTCGCCCAAGTCGCTGACTTCGTCCAGTCCGCTGCTGTGGTCCAGGCCTCTGCGGTCCTCCAGGCCTCCTCTGCGGTCCTCCAGGCCTCCTCTGCGGTCCTCCAGGCCTCCTCTGCGGTCCTCCAGGCCTCCTCTGCGGTCCTCCAGGCATCCTCTGCGGTCCTCCAGGCCTCCTCTGCGGTCCTCCAGGCCTCCTCTGCGGTCCTCCATGTTTCCTCTGCGGTCCTCCAGGTCTCTTCTGCGGTCCTCCAGGCCTCCTCTGCGTTCGCCCAAGTCGCTGACTTCGTCCAGTCCGCTGCTGTGGTCCAGGCCTCTGCGGTCCTCCAGGCCTCCTCTGCGGTCCTCCAGGCCTCCTCTGCGGTCCTCCAGGCCTCCTCTGCGGTCCTCCAGGTCTCTTCTGCGGTCCTCCAGGCCTCCTCTGCGTTCGCCCAAGTCGCTGACTTCGTCCAGTCCGCTGCTGTGGTCCAGGCCTCTGCGGTCCTCCAGGCCTCCTCTGCGGTCCTCCAGGCCTCCTCTGCGGTCCTCCAGGCCTCCTCTGCGGTCCTCCAGGCCTCCTCTGCGGTCCTCCAGGCATCCTCTGCGGTCCTCCAGGCCTCCTCTGCGGTCCTCCAGGCCTCATCTGCGGTCCTCCAGGCCTCCTCTGCGGTCCTCCAGGTCTCTTCTGCGGTCCTCCAGGCCTCCTCTGCGTTCGCCCAAGTCGCTGACTTCGTCCAGTCCGCTGCTGTGGTCCAGGCCTCTGCGGTCCTCCAGGCCTCCTCTGCGGTCCTCCAGGCCTCCTCTGCGGTCCTCCAGGCCTCCTCTGCGGTCCTCCATGTTTCCTCTGCGGTCCTCCAGGTCTCTTCTGCGGTCCTCCAGGCCTCCTCTGCGGTCCTCCATGCCGCTGACTTCGTCCAGTCCGCTGCGGTCGTCCAGGCCTCCTCTGCGGTCCTCCATGCCGCTGACTTCGTCCAGTCCGCTGCGGTCGTCCAGGTCTCTTCTGCGGTCCTCCAGGCCTCCTCTGCGGTCGTCCAGCCCTCTGCGGTCCTCCAGGCCTCCTCTGCGGTCCTCCAGGCCTCCTCTGCGGTCCTCCAGGCCTCCTCTGCGGTCCTCCAGGTCTCTTCTGCGGTCCTCCTGGTCTCTTCTGCGGTCCTCCAGGTCTCTTCTGCGGTCCTCCAGGCCTCCTCTGCGGTCGTCCAAGTCGCTGACTTCGTCCAGTCCGCTGCTGTGGTCCAGGCCTCTGCGGTCCTCCAGGCCTCCTCTGCGGTCCTCCAGGCCTCCTCTGCGGTCCTCCAGGCCTCCTCTGCGGTCCTCCAGGCCTCCTCTGCGGTCCTCCAGGCCTCCTCTGCGGTCCTCCATGCCGCTGACGTCGTCCAGGCCTCCTCTGCGGTCGTCCAGGCCTCCTCTGCGGTCCTCCAGGCCTCGGTCGTCCAGGCCGCTGACTTGAACCGCTTGGTGGTGTGTTGCAATGATGGTGCGGCAAACTCCAACTTGCCATTCTTCCCTCGTTTGTTCAATGACTTTCTTCATGGCTTCTACCATCTGTTCCTTTATGCCTTCTTTAAGGCCAGCCACATCGGTCTGCAGCTGATTGACCTGTCCACCAACTTCTGACTCCATATTGGTCACCTTACTGAGTAGCTCCTTTAGTAAAACAGGACAGGTACACTGGCAGTCCTGCACTTTGGTGTTCACATCTGTGAAATGCAACCTTCTTCGTGGTGAATGTGTCATGTCTTCTTGTCCAGGGGTGGCTACATGGTCCAAAAAAGAAGCTTCCTGATGCAGCGTGTTTGTCATGTCCTCTAGCACCGGTATTTCCAGATTCATTGGCTGAACACTGTGATCTGCAGGAGATGGAACAATTACATCATTTGCCACACCACATATCAGCTCCAACGTATTATTCTTTGCCTTGGCATTTTTTCGTGGTTTCACCACATTTTCTTTCTGAGCCGCCTTGGCAGTTTTCTTCTTCTTTTGTGGGACTACTGCAGCAAGTTTCTGTGCCACTGATGGGTGGGTTTTGGCACTCCCGTAAAATCTGGTAGTCTGCATTCTTTGTCTTTTGTCTAAAAATATAAAAACCACAATAAGAAAACATGTAAAGCACAGCATGCTAAAAATAGCAAACAACTGTACATTTTCAAATAAAGTGCACAACAGTAAAGTGCAAATACAGTACTGTACAGTATTTGCTTTTTTCCCTGTGCCTCCCAACAAGAACCTCTGCAGGAGGGACAGAATGCTCTGTTACGGACTTCAGTTTAAATATACAGTATGATTACCATCACCTGTGCGAACAACTATACTGTACAGTAGTTACTGTATTTGATAAGATAGGTGTTTCACCACAAGTGATAGCAATCATTCAGTACTACTGCACATACCTGTAGTACACCGGGATAAGCAAGGTCTATGTACATTACGTTATACCGAGCTGGATCGCTTAGCAACCTGACAAAATGGCCACCGACCGTGAACTCCCAGCACGTGGCAGCGCTTGGATATGGAGTGAGATACAGTATGGTACAGTCCAGGGGCAATGCTGAAGGAGCGTCACAATCCCCTAGCTCAATTACTAGAGCCATCTTAACAGCAGTGTGGGCCCCTGGACACAGCAATGCACTGGGGCCCCTACCCACTCACCAGCGGAAGGGGTGGGGGGAGCTATCAGCGGCAGCTTTGATGCTCCGCGGGGGATAGGGGGGGTTCTATCTTTCGCTCAGTATGTACAGTAGGACCTGGAGAAATAATTTCTGCTAATTATTCCTTTACTGCACAGATGGGGCAGGAAGGAGAACACTAAACTGTAGAAGGGGGCATTGTGCTGAATGAAGGGGCCCTGGTACATGACTTCCAGGGTGGTAGGGGGTGTTTAATACACAGGGGAGGAGTGGATAATGGAGTGGGCTTAATATTAGTGTTATGGACTGCAATTAGTTTCCTGTATGAAACAGATACAGTACAGTAAATAACCCTCCTTGGAAGTGCATGGGCCCTGTGAGACTTACAGTAGTGTACAGCATAAGGGTCGACTGACATGATGTACAAGCATTACATACAGTACATGTCAGTACTGTATGTAAATTCTTCAATTATTGCCTAACAACAATGCTGCTTACTGTATATTAAATACTGTAGGCCTAGAAATGTGCATCTCAATATAGTAGTTAAAAACACAGGGGCCTATGTGGATAAGCGAGTTCTATGCACACTAAAAATGGCCACCGACCGTGAACCCCCAGCACGTGGCAGCGCTCGGATATGTAGTGAGATACAGTATGGCATACATTTCACAGTTCAGGGGGCAATGCTGAAGGAGCGTCACAATCCCCTAGCTCAATTACATTGGGATAAGCGAGGTCTATGCACATTACGGTATACCGAGCTGGATCGCTTAGCAACCTGACAAAATGGCCGCCGACCGTGAACTCCCAGCACGTGGCAGCGCTCGGATATGTAGTGAGATACAATATGGCATACATTTCACAGTTCAGGGGGCAATGCTGAAGGAGCGTCACAATCCCCTAGCCAAAATACACAGGGGAGGGATAAGCTACTGTAGGATTGCATACAGTATTACGGTACACCGGACTCAATCGCATAGCACACTGTCAAAACGACCACTACCCATGAACCCCCACCTCCTGAACCCCCACCTCGTGGCAGGCAGCAGTTGGGTATGGAATGAGAAATGGCATAAGCTGTGCAGGCTACGGGGCGATGCTGAAGGAGCGTCACAATCCCCTAGCTCAATTACATTGGGATAAGCGAGGTCTATGCACATTACGGTATACCGAGCTGGATCGCTTAGCAACCTGACAACATGGCCGCCGACCGTGAACTCCCAGCACGTGGCAGCGCTCGGATATGGAGTGAGATACAATATGGCATACTGTACATTTCACAGTTCAGGGGGCAATGCTGAAGGAGCGTCACAATCCCCTAGCTCAATACAGTATCTCACGCTTACAGTATCTTACAGTATACGCTTACAGTATCTCTGTGTATTTTGGCTAGGGGATTGTGACGCTCCTTCAGCATCGCCCCGTAGCCTGCACAGCTTATGCCATTTCTCATTCCATACCCAACTGCTGCCTGCCACGAGGTGGGGGTGAATAAAAAAAATAATAAAGTGTCTGAAAAAAACTACAGTAACATGCATTAGTACTTAAGGAATCGAACCCTGGACTCTGAGTATAGGAAGCGAAACACTTCACCACTTCGCCGCAGACAAATGTATAAATCCGTTGGTTTTGATTATGCTGTAATGGCTACGGGATTAAGACGATAACATACTGTAGAAAATTCCTAATCTTGAGAGGCAATAGTGAACTTGTAACACACATCCATTTGCGACAGTGTACACTACTGGTTTTACAGTAGTGTTTTGTCTGCGGGACTCGGACGCTCACATACAGTATTCATAAAGTATTGTAGATGGATCATATACTGTATGCTGTACTACTGTATTTGCGTCGGTGTCGTACTGTATATACTGTACAGTACTGTATTAAATAATGCAGCGTAATGAGTACAGTATTTGCTGTATGCAGCGTAATGAGACGCCTTAGTAAAGTAGTCCTTATTATGTATGTCAGTATTGTATTTTACGGGAGACCACACGCATGCGCAGTGGTGATTGTAAAAAGCGACATCTGGTGGCTGATCGCAGGTATTACACGTAAAGGTAACGCCAAACGTCAAATGTCTGTCTCCGTGCGATTAGATAGCCTCTCTGTGGCTAGGCGCGCCTCGCTACGCCACAGTACGCTGCGTATGGTCGAACGGGCCAACCGCCGCGGCCACTCAAGATAAAGGTGGCTACATCTGTAGCTCTTTGCAAAAGAGAGAAATTGGCAAGGAAAAGCTGTCTTGTACCTTTGCATTTTTCTCCCAAACGAAGGACACTAGAATTAAAATTTTAAAGCCTCCTGTTAGGCCATCATCTACACGACATAGCCCTGAATTTTCCAATGCGCAGCTCTTTGCAAAAGAGAGATATTGGCAAGGAAAAGCTGTCTTGTACCTTTGCATTTTTCTCCCAAACGAAGGACACTAGAAAGAAAATTTTAAAGCCTCCTGTTAGGCCATCATCTACACGACATAGCTCTGAATTTTCCAATGCGTAGCTCTTTGCAAAAGAGAGATATTGGCAAGGAAAAGCTGTCTTGTACCTTTGCATTTTTCTCCCAAACGAAGGACACTAGAAAGAAAATTTTAAAGCCTCCTGTTAGGCCATCATCTACACGACATAGCCCTGAATTTTCCAATGCGCAGCTCTTTGCAAAAGAGAGATATTGGCAAGGAAAAGCTGTCTTGTACCTTTGCATTTTTCTCCCAAACGAAGGACACTAGAATTAAAATTTTAAAGCCTCCTGTTAGGCCATCATCTACACGACATAGCCCTGAATTTTCCAATGCGTAGCTCTTTGCAAAAGAGAGATATTGGCAAGGAAAAGCTGTCTTGTACCTTTGCATTTTTCTCCCAAACGAAGGACACTAGAAAGAAAATTTTAAAGCCTCCTGTTAGGCCATCATCTACACAACATAGCCCTGAATTTTCCAATGCGCAGCTCTTTGCAAAAGAGAGATATTGGCAAGGAAAAGCTGTCTTGTACCATTGCATTTTTCTCCCAAACGAAGGACACTAGAAAGAAAATTTTAAAGCCTCCTGTTAGACCATCATCTACACGGCATAGCCATGAATTTTCCAATGCGCAGCTCTTTGCAAAAGAGAGATATTTGCAAGGAAAAGCTGTCTTGTACCTTTGCATTTTTCTCCCAAACGAAGGACACTAGAATTAAAATTTTAAAGCCTCCTGTTAGGCCATCATCTACACGACATAGCCCTGAATTTTCCAATGCGCAGCTCTTTGCAAAAGAGAGATATTGGTAAGGAAAAGCTGTCTTGTACCTTTGCATTTTTCTCCCAAACGAAGGACACTAGAAAGAACATTTTAAAGCCTCCTGTTAGGCCATCATCTACACGACATAGCCCTGAATTTTCCAATGCGCAGCTCTTTGCAAAAGAGAGATATTGGCAAGGAAAATCTGTCTTGTACCTTCGCATTTTTCTCCCAAACGAAGGACACTAGAAAGATAATTTTAAAGCCTCCTGTTAGGCCATCATCTACACGACATAGCCCTGAATTTTCCAATGCGTAGCTCTTTGCAAAAGAGAGATATTGGCAAGGAAAAGCTGTCTTGTACCTTTGCATTTTTCTCCCAAACGAAGGACACTAGAAAGAAAATTTTAAAGCCTCCTGTTAGGCCATCATCTACACAACATAGCCCTGAATTTTCCAATGCGCAGCTCTTTGCAAAAGAGAGATATTGGCAAGGAAAAGCTGTCTTGTACCTTTGCATTTTTCTCCCAAACGAAGGACACTAGAATTAAAATTTTAAAGCCTCCTGTTAGGCCATCATCTACACGACATAGCCCTGAATTTTCCAATGAGCAGCTCTTTGCAAAAGAGAGATATTGGCAAGGAAAAGCTGTCTTGTACCTTTGCATTTTTCTCCCAAACGAAGGACACTAGAATTAAAATTTTAAAGCCTCCTGTTAGGCCATCATCTACACGACATGGCCCTGAATTTTCCAATGCGCAGCTCTTTGCAAAAGAGAGATATTGGCAAGTAAAAGCTGTCTTGTACCTTTGCATTTTTCTCCCAAACGAAGGACACTAGAAAGAACATTTTAAAGCCTCCTGTTAGGCCATCATCTACACGACATAGCCCTGAATTTTCCAATGCGCAGCTCTTTGCAAAAGAGAGATATTGGCAAGGAAAATCTGTCTTGTACCTTTGCATTTTTCTCCCAAACGAAGGACACTAGAAAGAAAATTTTAAAGCCTCCTGTTAGGCCATCATCTACACGACATAGCCCTGAATTTTCCAATGCGCAGCTCTTTGCAAAAGAGAGATATTGGTAAGGAAAAGCTGTCTTGTACCTTTGCATTTTTCTCCCAAACGAAGGACACTAGAAAGAACATTTTAAAGCCTCCTGTTAGGCCATCATCTACACGACATAGCCCTGAATTTTCCAATGCGCAGCTCTTTGCAAAAGAGAGATATTGGCAAGGAAAATCTGTCTTGTACCTTTGCATTTTTCTCCCAAACGAAGGACACTAGAAAGAAAATTTTAAAGCCTCCTGTTAGGCCATCATCTACACGACATAGCCCTGAATTTTCCAATGCGCAGCTCTTTGCAAAAGAGAGATATTGGCAAGGAAAATCTGTCTTGTACCTTTGCATTTTTCTCCCAAACGAAGGACACTAGAAAGAAAATTTTAAAGCCTCCTGTTAGGCCATCATCTACACGACATAGCCCTGAATTTTCCAATGCGCAGCTCTTTGCAAAAGAGAGATATTGGCAAAGAAAAGCTGTCTTGTACCATTGCATTTTTCTCCCAAACGAAGGACACTAGAAAGAAAATTTTAAAGCCTCCTGTTAGGCCATCATCTACACGACATAGCCCTGAATTTTCCAATGCGCAGCTCTTTGCAAAAGAGAGATATTGGCAAGGAAAAGCTGTCTTGTACCTTTGCATTTTTCTCCCAAACGAAGGTCACTAGAAAGAAAATTTTAAAGCCTCCTGTTAGGCCATCATCTACACGACATAGCCCTGAATTTTCCAATGCGCAGCTCTTTGCAAAAGAGAGATATTGGCAAGGAAAAGCTGTCTTGTACCTTTGCATTTTTCTCCCAAACGAAGGTCAGTAGAAAGAAAATTTTAAAGCCTCCTGTTAGGCCATCATCTACACGACATAGCTCTGAATTTTCCAATGCGTAGCTCTTTGCAAAAGAGAGATATTGGCAAGGAAAAGCTGTCTTGTACCTTTGCATTTTTCTCCCAAACGAAGGACACTAGAAAGAAAATTTTAAAGCCTCCTGTTAGGCCATCATCTACACGACATAGCCCTGAATTTTCCAATGCGCAGCTCTTTGCAAAAGAAAGATATTGGCAAGGAAAAGCTGTCTTGTACCTTTGCATTTTTCTCCCAAACGAAGGACACTAGAATTAAAATTTTAAAGCCTCCTGTTAGGCCATCATCTACACGACATAGCCCTGAATTTTCCAATGCGCAGCTCTTTGCAAAAGAGAGATATTGGCAAGGAAAAGCTGTCTTGTACCTTTGCATTTTTCTCCCAAACAAAGGACACTAGAATTAAAATTTTAAAGCCTCCTGTTAGGCCATCATCTACACGACATACCCCTTAATTTTCCAATGCGCAGCTCTTTGCAAAAGAGAGATATTGGCAAGGAAAAGCTGTCTTGTACCTTTGCATTTTTCTCCCAAACGAAGGACACTAGAAAGAAAATTTTAAAGCCTCCTGTTAGGCCATCATCTACACAACATAGCCCTGAATTTTCCAATGCGCAGCTCTTTGCAAAAGAGAGATATTGGCAAGGAAAAGCTGTCTTGTACCTTTGCATTTTTCTCCCAAACGAAGGACACTAGAATTAAAATTTTAAAGCCTCCTGTTAGGCCATCATCTACACGACATAGCCCTGAATTTTCCAATGCGCAGCTCTTTGCAAAAGAGAGATATTGGCAAGGAAAAGCTGTCTTGTACCTTTGCATTTTTCTCCCAAACGAAGGACACTAGAATTAAAATTTTAAAGCCTCCTGTTAGGCCATCATCTACACGACATAGCCCTGAATTTTCCAATGCGCAGCTCTTTGCAAAAGAGAGATATTGGCAAGGAAAAGCTGTCTTGTACCTTTGCATTTTTCTCCCAAACGAAGGACACTAGAAAGAAAATTTTAAAGCCTCCTGTTAGGCCATCATCTACACGACATAGCCCTGAATTTTCCAATGCGCAGCTCTTTGCAAAAGAGAGATATTGGCAAGGAAAAGCTGTCTTGTACCTTTGCATTTTTCTCCCAAACGAAGGACACTAGAATTAAAATTTTAAAGCCTCCTGTTAGACCATCATCTACACGGCATAGCCATGAATTTTCCAATGCGCAGCTCTTTGCAAAAGAGAGATATTGGCAAGGAAAAGCTGTCTTGTACCTTTGCATTTTTCTCCCAAACGAAGGACACTAGAATTAAAATTTTAAAGCCTCCTGTTAGGCCATCATCTACACGACATAGCCCTGAATTTTCCAATGCGCAGCTCTTTGCAAAAGAGAGATATTGGCAAGGAAAAGCTGTCTTGTACCTTTGCATTTTTCTCCCAAACGAAGGACACTAGAATTAAAATTTAAAGCCTCCTGTTAGGCCATCATCTACACGACATAGCCCTGAATTTTCCAATGCGCAGCTCTTTGCAAAAGAGAGATATTGGCAAGGAAAAGCTGTCTTGTACCTTTGCATTTTTCTCCCAAACGAAGGACACTAGAAAGATAATTTTAAAGCCTCCTGTTAGGCCATCATCTACACGACATAGCCCTGAATTTTCCAATGCGCAGCTCTTTGCAAAAGAGAGATATTGACAAGGAAAAGCTGTCTTGTACCTTTGCATTTTTCTCCCAAACGAAGGTCACTAGAAAGAAAATTTTAAAGCCTCCTGTTAGGCCATCATCTACACGACATAGCCCTGAATTTTCCAATGCGTAGCTCTTTGCAAAAGAGAGATATTGGCAAGGAAAAGCTGTCTTGTACCTTTGCATTTTTCTCCCAAACGAAGGACACTAGAATTAAAATTTTAAAGCCTCCTGTTAGGCCATCATCTACACGACATAGCCCTGAATTTTCCAATGCGCAGCTCTTTGCAAAAGAGAGATATTGGCAAGGAAAAGCTGTCTTGTACCTTTGCATTTTTCTCCCAAACGAAGGACACTAGAAAGAAAATTTTAAAGCCTCCTGTTAGGCCATCATCTACACGACATAGCCCTGAATTTTCCAATGCGCAGCTCTTTGCAAAAGAGAGATATTGGCAAGGAAAAGCTGTCTTGTACCATTGCATTTTTCTCCCAAACGAAGGACACTAGAAAGAAAATTTTAAAGCCTCCTGTTAGGCCATCATCTACACGACATAGCCCTGAATTTTCCAATGCACAGCTCTTTGCAAAAGAGAGATATTGGCAAGGAAAAGCTGTCTTGTACCTTTGCATTTTTCTCCCAAACGAAGGTCACTAGAAAGAAAATTTTAAAGCCTCCTGTTAGGCCATCATCTACACGACTTAGCCCTGAATTTTCCAATGCGCAGCTCTTTGCAAAAGAGAGATATTGGCAAGGAAAAGCTGTCTTGTACCTTTGCATTTTTCTCCCAAACGAAGGTCACTAGAAAGAAAATTTTAAAGCCTCCTGTTAGGCCATCATCTACACGACATAGCCCTGAATTTTCCAATGCGCAGCTCTTTGCAAAAGAGAGATATTGGCAAGGAAAAGCTGTCTTGTACCTTTGCATTTTTCTCCCAAACGAAGGACACTAGAAAGAAAATTTTAAAGCCTCCTGTTAGGCCATCATCTACACAACATAGCCCTGAATTTTCCAATGCGCAGCTCTTTGCAAAAGAGAGATATTGGCAAGGAAAAGCTGTCTTGTACCTTTGCATTTTTCTCCCAAACGAAGGACACTAGAATTAAAATTTTAAAGCCTCCTGTTAGGCCATCATCTACACGACATAGCCCTGAATTTTCCAATGCGCAGCTCTTTGCAAAAGAGAGATATTGGCAAGGAAAAGCTGTCTTGTACCTTTGCATTTTTCTCCCAAACGAAGGACACTAGAAAGATAATTTTAAAGCCTCCTGTTAGGCCATCATCTACACGACATGGCCCTGAATTTTCCAATGCGCAGCTCTTTGCAAAAGAGAGATATTGGCAAGGAAAAGCTGTCTTGTACCTTTGCATTTTTCTCCCAAACGAAGGACACTAGAAAGAAAATTTTAAAGCCTCCTGTTAGGCCATCATCTACACGACATAGCCCTGAATTTTCCAATGCGCAGCTCTTTGCAAAAGAGAGATATTGGCAAGGAAAAGCTGTCTTGTACCATTGCATTTTTCTCCCAAACGAAGGACACTAGAAAGAAAATTTTAAAGCCTCCTGTTAGACCATCATCTACACGGCATAGCCATGAATTTTCCAATGCGCAGCTCTTTGCAAAAGAGAGATATTGGCAAGGAAAAGCTGTCTTGTACCTTTGCATTTTTCTCCCAAACGAAGGACACTAGAATTAAAATTTTAAAGCCTCCTGTTAGGCCATCATCTACACGACATAGCCCTGAATTTTCCAATGCGCAGCTCTTTGCAAAAGAGAGATATTGGTAAGGAAAAGCTGTCTTGTACCTTTGCATTTTTCTCCCAAACGAAGGACACTAGAAAGAACATTTTAAAGCCTCCTGTTAGGCCATCATCTACACGACATAGCCCTGAATTTTCCAATGCGCAGCTCTTTGCAAAAGAGAGATATTGGCAAGGAAAATCTGTCTTGTACCTTTGCATTTTTCTCCCAAACGAAGGACACTAGAAAGAACATTTTAAAGCCTCCTGTTAGGCCATCATCTACACGACATAGCACTGAATTTTCCAATGCGCAGCTCTTTGCAAAAGAGAGATATTGGCAAGGAAAAGCTGTCTTGTACCTTTGCATTTTTCTTTCAAACGAAGGACACTAGAATTAAAATTTTAAAGCCTCCTGTTAGACCATCATCTACACGGCATAGCCATGAATTTTCCAATGCGCAGCTCTTTGCAAAAGAGAGATATTGGCAAGGAAAAGCTGTCTTGTACCTTTGCATTTTTCTCCCAAACGAAGGACACTAGAAAGATAATTTTAAAGCCTCCTGTTAGGCCATCATCTACACGACATGGCCCTGAATTTTCCAATGCGCAGCTCTTTGCAAAAGAGAGATATTGGCAAGGAAAAGCTGTCTTGTACCTTTGCATTTTTCTCCCAAACGAAGGACACTAGAAAGAAAATTTTAAAGCCTCCTGTTAGGCCATCATCTACACGACATAGCCCTGAATTTTCCAATGCGCAGCTCTTTGCAAAAGAGAGATATTGGCAAGGAAAAGCTGTCTTGTACCTTTGCATTTTTCTTTCAAACGAAGGACACTAGAATTAAAATTTTAAAGCCTCCTGTTAGACCATCATCTACACAGCATAGCCATGAATTTTCCAATGCGCAGCTCTTTGCAAAAGAGAGATATTGGCAAGGAAAAGCTGTCTTGTACCTTTGCATTTTTCTCCCAAACGAATGACACTAGAAAGATAATTTTAAAGCCTCCTGTTAGGCCATCATCTACACGACATGGCCCTGAATTTTCCAATGCGCAGCTCTTTGCAAAAGAGAGATATTGGCAAGGAAAAGCTGTCTTGTACCTTTGCATTTTTCTCCCAAACGAAGGACACTAGAAAGAAAATTTTAAAGCCTCCTGTTAGGCCATCATCTACACGACATAGCCCTGAATTTTCCAATGCGCAGCTCTTTGCAAAAGAGAGATATTGGCAAGGAAAAGCTGTCTTGTACCATTGCATTTTTCATCCTAAACGAAGGACACTAGAAAGAAAATTTTAAAGCCTCCTGTTAGACCATCATCTACACGGCATAGCCATGAATTTTCCAATGCGCAGCTCTTTGCAAAAGAGAGATATTGGCAAGGAAAAGCTGTCTTGTACCTTTGCATTTTTCTCCCAAACGAAGGACACTAGAATTAAAATTTTAAAGCCTCCTGTTAGGCCATCATCTACACGACATAGCCCTGAATTTTCCAATGCGCAGCTCTTTGCAAAAGAGAGATATTGGTAAGGAAAAGCTGTCTTGTACCTTTGCATTTTTCTCCCAAACGAAGGACACTAGAAAGAACATTTTAAAGCCTCCTGTTAGGCCATCATCTACACGACATAGCCCTGAATTTTCCAATGCGCAGCTCTTTGCAAAAGAGAGATATTGGCAAGGAAAATCTGTCTTGTACCATTGCATTTTTCTCCCAAACGAAGGACACTAGAAAGAAAATTTTAAAGCCTCCTGTTAGGCCATCATCTACACGACATAGCCCTGAATTTTCCAATGCGCAGCTCTTTGCAAAAGAGAGATATTGGCAAGGAAAAGCTGTCTTGTACCTTTGCATTTTTCTTTCAAACGAAGGACACTAGAATTAAAATTTTAAAGCCTCCTGTTAGACCATCATCTACACGGCATAGCCATGAATTTTCCAATGCGCAGCTCTTTGCAAAAGAGAGATATTGGCAAGGAAAAGCTGTCTTGTACCTTTGCATTTTTCTCCCAAACGAAGGACACTAGAATTAAAATTTTAAAGCCTCCTGTTAGGCCATCATCTACACGACATAGCCCTGAATTTTCCAATGCGCAGCTCTTTGCAAAAGAGAGATATTGGCAAGGAAAAGCTGTCTTGTACCTTTGCATTTTTCTCCCAAACGAAGGACACTAGAATTAAAATTTTAAAGCCTCCTGTTAGGCCATCATCTACACGACATAGCCCTGAATTTTCCAATGCGCAGCTCTTTGCAAAAGAGAGATATTGGCAAGGAAAAGCTGTCTTGTACCATTGCATTTTTCTCCCAAACGAAGGACACTAGAAATAAAATTTTAAAGCCTCCTGTTAGGCCATCATCTACACGACATAGCCCTGAATTTTCCAATGCGCAGCTCTTTGCAAAAGAGAGATATTGGCAAGGAAAAGCTGTCTTGTACCTTTGCATTTTTCTCCCAAACGAAGGTCACTAGAAAGAAAATTTTAAAGCCTCCTGTTAGGCCATCATCTACACGACATAGCCCTGAATTTTCCAATGCGCAGCTCTTTGCAAAAGAGAGATATTGGCAAGGAAAAGCTGTCTTGTACCTTTGCATTTTTCTCCCAAACGAAGGTCAGTAGAAAGAAAATTTTAAAGCCTCCTGTTAGGCCATCATCTACACGACATAGCTCTGAATTTTCCAATGCGTAGCTCTTTGCAAAAGAGAGATATTGGCAAGGAAAAGCTGTCTTGTACCTTTGCATTTTTCTCCCAAACGAAGGACACTAGAAAGAAAATTTTAAAGCCTCCTGTTAGGCCATCATCTACACGACATAGCCCTGAATTTTCCAATGCGCAGCTCTTTGCAAAAGAAAGATATTGGCAAGGAAAAGCTGTCTTGTACCTTTGCATTTTTCTCCCAAACGAAGGACACTAGAATTAAAATTTTAAAGCCTCCTGTTAGGCCATCATTTTCACGACATAGCCCTGAATTTTCCAATGCGCAGCTCTTTGCAAAAGAGAGATATTGGCAAGGAAAAGCTGTCTTGTACCTTTGCATTTTTCTCCCAAACGAAGGACACTAAAATTAAAATTTTAAAGCCTCTTGTTAGGCCATCATCTACACGACATAGCCCTGAATTTTCCAATGCGCAGCTCTTTGCAAAAGAGAGATATTGGCAAGGAAAAGCTGTCTTGTACCTTTGCATTTTTCTCCCAAACGAAGGACACTAGAAAGAAAATTTTAAAGCCTCCTGTTAGGCCATCATCTACACAACATAGCCCTGAATATTCCAATGCGCAGCTCTTTGCAAAAGAGAGATATTGGCAAGGAAAAGCTGTCTTGTACCTTTGCATTTTTCTCCCAAACGAAGGACACTAGAATTAAAATTTTAAAGCCTCCTGTTAGGCCATCATCTACACGACATAGCCCTGAATTTTCCAATGCGCAGCTCTTTGCAAAAGAGAGATATTGGCAAGGAAAAGCTGTCTTGTACCTTTGCATTTTTCTCCCAAACGAAGGACACTAGAAAGAAAATTTTAAAGCCTCCTGTTAGGCCATCATCTACACAACATAGCCCTGAATTTTCCAATGCGCAGCTCTTTGCAAAAGAGAGATATTGGCAAGGAAAAGCTGTCTTGTACCTTTGCATTTTTCTCCCAAACGAAGGACACTAAAATTAAAATTTTAAAGCCTCTTGTTAGGCCATCATCTACACGACATAGCCCTGAATTTTCCAATGCGCAGCTCTTTGCAAAAGAGAGATATTGGCAAGGAAAAGCTGTCTTGTACCTTTGCATTTTTCTCCCAAACGAAGGACACTAGAAAGATAATTTTAAAGCCTCCTGTTAGTCCATCATCTACACGACATGGCCCTGAATTTTCCAATGCGCAGCTCTTTGCAAAAGAGAGATATTGGCAAGGAAAAGCTGTCTTGTACCTTTGCATTTTTCTCCCAAACGAAGGACACTAGAATTAAAATTTTAAAGCCTCCTGTTAGGCCATCATCTACACGACATAGCCCTGAATTTTCCAATGCGCAGCTCTTTGCAAAAGAGAGATATTGGCAAGGAAAAGCTGTCTTGTACCTTTGCATTTTTCTCCCAAACGAAGGTCACTAGAAAGAAAATTTTAAAGCCTCCTGTTAGGCCATCATCTACACGACATAGCCCTGAATTTTCCAATGCGCAGCTCTTTGCAAAAGAGAGATATTGGCAAGGAAAAGCTGTCTTGTACCTTTGCATTTTTCTCCCAAACGAAGGACACTAGAATTAAAATTTTAAAGCCTCTTGTTAGGCCATCATCTACACGACATAGCCCTGAATTTTCCAATGCGCAGCTCTTTGCAAAAGAGAGATATTGGCAAGGAAAAGCTGTCTTGTACCTTTGCATTTTTCTCCCAAACGAAGGACACTAGAAAGAAAATTTTAAAGCCTCCTGTTAGGCCATCATCTACACGACATAGCCCTGAATTTTCCAATGCGCAGCTCTTTGCAAAAGAGAGATATTGGCAAGGAAAAGCTGTCTTGTACCTTTGCATTTTTCTCCCAAACGAAGGACACTAGAATTAAAATTTTAAAGCCTCCTGTTAGGCCATCATCTACACGACATAGCCCTGAATTTTCCAATGCGTAGCTCTTTGCAAAAGAGAGATATTGGCAAGGAAAAGCTGTCTTGTACCTTTGCATTTTTCTCCCAAACGAAGGACACTAGAATTAAAATTTTAAAGCCTCCTGTTAGGCCATCATCTACACGACATAGCCCTGAATTTTCCAATGCGCAGCTCTTTGCAAAAGAGAGATATTGGTAAGGAAAAGCTGTCTTGTACCTTTGCATTTTTCTCCCAAACGAAGGACACTAGAAAGAACATTTTAAAGCCTCCTGTTAGGCCATCATCTACACGACATAGCCCTGAATTTTCCAATGCGCAGCTCTTTGCAAAAGAGAGATATTGGCAAGGAAAATCTGTCTTGTACCATTGCATTTTTCTCCCAAACGAAGGACACTAGAAAGAAAATTTTAAAGCCTCCTGTTAGGCCATCATCTACACGACATAGCCCTGAATTTTCCAATGCGCAGCTCTTTGCAAAAGAGAGATATTGGCAAGGAAAAGCTGTCTTGTACCTTTGCATTTTTCTTTCAAACGAAGGACACTAGAATTAAAATTTTAAAGCCTCCTGTTAGACCATCATCTACACGGCATAGCCATGAATTTTCCAATGCGCAGCTCTTTGCAAAAGAGAGATATTGGCAAGGAAAAGCTGTCTTGTACCTTTGCATTTTTCTCCCAAACGAAGGACACTAGAATTAAAATTTTAAAGCCTCCTGTTAGGCCATCATCTACACGACATAGCCCTGAATTTTCCAATGCGCAGCTCTTTGCAAAAGAGAGATATTGGCAAGGAAAAGCTGTCTTGTACCATTGCATTTTTCTCCCAAACGAAGGACACTAGAAATAAAATTTTAAAGCCTCCTGTTAGGCCATCATCTACATGACATAGCCCTGAATTTTCCAATGCGCAGCTCTTTGCAAAAGAGAGATATTGGCAAGGAAAAGCTGTCTTGTACCTTTGCATTTTTCTCCCAAACGAAGGTCACTAGAAAGAAAATTTTAAAGCCTCCTGTTAGGCCATCATCTACACGACATAGCCCTGAATTTTCCAATGCGCAGCTCTTTGCAAAAGAGAGATATTGGCAAGGAAAAGCTGTCTTGTACCTTTGCATTTTTCTCCCAAACGAAGGTCAGTAGAAAGAAAATTTTAAAGCCTCCTGTTAGGCCATCATCTACACGACATAGCTCTGAATTTTCCAATGCGTAGCTCTTTGCAAAAGAGAGATATTGGCAAGGAAAAGCTGTCTTGTACCTTTGCATTTTTCTCCCAAACGAAGGACACTAGAAAGAAAATTTTAAAGCCTCCTGTTAGGCCATCATCTACACGACATAGCCCTGAATTTTCCAATGCGCAGCTCTTTGCAAAAGAAAGATATTGGCAAGGAAAAGCTGTCTTGTACCTTTGCATTTTTCTCCCAAACTAAGGTCACTAGAAAGAAAATTTTAAAGCCTCCTGTTAGGCCATCATCTACACGACATAGCCCTGAATTTTCCAATGCGTAGCTCTTTGCAAAAGAGAGATATTGGCAAGGAAAAGCTGTCTTGTACCTTTGCATTTTTCTCCCAAACGAAGGACACTAGAAAGAAAATTTTAAAGCCTCCTGTTAGGCCATCATCTACACAACATAGCCCTGAATTTTCCAATGCGCAGCTCTTTGCAAAAGAGAGATATTGGCAAGGAAAAGCTGTCTTGTACCTTTGCATTTTTCTCCCAAACGAAGGACACTAGAATTAAAATTTTAAAGCCTCCTGTTAGGCCATCATCTACACGACATAGCCCTGAATTTTCCAATGCGCAGCTCTTTGCAAAAGAGAGATATTGGCAAGGAAAAGCTGTCTTGTACCTTTGCATTTTTCTCCCAAACGAAGGACACTAGAAAGAAAATTTTAAAGCCTCCTGTTAGGCCATCATCTACACAACATCTCCCTGAATTTTCCAATGCGCAGCTCTTTGCAAAAGAGAGATATTGGCAAGGAAAAGCTGTCTTGTACCTTTGCATTTTTCTCCCAAACGAAGGACACTAAAATTAAAATTTTAAAGCCTCTTGTTAGGCCATCATCTACACGACATAGCCCTGAATTTTCCAATGCGCAGCTCTTTGCAAAAGAGAGATATTGGCAAGGAAAAGCTGTCTTGTACCTTTGCATTTTTCTCCCAAACGAAGGACACTAGAAAGATAATTTTAAAGCCTCCTGTTAGTCCATCATCTACACGACATGGCCCTGAATTTTCCAATGCGCAGCTCTTTGCAAAAGAGAGATATTGGCAAGGAAAAGCTGTCTTGTACCTTTGCATTTTTCTCCCAAACGAAGGACACTAGAATTAAAATTTTAAAGCCTCCTGTTAGGCCATCATCTACACGACATAGCCCTGAATTTTCCAATGCGCAGCTCTTTGCAAAAGAGAGATATTGGCAAGGAAAAGCTGTCTTGTACCTTTGCATTTTTCTCCCAAACGAAGGTCACTAGAAAGAAAATTTTAAAGCCTCCTGTTAGGCCATCATCTACACGACATAGCCCTGAATTTTCCAATGCGCAGCTCTTTGCAAAAGAGAGATATTGGCAAGGAAAAGCTGTCTTGTACCTTTGCATTTTTCTCCCAAACGAAGGACACTAGAATTAAAATTTTAAAGCCTCTTGTTAGGCCATCATCTACACGACATAGCCCTGAATTTTCCAATGCGCAGCTCTTTGCAAAAGAGAGATATTGGCAAGGAAAAGCTGTCTTGTACCTTTGCATTTTTCTCCCAAACGAAGGACACTAGAAAGAAAATTTTAAAGCCTCCTGTTAGGCCATCATCTACACGACATAGCCCTGAATTTTCCAATGCGCAGCTCTTTGCAAAAGAGAGATATTGGCAAGGAAAAGCTGTCTTGTACCTTTGCATTTTTCTCCCAAACGAAGGACACTAGAATTAAAATTTTAAAGCCTCCTGTTAGGCCATCATCTACACGACATAGCCCTGAATTTTCCAATGCGTAGCTCTTTGCAAAAGAGAGATATTGGCAAGGAAAAGCTGTCTTGTACCTTTGCATTTTTCTCCCAAACGAAGGACACTAGAAAGAAAATTTTAAAGCCTCCTGTTAGGCCATCATCTACACAACATAACCCTGAATTTTCCAATGCGCAGCTCTTTGCAAAAGAGAGATATTGGCAAGGAAAAGCTGTCTTGTACCTTTGCATTTTTCTCCCAAACGAAGGACACTAGAATTAAAATTTTAAAGCCTCCTGTTAGGCCATCATCTACACGACATAGCCCTGAATTTTCCAATGAGCAGCTCTTTGCAAAAGAGAGATATTGGCAAGGAAAAGCTGTCTTGTACCTTTGCATTTTTCTCCCAAACGAAGGACACTAGAATTAAAATTTTAAAGCCTCCTGTTAGGCCATCATCTACACGACATGGCCCTGAATTTTCCAATGCGCAGCTCTTTGCAAAAGAGAGATATTGGCAAGGAAAAGCTGTCTTGTACCTTTGCATTTTTCTCCCAAACGAAGGACACTAGAAAGAAAATTTTAAAGCCTCCTGTTAGGCCATCATCTACACGACATAGCCCTGAATTTTCCAATGCGCAGCTCTTTGCAAAAGAGAGATATTGGCAAGGAAAAGCTGTCTTGTACCATTGCATTTTTCTCCCAAACGAAGGACACTAGAAAGAAAATTTTAAAGCCTCCTGTTAGACCATCATCTACACGGCATAGCCATGAATTTTCCAATGCGCAGCTCTTTGCAAAAGAGAGATATTGGCAAGGAAAAGCTGTCTTGTACCTTTGCATTTTTCTCCCAAACGAAGGACACTAGAATTAAAATTTTAAAGCCTCCTGTTAGGCCATCATCTACACGACATAGCCCTGAATTTTCCAATGCGCAGCTCTTTGCAAAAGAGAGATATTGGTAAGGAAAAGCTGTCTTGTACCTTTGCATTTTTCTCCCAAACGAAGGACACTAGAAAGAACATTTTAAAGCATCCTGTTAGGCCATCATCTACACGACATGGCCCTGAATTTTCCAATGCGCAGCTCTTTGCAAAAGAGAGATATTGGCAAGGAAAAGCTGTCTTGTACCTTTGCATTTTTCTCCCAAACGAAGGTCAGTAGAAAGAAAATTTTAAAGCCTCCTGTTAGGCCATCATCTACACGACATAGCTCTGAATTTTCCAATGCGTAGCTCTTTGCAAAAGAGAGATATTGGCAAGGAAAAGCTGTCTTGTACCTTTGCATTTTTCTCCCAAACGAAGGACACTAGAAAGAAAATTTTAAAGCCTCCTGTTAGGCCATCATCTACACAACATCTCCCTGAATTTTCCAATGCGCAGCTCTTTGCAAAAGAGAGATATTGGCAAGGAAAAGCTGTCTTGTACCTTTGCATTTTTCTCCCAAACGAAGGACACTAAAATTAAAATTTTAAAGCCTCTTGTTAGGCCATCATCTACACGACATAGCCCTGAATTTTCCAATGCGCAGCTCTTTGCAAAAGAGAGATATTGGCAAGGAAAAGCTGTCTTGTACCTTTGCATTTTTCTCCCAAACGAAGGACACTAGAAAGATAATTTTAAAGCCTCCTGTTAGTCCATCATCTACACGACATGGCCCTGAATTTTCCAATGCGCAGCTCTTTGCAAAAGAGAGATATTGGCAAGGAAAAGCTGTCTTGTACCTTTGCATTTTTCTCCCAAACGAAGGACACTAGAATTAAAATTTTAAAGTCTCCTGTTAGGCCATCATCTACACGACATAGCCCTGAATTTTCCAATGCGCAGCTCTTTGCAAAAGAGAGATATTGGCAAGGAAAAGCTGTCTTGTACCTTTGCATTTTTCTCCCAAACGAAGGTCACTAGAAAGAAAATTTTAAAGCCTCCTGTTAGGCCATCATCTACACGACATAGCCCTGAATTTTCCAATGCGCAGCTCTTTGCAAAAGAGAGATATTGGCAAGGAAAAGCTGTCTTGTACCTTTGCATTTTTCTCCCAAACGAAGGACACTAGAATTAAAATTTTAAAGCCTCTTGTTAGGCCATCATCTACACGACATAGCCCTGAATTTTCCAATGCGCAGCTCTTTGCAAAAGAGAGATATTGGCAAGGAAAAGCTGTCTTGTACCTTTGCATTTTTCTCCCAAACGAAGGACACTAGAAAGAAAATTTTAAAGCCTCCTGTTAGGCCATCATCTACACGACATAGCCCTGAATTTTCCAATGCGCAGCTCTTTGCAAAAGAGAGATATTGGCAAGGAAAAGCTGTCTTGTACCTTTGCATTTTTCTCCCAAACGAAGGACACTAGAATTAAAATTTTAAAGCCTCCTGTTAGGCCATCATCTACACGACATAGCCCTGAATTTTCCAATGCGTAGCTCTTTGCAAAAGAGAGATATTGGCAAGGAAAAGCTGTCTTGTACCTTTGCATTTTTCTCCCAAACGAAGGACACTAGAAAGAAAATTTTAAAGCCTCCTGTTAGGCCATCATCTACACAACATAACCCTGAATTTTCCAATGCGCAGCTCTTTGCAAAAGAGAGATATTGGCAAGGAAAAGCTGTCTTGTACCTTTGCATTTTTCTCCCAAACGAAGGACACTAGAATTAAAATTTTAAAGCCTCCTGTTAGGCCATCATCTACACGACATAGCCCTGAATTTTCCAATGAGCAGCTCTTTGCAAAAGAGAGATATTGGCAAGGAAAAGCTGTCTTGTACCTTTGCATTTTTCTCCCAAACGAAGGACACTAGAATTAAAATTTTAAAGCCTCCTGTTAGGCCATCATCTACACGACATGGCCCTGAATTTTCCAATGCGCAGCTCTTTGCAAAAGAGAGATATTGGCAAGGAAAAGCTGTCTTGTACCTTTGCATTTTTCTCCCAAACGAAGGACACTAGAAAGAAAATTTTAAAGCCTCCTGTTAGGCCATCATCTACACGACATAGCCCTGAATTTTCCAATGCGCAGCTCTTTGCAAAAGAGAGATATTGGCAAGGAAAAGCTGTCTTGTACCATTGCATTTTTCTCCCAAACGAAGGACACTAGAAAGAAAATTTTAAAGCCTCCTGTTAGACCATCATCTACACGGCATAGCCATGAATTTTCCAATGCGCAGCTCTTTGCAAAAGAGAGATATTGGCAAGGAAAAGCTGTCTTGTACCTTTGCATTTTTCTCCCAAACGAAGGACACTAGAATTAAAATTTTAAAGCCTCCTGTTAGGCCATCATCTACACGACATAGCCCTGAATTTTCCAATGCGCAGCTCTTTGCAAAAGAGAGATATTGGTAAGGAAAAGCTGTCTTGTACCTTTGCATTTTTCTCCCAAACGAAGGACACTAGAAAGAACATTTTAAAGCATCCTGTTAGGCCATCATCTACACGACATGGCCCTGAATTTTCCAATGCGCAGCTCTTTGCAAAAGAGAGATATTGGCAAGGAAAAGCTGTCTTGTACCTTTGCATTTTTCTCCCAAACGAAGGTCAGTAGAAAGAAAATTTTAAAGCCTCCTGTTAGGCCATCATCTACACGACATAGCTCTGAATTTTCCAATGCGTAGCTCTTTGCAAAAGAGAGATATTGGCAAGGAAAAGCTGTCTTGTACCTTTGCATTTTTCTCCCAAACGAAGGACACTAGAAAGAAAATTTTAAAGCCTCCTGTTAGGCCATCATCTACACGACATAGCCCTGAATTTTCCAATGCGCAGCTCTTTGCAAAAGAAAGATATTGGCAAGGAAAAGCTGTCTTGTACCTTTGCATTTTTCTCCCAAACGAAGGACACTAGAATTAAAATTTTAAAGCCTCCTGTTAGGCCATCATCTACACGACATAGCCCTGAATTTTCCAATGCGTAGCTCTTTGCAAAAGAGAGATATTGGCAAGGAAAAGCTGTCTTGTACCTTTGCATTTTTCTCCCAAACGAAGGACACTAGAAAGAAAATTTTAAAGCCTCCTGTTAGGCCATCATCTACACAACATAGCCCTGAATTTTCCAATGCGCAGCTCTTTGCAAAAGAGAGATATTGGCAAGGAAAAGCTGTCTTGTACCTTTGCATTTTTCTCCCAAACGAAGGACACTAGAATTAAAATTTTAAAGCCTCCTGTTAGGCCATCATCTACACGACATAGCCCTGAATTTTCCAATGCGCAGCTCTTTGCAAAAGAGAGATATTGGCAAGGAAAAGCTGTCTTGTACCTTTGCATTTTTCTCCCAAACGAAGGACACTAGAAAGAAAATTTTAAAGCCTCCTGTTAGGCCATCATCTACACAACATAGCCCTGAATTTTCCAATGCGCAGCTCTTTGCAAAAGAGAGATATTGGCAAGGAAAAGCTGTCTTGTACCTTTGCATTTTTCTCCCAAACGAAGGACACTAAAATTAAAATTTTAAAGCCTCTTGTTAGGCCATCATCTACACGACATAGCCCTGAATTTTCCAATGCGCAGCTCTTTGCAAAAGAGAGATATTGGCAAGGAAAAGCTGTCTTGTACCTTTGCATTTTTCTCCCAAACGAAGGACACTAGAAAGATAATTTTAAAGCCTCCTGTTAGTCCATCATCTACACGACATGGCCCTGAATTTTCCAATGCGCAGCTCTTTGCAAAAGAGAGATATTGGCAAGGAAAAGCTGTCTTGTACCTTTGCATTTTTCTCCCAAACGAAGGACACTAGAATTAAAATTTTAAAGCCTCCTGTTAGGCCATCATCTACACGACATAGCCCTGAATTTTCCAATGCGCAGCTCTTTGCAAAAGAGAGATATTGGCAAGGAAAAGCTGTCTTGTACCTTTGCATTTTTCTCCCAAACGAAGGTCACTAGAAAGAAAATTTTAAAGCCTCCTGTTAGGCCATCATCTACACGACATAGCCCTGAATTTTCCAATGCGCAGCTCTTTGCAAAAGAGAGATATTGGCAAGGAAAAGCTGTCTTGTACCTTTGCATTTTTCTCCCAAACGAAGGACACTAGAATTAAAATTTTAAAGCCTCTTGTTAGGCCATCATCTACACGACATAGCCCTGAATTTTCCAATGCGCAGCTCTTTGCAAAAGAGAGATATTGGCAAGGAAAAGCTGTCTTGTACCTTTGCATTTTTCTCCCAAACGAAGGACACTAGAAAGAAAATTTTAAAGCCTCCTGTTAGGCCATCATCTACACGACATAGCCCTGAATTTTCCAATACGCAGCTCTTTGCAAAAGAGATATTGGCAAGGAAAAGCTGTCTTGTACCATTGCATTTTTCTCCCAAACGAAGGACACTAGAAAGAAAATTTTAAAGCCTCCTGTTAGGCCATCATCTACACGACATAGCCCTGAATTTTCCAATGCGCAGCTCTTTGCAAAAGAGAGATATTGGCAAGGAAAAGCTGTCTTGTACCTTTGCATTTATCTCCCAAACGAAGGTCACTAGAAAGAAAATTTTAAAGCCTCCTGTTAGGCCATCATCTACACGACATAGCCCTGAATTTTCCAATGCGCAGCTCTTTGCAAAAGAGAGATATTGGCAAGGAAAAGCTGTCTTGTACCTTTGCATTTTTCTCCCAAACGAAGGACACTAGAATTAAAAATTTAAAGCCTCTTGTTAGGCCATCATCTACACGACATAGCCCTGAATTTTCCAATGCGCAGCTCTTTGCAAAAGAGAGATATTGGCAAGGAAAAGCTGTCTTGTACCTTTGCATTTTTCTCCCAAACGAAGGACACTAGAAAGATAATTTTAAAGCCTCCTGTTAGGCCATCATCTACACGACATGGCCCTGAATTTTCCAATGCGCAGCTCTTTGCAAAAGAGAGATATTGGCAAGGAAAAGCTGTCTTGTACCTTTGCATTTTTCTCCCAAACGAAGGACACTAGAATTAAAATTTTAAAGCCTCCTGTTAGGCCATCATCTACACGACATAGCCCTGAATTTTCCAATGCGCAGCTCTTTGCAAAAGAGAGATATTGGCAAGGAAAAGCTGTCTTGTACCTTTGCATTTTTCTCCCAAACGAAGGACACTAGAAAGATAATTTTAAAGCCTCCTGTTAGGCCATCATCTACACGACATAGCCCTGAATTTTCCAATGCGCAGCTCTTTGCAAAAGAGAGATATTGGCAAGGAAAAGCTGTCTTGTACCTTTGCATTTTTCTCCCAAACGAAGGTCACTAGAAAGAAAATTTTAAAGCCTCCTGTTAGGCCATCATCTACACGACATAGCCCTGAATTTTCCAATGCGTAGCTCTTTGCAAAAGAGAGAAATTGGCAAGGAAAAGCTGTCTTGTACCTTTGCATTTTTCTCCCAAACGAAGGACACTAGAATTAAAATTTTAAAGCCTCCTGTTAGGCCATCATCTACACGACATAGCCCTGAATTTTCCAATGCGCAGCTCTTTGCAAAAGAGAGATATTGGCAAGGAAAAGCTGTCTTGTACCTTTGCATTTTTCTCCCAAACGAAGGACACTAGAAAGAAAATTTTAAAGCCTCCTGTTAGGCCATCATCTACACGACATAGCTCTGAATTTTCCAATGCGTAGCTCTTTGCAAAAGAGAGATATTGGCAAGGAAAAGCTGTCTTGTACCTTTGCATTTTTCTCCCAAACGAAGGACACTAGAAAGAAAATTTTAAAGCCTCCTGTTAGGCCATCATCTACACGACATAGCCCTGAATTTTCCAATGCGCAGCTCTTTGCAAAAGAGAGATATTGGCAAGGAAAAGCTGTCTTGTACCTTTGCATTTTTCTCCCAAACGAAGGACACTAGAATTAAAATTTTAAAGCCTCCTGTTAGGCCATCATCTACACGACATAGCCCTGAATTTTCCAATGCGTAGCTCTTTGCAAAAGAGAGATATTGGCAAGGAAAAGCTGTCTTGTACCTTTGCATTTTTCTCCCAAACGAAGGACACTAGAAAGAAAATTTTAAAGCCTCCTGTTAGGCCATCATCTACACAACATAGCCCTGAATTTTCCAATGCGCAGCTCTTTGCAAAAGAGAGATATTGGCAAGGAAAAGCTGTCTTGTACCTTTGCATTTTTCTCCCAAACGAAGGACACTAGAATTAAAATTTTAAAGCCTCCTGTTAGGCCATCATCTACACGACATAGCCCTGAATTTTCCAATGAGCAGCTCTTTGCAAAAGAGAGATATTGGCAAGGAAAAGCTGTCTTGTACCTTTGCATTTTTCTCCCAAACGAAGGACACTAGAATTAAAATTTTAAAGCCTCCTGTTAGGCCATCATCTACACGACATGACCCTGAATTTTCCAATGCGCAGCTCTTTGCAAAAGAGAGATATTGGCAAGGAAAAGCTGTCTTGTACCTTTGCATTTTTCTCCCAAACGAAGGACACTAGAAAGAAAATTTTAAAGCCTCCTGTTAGGCCATCATCTACACGACATAGCCCTGAATTTTCCAATGCGCAGCTCTTTGCAAAAGAGAGATATTGGCAAGGAAAAGCTGTCTTGTACCATTGCATTTTTCTCCCAAACGAAGGACACTAGAAAGAAAATTTTAAAGCCTCCTGTTAGACCATCATCTACACGGCATAGCCATGAATTTTCCAATGCGCAGCTCTTTGCAAAAGAGAGATATTTGCAAGGAAAAGCTGTCTTGTACCTTTGCATTTTTCTCCCAAACGAAGGACACTAGAATTAAAATTTTAAAGCCTCCTGTTAGGCCATCATCTACACGACATAGCCCTGAATTTTCCAATGCGCAGCTCTTTGCAAAAGAGAGATATTGGTAAGGAAAAGCTGTCTTGTACCTTTGCATTTTTCTCCCAAACGAAGGACACTAGAAAGAACATTTTAAAGCCTCCTGTTAGGCCATCATCTACACGACATAGCCCTGAATTTTCCAATGCGCAGCTCTTTGCAAAAGAGAGATATTGGCAAGGAAAATCTGTCTTGTACCTTTGCATTTTTCTCCCAAACGAAGGACACTAGAAAGATAATTTTAAAGCCTCCTGTTAGGCCATCATCTACACGACATAGCCCTGAATTTTCCAATGCGTAGCTCTTTGCAAAAGAGAGCTATTGGCAAGGAAAAGCTGTCTTGTACCTTTGCATTTTTCTCCCAAACGAAGGACACTAGAAAGAAAATTTTAAAGCCTCCTGTTAGGCCATCATCTACACAACATAGCCCTGAATTTTCCAATGCGCAGCTCTTTGCAAAAGAGAGATATTGGCAAGGAAAAGCTGTCTTGTACCTTTGCATTTTTCTCCCAAACGAAGGACACTAGAATTAAAATTTTAAAGCCTCCTGTTAGGCCATCATCTACACGACATAGCCCTGAATTTTCCAATGAGCAGCTCTTTGCAAAAGAGAGATATTGGCAAGGAAAAGCTGTCTTGTACCTTTGCATTTTTCTCCCAAACGAAGGACACTAGAATTAAAATTTTAAAGCCTCCTGTTAGGCCATCATCTACACGACATGGCCCTGAATTTTCCAATGCGCAGCTCTTTGCAAAAGAGAGATATTGGCAAGGAAAAGCTGTCTTGTACCTTTGCATTTTTCTCCCAAACGAAGGACACTAGAAAGAAAATTTTAAAGCCTCCTGTTAGGCCATCATCTACACGACATAGCCCTGAATTTTCCAATGCGCAGCTCTTTGCAAAAGAAAGATATTGGCAAGGAAAAGCTGTCTTGTACCTTTGCATTTTTCTCCCAAACTAAGGTCACTAGAAAGAAAATTTTAAAGCCTCCTGTTAGGCCATCATCTACACGAAGGACACTAGAAAGAAAATTTTAAAGCCTCCTGTTAGGCCATCATCTACACGACATAGCCCTGAATTTTCCAATGTGCAGCTCTTTGCAAAAGAGAGATATTGGCAAGGAAAAGCTGTCTTGTACCTTTGCATTTTTCTCCCAAACTAAGGTCACTAGAAAGAAAATTTTAAAGCCTCCTGTTAGGCCATCATCTACACGACATAGCCCTGAATTTTCCAATGCGTAGCTCTTTGCAAAAGAGAGATATTGGCAAGGAAAAGCTGTCTTGTACCTTTGCATTTTTCTCCCAAACGAAGGACACTAGAAAGAAAATTTTAAAGCCTCCTGTTAGGCCATCATCTACACAACATAGCCCTGAATTTTCCAATGCGCAGCTCTTTGCAAAAGAGAGATATTGGCAAGGAAAAGCTGTCTTGTACCTTTGCATTTTTCTCCCAAACGAAGGACACTAGAATTAAAATTTTAAAGCCTCCTGTTAGGCCATCATCTACACGACATAGCCCTGAATTTTCCAATGCGCAGCTCTTTGCAAAAGAGAGATATTGGCAAGGAAAAGCTGTCTTGTACCTTTGCATTTTTCTCCCAAACGAAGGACACTAGAAAGAAAATTTTAAAGCCTCCTGTTAGGCCATCATCTACACGACATAGCCCTGAATTTTCCAATGCGCAGCTCTTTGCAAAAGAGATATTGGCAAGGAAAAGCTGTCTTGTACCATTGCATTTTTCTCCCAAACGAAGGACACTAGAAAGAAAATTTTAAAGCCTCCTGTTAGGCCATCATCTACACGACATAGCCCTGAATTTTCCAATGCGCAGCTCTTTGCAAAAGAGAGATATTGGCAAGGAAAAGCTGTCTTGTACCTTTGCATTTATCTCCCAAACGAAGGTCACTAGAAAGAAAATTTTAAAGCCTCCTGTTAGGCCATCATCTACACGACATAGCCCTGAATTTTCCAATGCGCAGCTCTTTGCAAAAGAGAGATATTGGCAAGGAAAAGCTGTCTTGTACCTTTGCATTTTTCTCCCAAACGAAGGACACTAGAATTAAAAATTTAAAGCCTCTTGTTAGGCCATCATCTACACGACATAGCCCTGAATTTTCCAATGCGCAGCTCTTTGCAAAAGAGAGATATTGGCAAGGAAAAGCTGTCTTGTACCTTTGCATTTTTCTCCCAAACGAAGGACACTAGAAAGATAATTTTAAAGCCTCCTGTTAGGCCATCATCTACACGACATGGCCCTGAATTTTCCAATGCGCAGCTCTTTGCAAAAGAGAGATATTGGCAAGGAAAAGCTGTCTTGTACCTTTGCATTTTTCTCCCAAACGAAGGACACTAGAATTAAAATTTTAAAGCCTCCTGTTAGGCCATCATCTACACGACATAGCCCTGAATTTTCCAATGCGCAGCTCTTTGCAAAAGAGAGATATTGGCAAGGAAAAGCTGTCTTGTACCTTTGCATTTTTCTCCCAAACGAAGGACACTAGATAGATAATTTTAAAGCCTCCTGTTAGGCCATCATCTACACGACATAGCCCTGAATTTTCCAATGCGCAGCTCTTTGCAAAAGAGAGATATTGGCAAGGAAAAGCTGTCTTGTACCTTTGCATTTTTCTCCCAAACGAAGGTCACTAGAAAGAAAATTTTAAAGCCTCCTGTTAGGCCATCATCTACACGACATAGCCCTGAATTTTCCAATGCGTAGCTCTTTGCAAAAGAGAGAAATTGGCACGGAAAAGCTGTCTTGTACCTTTGCATTTTTCTCCCAAACGAAGGACACTAGAATTAAAATTTTAAAGCCTCCTGTTAGGCCATCATCTACACGACATAGCCCTGAATTTTCCAATGCGCAGCTCTTTGCAAAAGAGAGATATTGGCAAGGAAAAGCTGTCTTGTACCTTTGCATTTTTCTCCCAAACGAAGGACACTAGAAAGAAAATTTTAAAGCCTCCTGTTAGGCCATCATCTACACGACATAGCTCTGAATTTTCCAATGCGTAGCTCTTTGCAAAAGAGAGATATTGGCAAGGAAAAGCTGTCTTGTACCTTTGCATTTTTCTCCCAAACGAAGGACACTAGAAAGAAAATTTTAAAGCCTCCTGTTAGGCCATCATCTACACGACATAGCCCTGAATTTTCCAATGCGCAGCTCTTTGCAAAAGAGAGATATTGGCAAGGAAAAGCTGTCTTGTACCTTTGCATTTTTCTCCCAAACGAAGGACACTAGAATTAAAATTTTAAAGCCTCCTGTTAGGCCATCATCTACACGACATAGCCCTGAATTTTCCAATGCGTAGCTCTTTGCAAAAGAGAGATATTGGCAAGGAAAAGCTGTCTTGTACCTTTGCATTTTTCTCCCAAACGAAGGACACTAGAAAGAAAATTTTAAAGCCTCCTGTTAGGCCATCATCTACACAACATAGCCCTGAATTTTCCAATGCGCAGCTCTTTGCAAAAGAGAGATATTGGCAAGGAAAAGCTGTCTTGTACCTTTGCATTTTTCTCCCAAACGAAGGACACTAGAATTAAAAATTTAAAGCCTCTTGTTAGGCCATCATCTACACGACATAGCCCTGAATTTTCCAATGCGCAGCTCTTTGCAAAAGAGAAATATTGGCAAGGAAAAGCTGTCTTGTACCTTTGCATTTTTCTCCCAAACGAAGGACACTAGAAAGATAATTTTAAAGCCTCCTGTTAGGCCATCATCTACACGACATGGCCCTGAATTTTCCAATGCGCAGCTCTTTGCAAAAGAGAGATATTGGCAAGGAAAAGCTGTCTTGTACCTTTGCATTTTTCTCCCAAACGAAGGACACTAGAATTAAAATTTTAAAGCCTCCTGTTAGGCCATCATCTACACGACATAGCCCTGAATTTTCCAATGCGCAGCTCTTTGCAAAAGAGAGATATTGGCAAGGAAAAGCTGTCTTGTACCTTTGCATTTTTCTCCCAAACGAAGGACACTAGAAAGATAATTTTAAAGCCTCCTGTTAGGCCATCATCTACACGACATAGCCCTGAATTTTCCAATGCGCAGCTCTTTGCAAAAGAGAGATATTGGCAAGGAAAAGCTGTCTTGTACCTTTGCATTTTTCTCCCAAACGAAGGTCACTAGAAAGAAAATTTTAAAGCCTCCTGTTAGGCCATCATCTACACGACATAGCCCTGAATTTTCCAATGCGTAGCTCTTTGCAAAAGAGAGAAATTGGCAAGGAAAAGCTGTCTTGTACCTTTGCATTTTTCTCCCAAACGAAGGACACTAGAATTAAAATTTTAAAGCCTCCTGTTAGGCCATCATCTACACGACATAGCCCTGAATTTTCCAATGCGCAGCTCTTTGCAAAAGAGAGATATTGGCAAGGAAAAGCTGTCTTGTACCTTTGCATTTTTCTCCCAAACGAAGGACACTAGAAAGAAAATTTTAAAGCCTCCTGTTAGGCCATCATCTACACGACATAGCTCTGAATTTTCCAATGCGTAGCTCTTTGCAAAAGAGAGATATTGGCAAGGAAAAGCTGTCTTGTACCTTTGCATTTTTCTCCCAAACGAAGGACACTAGAAAGAAAATTTTAAAGCCTCCTGTTAGGCCATCATCTACACGACATAGCCCTGAATTTTCCAATGCGCAGCTCTTTGCAAAAGAGAGATATTGGCAAGGAAAAGCTGTCTTGTACCTTTGCATTTTTCTCCCAAACGAAGGACACTAGAATTAAAATTTTAAAGCCTCCTGTTAGGCCATCATCTACACGACATAGCCCTGAATTTTCCAATGCGTAGCTCTTTGCAAAAGAGAGATATTGGCAAGGAAAAGCTGTCTTGTACCTTTGCATTTTTCTCCCAAACGAAGGACACTAGAAAGAAAATTTTAAAGCCTCCTGTTAGGCCATCATCTACACAACATAGCCCTGAATTTTCCAATGCGCAGCTCTTTGCAAAAGAGAGATATTGGCAAGGAAAAGCTGTCTTGTACCTTTGCATTTTTCTCCCAAACGAAGGACACTAGAATTAAAATTTTAAAGCCTCCTGTTAGGCCATCATCTACACGACATAGCCCTGAATTTTCCAATGAGCAGCTCTTTGCAAAAGAGAGATATTGGCAAGGAAAAGCTGTCTTGTACCTTTGCATTTTTCTCCCAAACGAAGGACACTAGAATTAAAATTTTAAAGCCTCCTGTTAGGCCATCATCTACACGACATGACCCTGAATTTTCCAATGCGCAGCTCTTTGCAAAAGAGAGATATTGGCAAGGAAAAGCTGTCTTGTACCTTTGCATTTTTCTCCCAAACGAAGGACACTAGAAAGAAAATTTTAAAGCCTCCTGTTAGGCCATCATCTACACGACATAGCCCTGAATTTTCCAATGCGCAGCTCTTTGCAAAAGAGAGATATTGGCAAGGAAAAGCTGTCTTGTACCATTGCATTTTTCTCCCAAACGAAGGACACTAGAAAGAAAATTTTAAAGCCTCCTGTTAGACCATCATCTACACGGCATAGCCATGAATTTTCCAATGCGCAGCTCTTTGCAAAAGAGAGATATTTGCAAGGAAAAGCTGTCTTGTACCTTTGCATTTTTCTCCCAAACGAAGGACACTAGAATTAAAATTTTAAAGCCTCCTGTTAGGCCATCATCTACACGACATAGCCCTGAATTTTCCAATGCGCAGCTCTTTGCAAAAGAGAGATATTGGTAAGGAAAAGCTGTCTTGTACCTTTGCATTTTTCTCCCAAACGAAGGACACTAGAAAGAACATTTTAAAGCCTCCTGTTAGGCCATCATCTACACGACATAGCCCTGAATTTTCCAATGCGCAGCTCTTTGCAAAAGAGAGATATTGGCAAGGAAAATCTGTCTTGTACCTTTGCATTTTTCTCCCAAACGAAGGACACTAGAAAGATAATTTTAAAGCCTCCTGTTAGGCCATCATCTACACGACATAGCCCTGAATTTTCCAATGCGTAGCTCTTTGCAAAAGAGAGCTATTGGCAAGGAAAAGCTGTCTTGTACCTTTGCATTTTTCTCCCAAACGAAGGACACTAGAAAGAAAATTTTAAAGCCTCCTGTTAGGCCATCATCTACACAACATAGCCCTGAATTTTCCAATGCGCAGCTCTTTGCAAAAGAGAGATATTGGCAAGGAAAAGCTGTCTTGTACCTTTGCATTTTTCTCCCAAACGAAGGACACTAGAATTAAAATTTTAAAGCCTCCTGTTAGGCCATCATCTACACGACATAGCCCTGAATTTTCCAATGAGCAGCTCTTTGCAAAAGAGAGATATTGGCAAGGAAAAGCTGTCTTGTACCTTTGCATTTTTCTCCCAAACGAAGGACACTAGAATTAAAATTTTAAAGCCTCCTGTTAGGCCATCATCTACACGACATGGCCCTGAATTTTCCAATGCGCAGCTCTTTGCAAAAGAGAGATATTGGCAAGGAAAAGCTGTCTTGTACCTTTGCATTTTTCTCCCAAACGAAGGACACTAGAAAGAAAATTTTAAAGCCTCCTGTTAGGCCATCATCTACACGACATAGCCCTGAATTTTCCAATGCGCAGCTCTTTGCAAAAGAAAGATATTGGCAAGGAAAAGCTGTCTTGTACCTTTGCATTTTTCTCCCAAACTAAGGTCACTAGAAAGAAAATTTTAAAGCCTCCTGTTAGGCCATCATCTACACGAAGGACACTAGAAAGAAAATTTTAAAGCCTCCTGTTAGGCCATCATCTACACGACATAGCCCTGAATTTTCCAATGTGCAGCTCTTTGCAAAAGAGAGATATTGGCAAGGAAAAGCTGTCTTGTACCTTTGCATTTTTCTCCCAAACTAAGGTCACTAGAAAGAAAATTTTAAAGCCTCCTGTTAGGCCATCATCTACACGACATAGCCCTGAATTTTCCAATGCGTAGCTCTTTGCAAAAGAGAGATATTGGCAAGGAAAAGCTGTCTTGTACCTTTGCATTTTTCTCCCAAACGAAGGACACTAGAAAGAAAATTTTAAAGCCTCCTGTTAGGCCATCATCTACACAACATAGCCCTGAATTTTCCAATGCGCAGCTCTTTGCAAAAGAGAGATATTGGCAAGGAAAAGCTGTCTTGTACCTTTGCATTTTTCTCCCAAACGAAGGACACTAGAATTAAAATTTTAAAGCCTCCTGTTAGGCCATCATCTACACGACATAGCCCTGAATTTTCCAATGCGCAGCTCTTTGCAAAAGAGAGATATTGGCAAGGAAAAGCTGTCTTGTACCTTTGCATTTTTCTCCCAAACGAAGGACACTAGAAAGAAAATTTTAAAGCCTCCTGTTAGGCCATCATCTACACGACATAGCCCTGAATTTTCCAATGCGCAGCTCTTTGCAAAAGAGATATTGGCAAGGAAAAGCTGTCTTGTACCATTGCATTTTTCTCCCAAACGAAGGACACTAGAAAGAAAATTTTAAAGCCTCCTGTTAGGCCATCATCTACACAACATAGCCCTGAATTTTCCAATGCGCAGCTCTTTGCAAAAGAGAGATATTGGCAAGGAAAAGCTGTCTTGTACCTTTGCATTTTTCTCCCAAACGAAGGACACTAGAATTAAAATTTTAAAGCCTCCTGTTAGGCCATCATCTACACGACATAGCCCTGAATTTTCCAATGCGCAGCTCTTTGCAAAAGAGAGATATTGGCAAGGAAAAGCTGTCTTGTACCTTTGCATTTTTCTCCCAAACGAAGGACACTAGAATTAAAATTTTAAAGCCTCCTGTTAGGCCATCATCTACACGACATAGCCCTGAATTTTCCAATGCGCAGCTCTTTGCAAAAGAGAGATATTGGCAAGGAAAAGCTGTCTTGTACCTTTGCATTTTTCTCCCAAACGAAGGACACTAGAAAGATAATTTTAAAGCCTCCTGTTAGGCCATCATCTACACGACATGGCCCTGAATTTTCCAATGCGCAGCTCTTTGCAAAAGAGAGATATTGGCAAGGAAAAGCTGTCTTGTACCTTTGCATTTTTCTCCCAAACGAAGGACACTAGAAAGAAAATTTTAAAGCCTCCTGTTAGGCCATCATCTACACGACATAGCCCTGAATTTTCCAATGCGCAGCTCTTTGCAAAAGAGAGATATTGGCAAGGAAAAGCTGTCTTGTACCATTGCATTTTTCTCCCAAACGAAGGACACTAGAAAGAAAATTTTAAAGCCTCCTGTTAGACCATCATCTACACGGCATAGCCATGAATTTTCCAATGCGCAGCTCTTTGCAAAAGAGAGATATTGGCAAGGAAAAGCTGTCTTGTACCTTTGCATTTTTCTCCCAAACGAAGGACACTAGAATTAAAATTTTAAAGCCTCCTGTTAGGCCATCATCTACACGACATAGCCCTGAATTTTCCAATGCGCAGCTCTTTGCAAAAGAGAGATATTGGTAAGGAAAAGCTGTCTTGTACCTTTGCATTTTTCTCCCAAACGAAGGACACTAGAAAGAACATTTTAAAGCCTCCTGTTAGGCCATCATCTACACGACATAGCCCTGAATTTTCCAATGCGCAGCTCTTTGCAAAAGAGAGATATTGGCAAGGAAAATCTGTCTTGTACCTTTGCATTTTTCTCCCAAACGAAGGACACTAGAAAGAACATTTTAAAGCCTCCTGTTAGGCCATCATCTACACGACATAGCACTGAATTTTCCAATGCGCAGCTCTTTGCAAAAGAGAGATATTGGCAAGGAAAAGCTGTCTTGTACCTTTGCATTTTTCTTTCAAACGAAGGACACTAGAATTAAAATTTTAAAGCCTCCTGTTAGACCATCATCTACACGGCATAGCCATGAATTTTCCAATGCGCAGCTCTTTGCAAAAGAGAGATATTGGCAAGGAAAAGCTGTCTTGTACCTTTGCATTTTTCTCCCAAACGAAGGACACTAGAAAGATAATTTTAAAGCCTCCTGTTAGGCCATCATCTACACGACATGGCCCTGAATTTTCCAATGCGCAGCTCTTTGCAAAAGAGAGATATTGGCAAGGAAAAGCTGTCTTGTACCTTTGCATTTTTCTCCCAAACGAAGGACACTAGAAAGAAAATTTTAAAGCCTCCTGTTAGGCCATCATCTACACGACATAGCCCTGAATTTTCCAATGCGCAGCTCTTTGCAAAAGAGAGATATTGGCAAGGAAAAGCTGTCTTGTACCTTTGCATTTTTCTTTCAAACGAAGGACACTAGAATTAAAATTTTAAAGCCTCCTGTTAGACCATCATCTACACAGCATAGCCATGAATTTTCCAATGCGCAGCTCTTTGCAAAAGAGAGATATTGGCAAGGAAAAGCTGTCTTGTACCTTTGCATTTTTCTCCCAAACGAAGGACACTAGAATTAAAATTTTAAAGCCTCCTGTTAGGCCATCATCTACACGACATAGCCCTGAATTTTCCAATGCGCAGCTCTTTGCAAAAGAGAGATATTGGTAAGGAAAAGCTGTCTTGTACCTTTGCATTTTTCTCCCAAACGAAGGACACTAGAAAGAACATTTTAAAGCCTCCTGTTAGGCCATCATCTACACGACATAGCCCTGAATTTTCCAATGCGCAGCTCTTTGCAAAAGAGAGATATTGGCAAGGAAAATCTGTCTTGTACCATTGCATTTTTCTCCCAAACGAAGGACACTAGAAAGAAAATTTTAAAGCCTCCTGTTAGGCCATCATCTACACGACATAGCCCTGAATTTTCCAATGCGCAGCTCTTTGCAAAAGAGAGATATTGGCAAGGAAAAGCTGTCTTGTACCTTTGCATTTTTCTTTCAAACGAAGGACACTAGAATTAAAATTTTAAAGCCTCCTGTTAGACCATCATCTACACGGCATAGCCATGAATTTTCCAATGCGCAGCTCTTTGCAAAAGAGAGATATTGGCAAGGAAAAGCTGTCTTGTACCTTTGCATTTTTCTCCCAAACGAAGGACACTAGAATTAAAATTTTAAAGCCTCCTGTTAGGCCATCATCTACACGACATAGCCCTGAATTTTCCAATGCGCAGCTCTTTGCAAAAGAGAGATATTGGCAAGGAAAAGCTGTCTTGTACCTTTGCATTTTTCTCCCAAACGAAGGACACTAGAATTAAAATTTTAAAGCCTCCTGTTAGGCCATCATCTACACGACATAGCCCTGAATTTTCCAATGCGCAGCTCTTTGCAAAAGAGAGATATTGGCAAGGAAAAGCTGTCTTGTACCATTGCATTTTTCTCCCAAACGAAGGACACTAGAAATAAAATTTTAAAGCCTCCTGTTAGGCCATCATCTACACGACATAGCCCTGAATTTTCCAATGCGCAGCTCTTTGCAAAAGAGAGATATTGGCAAGGAAAAGCTGTCTTGTACCTTTGCATTTTTCTCCCAAACGAAGGTCACTAGAAAGAAAATTTTAAAGCCTCCTGTTAGGCCATCATCTACACGACATAGCCCTGAATTTTCCAATGCGCAGCTCTTTGCAAAAGAGAGATATTGGCAAGGAAAAGCTGTCTTGTACCTTTGCATTTTTCTCCCAAACGAAGGTCAGTAGAAAGAAAATTTTAAAGCCTCCTGTTAGGCCATCATCTACACGACATAGCTCTGAATTTTCCAATGCGTAGCTCTTTGCAAAAGAGAGATATTGGCAAGGAAAAGCTGTCTTGTACCTTTGCATTTTTCTCCCAAACGAAGGACACTAGAAAGAAAATTTTAAAGCCTCCTGTTAGGCCATCATCTACACGACATAGCCCTGAATTTTCCAATGCGCAGCTCTTTGCAAAAGAAAGATATTGGCAAGGAAAAGCTGTCTTGTACCTTTGCATTTTTCTCCCAAACGAAGGACACTAGAATTAAAATTTTAAAGCCTCCTGTTAGGCCATCATTTTCACGACATAGCCCTGAATTTTCCAATGCGCAGCTCTTTGCAAAAGAGAGATATTGGCAAGGAAAAGCTGTCTTGTACCTTTGCATTTTTCTCCCAAACGAAGGACACTAGAAAGAAAATTTTAAAGCCTCCTGTTAGGCCATCATCTACACAACATAGCCCTGAATTTTCCAATGCGCAGCTCTTTGCAAAAGAGAGATATTGGCAAGGAAAAGCTGTCTTGTACCTTTGCATTTTTCTCCCAAACGAAGGACACTAAAATTAAAATTTTAAAGCCTCTTGTTAGGCCATCATCTACACGACATAGCCCTGAATTTTCCAATGCGCAGCTCTTTGCAAAAGAGAGATATTGGCAAGGAAAAGCTGTCTTGTACCTTTGCATTTTTCTCCCAAACGAAGGACACTAGAAAGAAAATTTTAAAGCCTCCTGTTAGGCCATCATCTACACAACATAGCCCTGAATATTCCAATGCGCAGCTCTTTGCAAAAGAGAGATATTGGCAAGGAAAAGCTGTCTTGTACCTTTGCATTTTTCTCCCAAACGAAGGACACTAGAATTAAAATTTTAAAGCCTCCTGTTAGGCCATCATCTACACGACATAGCCCTGAATTTTCCAATGCGCAGCTCTTTGCAAAAGAGAGATATTGGCAAGGAAAAGCTGTCTTGTACCTTTGCATTTTTCTCCCAAACGAAGGACACTAGAAAGAAAATTTTAAAGCCTCCTGTTAGGCCATCATCTACACAACATAGCCCTGAATTTTCCAATGCGCAGCTCTTTGCAAAAGAGAGATATTGGCAAGGAAAAGCTGTCTTGTACCTTTGCATTTTTCTCCCAAACGAAGGACACTAAAATTAAAATTTTAAAGCCTCTTGTTAGGCCATCATCTACACGACATAGCCCTGAATTTTCCAATGCGCAGCTCTTTGCAAAAGAGAGATATTGGCAAGGAAAAGCTGTCTTGTACCTTTGCATTTTTCTCCCAAACGAAGGACACTAGAAAGATAATTTTAAAGCCTCCTGTTAGTCCATCATCTACACGACATGGCCCTGAATTTTCCAATGCGCAGCTCTTTGCAAAAGAGAGATATTGGCAAGGAAAAGCTGTCTTGTACCTTTGCATTTTTCTCCCAAACGAAGGACACTAGAATTAAAATTTTAAAGCCTCCTGTTAGGCCATCATCTACACGACATAGCCCTGAATTTTCCAATGCGCAGCTCTTTGCAAAAGAGAGATATTGGCAAGGAAAAGCTGTCTTGTACCTTTGCATTTTTCTCCCAAACGAAGGTCACTAGAAAGAAAATTTTAAAGCCTCCTGTTAGGCCATCATCTACACGACATAGCCCTGAATTTTCCAATGCGCAGCTCTTTGCAAAAGAGAGATATTGGCAAGGAAAAGCTGTCTTGTACCTTTGCATTTTTCTCCCAAACGAAGGACACTAGAATTAAAATTTTAAAGCCTCTTGTTAGGCCATCATCTACACGACATAGCCCTGAATTTTCCAATGCGCAGCTCTTTGCAAAAGAGAGATATTGGCAAGGAAAAGCTGTCTTGTACCTTTGCATTTTTCTCCCAAACGAAGGACACTAGAAAGAAAATTTTAAAGCCTCCTGTTAGGCCATCATCTACACGACATAGCCCTGAATTTTCCAATGCGCAGCTCTTTGCAAAAGAGAGATATTGGCAAGGAAAAGCTGTCTTGTACCTTTGCATTTTTCTCCCAAACGAAGGACACTAGAATTAAAATTTTAAAGCCTCCTGTTAGGCCATCATCTACACGACATAGCCCTGAATTTTCCAATGCGTAGCTCTTTGCAAAAGAGAGATATTGGCAAGGAAAAGCTGTCTTGTACCTTTGCATTTTTCTCCCAAACGAAGGACACTAGAATTAAAATTTTAAAGCCTCCTGTTAGGCCATCATCTACACGACATAGCCCTGAATTTTCCAATGCGCAGCTCTTTGCAAAAGAGAGATATTGGTAAGGAAAAGCTGTCTTGTACCTTTGCATTTTTCTCCCAAACGAAGGACACTAGAAAGAACATTTTAAAGCCTCCTGTTAGGCCATCATCTACACGACATAGCCCTGAATTTTCCAATGCGCAGCTCTTTGCAAAAGAGAGATATTGGCAAGGAAAATCTGTCTTGTACCATTGCATTTTTCTCCCAAACGAAGGACACTAGAAAGAAAATTTTAAAGCCTCCTGTTAGGCCATCATCTACACGACATAGCCCTGAATTTTCCAATGCGCAGCTCTTTGCAAAAGAGAGATATTGGCAAGGAAAAGCTGTCTTGTACCTTTGCATTTTTCTTTCAAACGAAGGACACTAGAATTAAAATTTTAAAGCCTCCTGTTAGACCATCATCTACACGGCATAGCCATGAATTTTCCAATGCGCAGCTCTTTGCAAAAGAGAGATATTGGCAAGGAAAAGCTGTCTTGTACCTTTGCATTTTTCTCCCAAACGAAGGACACTAGAATTAAAATTTTAAAGCCTCCTGTTAGGCCATCATCTACACGACATAGCCCTGAATTTTCCAATGCGCAGCTCTTTGCAAAAGAGAGATATTGGCAAGGAAAAGCTGTCTTGTACCATTGCATTTTTCTCCCAAACGAAGGACACTAGAAATAAAATTTTAAAGCCTCCTGTTAGGCCATCATCTACATGACATAGCCCTGAATTTTCCAATGCGCAGCTCTTTGCAAAAGAGAGATATTGGCAAGGAAAAGCTGTCTTGTACCTTTGCATTTTTCTCCCAAACGAAGGTCACTAGAAAGAAAATTTTAAAGCCTCCTGTTAGGCCATCATCTACACGACATAGCCCTGAATTTTCCAATGCGCAGCTCTTTGCAAAAGAGAGATATTGGCAAGGAAAAGCTGTCTTGTACCTTTGCATTTTTCTCCCAAACGAAGGTCAGTAGAAAGAAAATTTTAAAGCCTCCTGTTAGGCCATCATCTACACGACATAGCTCTGAATTTTCCAATGCGTAGCTCTTTGCAAAAGAGAGATATTGGCAAGGAAAAGCTGTCTTGTACCTTTGCATTTTTCTCCCAAACGAAGGACACTAGAAAGAAAATTTTAAAGCCTCCTGTTAGGCCATCATCTACACGACATAGCCCTGAATTTTCCAATGCGCAGCTCTTTGCAAAAGAAAGATATTGGCAAGGAAAAGCTGTCTTGTACCTTTGCATTTTTCTCCCAAACTAAGGTCACTAGAAAGAAAATTTTAAAGCCTCCTGTTAGGCCATCATCTACACGACATAGCCCTGAATTTTCCAATGCGTAGCTCTTTGCAAAAGAGAGATATTGGCAAGGAAAAGCTGTCTTGTACCTTTGCATTTTTCTCCCAAACGAAGGACACTAGAAAGAAAATTTTAAAGCCTCCTGTTAGGCCATCATCTACACAACATAGCCCTGAATTTTCCAATGCGCAGCTCTTTGCAAAAGAGAGATATTGGCAAGGAAAAGCTGTCTTGTACCTTTGCATTTTTCTCCCAAACGAAGGACACTAGAATTAAAATTTTAAAGCCTCCTGTTAGGCCATCATCTACACGACATAGCCCTGAATTTTCCAATGCGCAGCTCTTTGCAAAAGAGAGATATTGGCAAGGAAAAGCTGTCTTGTACCTTTGCATTTTTCTCCCAAACGAAGGACACTAGAAAGAAAATTTTAAAGCCTCCTGTTAGGCCATCATCTACACAACATCTCCCTGAATTTTCCAATGCGCAGCTCTTTGCAAAAGAGAGATATTGGCAAGGAAAAGCTGTCTTGTACCTTTGCATTTTTCTCCCAAACGAAGGACACTAAAATTAAAATTTTAAAGCCTCTTGTTAGGCCATCATCTACACGACATAGCCCTGAATTTTCCAATGCGCAGCTCTTTGCAAAAGAGAGATATTGGCAAGGAAAAGCTGTCTTGTACCTTTGCATTTTTCTCCCAAACGAAGGACACTAGAAAGATAATTTTAAAGCCTCCTGTTAGTCCATCATCTACACGACATGGCCCTGAATTTTCCAATGCGCAGCTCTTTGCAAAAGAGAGATATTGGCAAGGAAAAGCTGTCTTGTACCTTTGCATTTTTCTCCCAAACGAAGGACACTAGAATTAAAATTTTAAAGCCTCCTGTTAGGCCATCATCTACACGACATAGCCCTGAATTTTCCAATGCGCAGCTCTTTGCAAAAGAGAGATATTGGCAAGGAAAAGCTGTCTTGTACCTTTGCATTTTTCTCCCAAACGAAGGTCACTAGAAAGAAAATTTTAAAGCCTCCTGTTAGGCCATCATCTACACGACATAGCCCTGAATTTTCCAATGCGCAGCTCTTTGCAAAAGAGAGATATTGGCAAGGAAAAGCTGTCTTGTACCTTTGCATTTTTCTCCCAAACGAAGGACACTAGAATTAAAATTTTAAAGCCTCTTGTTAGGCCATCATCTACACGACATAGCCCTGAATTTTCCAATGCGCAGCTCTTTGCAAAAGAGAGATATTGGCAAGGAAAAGCTGTCTTGTACCTTTGCATTTTTCTCCCAAACGAAGGACACTAGAAAGAAAATTTTAAAGCCTCCTGTTAGGCCATCATCTACACGACATAGCCCTGAATTTTCCAATGCGCAGCTCTTTGCAAAAGAGAGATATTGGCAAGGAAAAGCTGTCTTGTACCTTTGCATTTTTCTCCCAAACGAAGGACACTAGAATTAAAATTTTAAAGCCTCCTGTTAGGCCATCATCTACACGACATAGCCCTGAATTTTCCAATGCGTAGCTCTTTGCAAAAGAGAGATATTGGCAAGGAAAAGCTGTCTTGTACCTTTGCATTTTTCTCCCAAACGAAGGACACTAGAAAGAAAATTTTAAAGCCTCCTGTTAGGCCATCATCTACACAACATAACCCTGAATTTTCCAATGCGCAGCTCTTTGCAAAAGAGAGATATTGGCAAGGAAAAGCTGTCTTGTACCTTTGCATTTTTCTCCCAAACGAAGGACACTAGAATTAAAATTTTAAAGCCTCCTGTTAGGCCATCATCTACACGACATAGCCCTGAATTTTCCAATGAGCAGCTCTTTGCAAAAGAGAGATATTGGCAAGGAAAAGCTGTCTTGTACCTTTGCATTTTTCTCCCAAACGAAGGACACTAGAATTAAAATTTTAAAGCCTCCTGTTAGGCCATCATCTACACGACATGGCCCTGAATTTTCCAATGCGCAGCTCTTTGCAAAAGAGAGATATTGGCAAGGAAAAGCTGTCTTGTACCTTTGCATTTTTCTCCCAAACGAAGGACACTAGAAAGAAAATTTTAAAGCCTCCTGTTAGGCCATCATCTACACGACATAGCCCTGAATTTTCCAATGCGCAGCTCTTTGCAAAAGAGAGATATTGGCAAGGAAAAGCTGTCTTGTACCATTGCATTTTTCTCCCAAACGAAGGACACTAGAAAGAAAATTTTAAAGCCTCCTGTTAGACCATCATCTACACGGCATAGCCATGAATTTTCCAATGCGCAGCTCTTTGCAAAAGAGAGATATTGGCAAGGAAAAGCTGTCTTGTACCTTTGCATTTTTCTCCCAAACGAAGGACACTAGAATTAAAATTTTAAAGCCTCCTGTTAGGCCATCATCTACACGACATAGCCCTGAATTTTCCAATGCGCAGCTCTTTGCAAAAGAGAGATATTGGTAAGGAAAAGCTGTCTTGTACCTTTGCATTTTTCTCCCAAACGAAGGACACTAGAAAGAACATTTTAAAGCATCCTGTTAGGCCATCATCTACACGACATGGCCCTGAATTTTCCAATGCGCAGCTCTTTGCAAAAGAGAGATATTGGCAAGGAAAAGCTGTCTTGTACCTTTGCATTTTTCTCCCAAACGAAGGTCAGTAGAAAGAAAATTTTAAAGCCTCCTGTTAGGCCATCATCTACACGACATAGCTCTGAATTTTCCAATGCGTAGCTCTTTGCAAAAGAGAGATATTGGCAAGGAAAAGCTGTCTTGTACCTTTGCATTTTTCTCCCAAACGAAGGACACTAGAAAGAAAATTTTAAAGCCTCCTGTTAGGCCATCATCTACACGACATAGCCCTGAATTTTCCAATGCGCAGCTCTTTGCAAAAGAAAGATATTGGCAAGGAAAAGCTGTCTTGTACCTTTGCATTTTTCTCCCAAACGAAGGACACTAGAATTAAAATTTTAAAGCCTCCTGTTAGGCCATCATCTACACGACATAGCCCTGAATTTTCCAATGCGCAGCTCTTTGCAAAAGAGAGATATTGGCAAGGAAAAGCTGTCTTGTACCTTTGCATTTTTCTCCCAAACTAAGGTCACTAGAAAGAAAATTTTAAAGCCTCCTGTTAGGCCATCATCTACACGACATAGCCCTGAATTTTCCAATGCGTAGCTCTTTGCAAAAGAGAGATATTGGCAAGGAAAAGCTGTCTTGTACCTTTGCATTTTTCTCCCAAACGAAGGACACTAGAAAGAAAATTTTAAAGCCTCCTGTTAGGCCATCATCTACACAACATAGCCCTGAATTTTCCAATGCGCTGCTCTTTGCAAAAGAGAGATATTGGCAAGGAAAAGCTGTCTTGTACCTTTGCATTTTTCTCCCAAACGAAGGACACTAGAATTAAAATTTTAAAGCCTCCTGTTAGGCCATCATCTACACGACATAGCCCTGAATTTTCCAATGCGCAGCTCTTTGCAAAAGAGAGATATTGGCAAGGAAAAGCTGTCTTGTACCTTTGCATTTTTCTCCCAAACGAAGGACACTAGAAAGAAAATTTTAAAGCCTCCTGTTAGGCCATCATCTACACAACATAGCCCTGAATTTTCCAATGCGCAGCTCTTTGCAAAAGAGAGATATTGGCAAGGAAAAGCTGTCTTGTACCTTTGCATTTTTCTCCCAAACGAAGGACACTAAAATTAAAATTTTAAAGCCTCTTGTTAGGCCATCATCTACACGACATAGCCCTGAATTTTCCAATGCGCAGCTCTTTGCAAAAGAGAGATATTGGCAAGGAAAAGCTGTCTTGTACCTTTGCATTTTTCTCCCAAACGAAGGACACTAGAAAGATAATTTTAAAGCCTCCTGTTAGTCCATCATCTACACGACATGGCCCTGAATTTTCCAATGCGCAGCTCTTTGCAAAAGAGAGATATTGGCAAGGAAAAGCTGTCTTGTACCTTTGCATTTTTCTCCCAAACGAAGGACACTAGAATTAAAATTTTAAAGCCTCCTGTTAGGCCATCATCTACACGACATAGCCCTGAATTTTCCAATGCGCAGCTCTTTGCAAAAGAGAGATATTGGCAAGGAAAAGCTGTCTTGTACCTTTGCATTTTTCTCCCAAACGAAGGTCACTAGAAAGAAAATTTTAAAGCCTCCTGTTAGGCCATCATCTACACGACATAGCCCTGAATTTTCCAATGCGCAGCTCTTTGCAAAAGAGAGATATTGGCAAGGAAAAGCTGTCTTGTACCTTTGCATTTTTCTCCCAAACGAAGGACACTAGAATTAAAATTTTAAAGCCTCTTGTTAGGCCATCATCTACACGACATAGCCCTGAATTTTCCAATGCGCAGCTCTTTGCAAAAGAGAGATATTGGCAAGGAAAAGCTGTCTTGTACCTTTGCATTTTTCTCCCAAACGAAGGACACTAGAAAGAAAATTTTAAAGCCTCCTGTTAGGCCATCATCTACACGACATAGCCCTGAATTTTCCAATACGCAGCTCTTTGCAAAAGAGATATTGGCAAGGAAAAGCTGTCTTGTACCATTGCATTTTTCTCCCAAACGAAGGACACTAGAAAGAAAATTTTAAAGCCTCCTGTTAGGCCATCATCTACACGACATAGCCCTGAATTTTCCAATGCGCAGCTCTTTGCAAAAGAGAGATATTGGCAAGGAAAAGCTGTCTTGTACCTTTGCATTTATCTCCCAAACGAAGGTCACTAGAAAGAAAATTTTAAAGCCTCCTGTTAGGCCATCATCTACACGACATAGCCCTGAATTTTCCAATGCGCAGCTCTTTGCAAAAGAGAGATATTGGCAAGGAAAAGCTGTCTTGTACCTTTGCATTTTTCTCCCAAACGAAGGACACTAGAATTAAAAATTTAAAGCCTCTTGTTAGGCCATCATCTACACGACATAGCCCTGAATTTTCCAATGCGCAGCTCTTTGCAAAAGAGAGATATTGGCAAGGAAAAGCTGTCTTGTACCTTTGCATTTTTCTCCCAAACGAAGGACACTAGAAAGATAATTTTAAAGCCTCCTGTTAGGCCATCATCTACACGACATGGCCCTGAATTTTCCAATGCGCAGCTCTTTGCAAAAGAGAGATATTGGCAAGGAAAAGCTGTCTTGTACCTTTGCATTTTTCTCCCAAACGAAGGACACTAGAATTAAAATTTTAAAGCCTCCTGTTAGGCCATCATCTACACGACATAGCCCTGAATTTTCCAATGCGCAGCTCTTTGCAAAAGAGAGATATTGGCAAGGAAAAGCTGTCTTGTACCTTTGCATTTTTCTCCCAAACGAAGGACACTAGAAAGATAATTTTAAAGCCTCCTGTTAGGCCATCATCTACACGACATAGCCCTGAATTTTCCAATGCGCAGCTCTTTGCAAAAGAGAGATATTGGCAAGGAAAAGCTGTCTTGTACCTTTGCATTTTTCTCCCAAACGAAGGTCACTAGAAAGAAAATTTTAAAGCCTCCTGTTAGGCCATCATCTACACGACATAGCCCTGAATTTTCCAATGCGTAGCTCTTTGCAAAAGAGAGAAATTGGCAAGGAAAAGCTGTCTTGTACCTTTGCATTTTTCTCCCAAACGAAGGACACTAGAATTAAAATTTTAAAGCCTCCTGTTAGGCCATCATCTACACGACATAGCCCTGAATTTTCCAATGCGCAGCTCTTTGCAAAAGAGAGATATTGGCAAGGAAAAGCTGTCTTGTACCTTTGCATTTTTCTCCCAAACGAAGGACACTAGAAAGAAAATTTTAAAGCCTCCTGTTAGGCCATCATCTACACGACATAGCTCTGAATTTTCCAATGCGTAGCTCTTTGCAAAAGAGAGATATTGGCAAGGAAAAGCTGTCTTGTACCTTTGCATTTTTCTCCCAAACGAAGGACACTAGAAAGAAAATTTTAAAGCCTCCTGTTAGGCCATCATCTACACGACATAGCCCTGAATTTTCCAATGCGCAGCTCTTTGCAAAAGAGAGATATTGGCAAGGAAAAGCTGTCTTGTACCTTTGCATTTTTCTCCCAAACGAAGGACACTAGAATTAAAATTTTAAAGCCTCCTGTTAGGCCATCATCTACACGACATAGCCCTGAATTTTCCAATGCGTAGCTCTTTGCAAAAGAGAGATATTGGCAAGGAAAAGCTGTCTTGTACCTTTGCATTTTTCTCCCAAACGAAGGACACTAGAAAGAAAATTTTAAAGCCTCCTGTTAGGCCATCATCTACACAACATAGCCCTGAATTTTCCAATGCGCAGCTCTTTGCAAAAGAGAGATATTGGCAAGGAAAAGCTGTCTTGTACCTTTGCATTTTTCTCCCAAACGAAGGACACTAGAATTAAAATTTTAAAGCCTCCTGTTAGGCCATCATCTACACGACATAGCCCTGAATTTTCCAATGAGCAGCTCTTTGCAAAAGAGAGATATTGGCAAGGAAAAGCTGTCTTGTACCTTTGCATTTTTCTCCCAAACGAAGGACACTAGAATTAAAATTTTAAAGCCTCCTGTTAGGCCATCATCTACACGACATGACCCTGAATTTTCCAATGCGCAGCTCTTTGCAAAAGAGAGATATTGGCAAGGAAAAGCTGTCTTGTACCTTTGCATTTTTCTCCCAAACGAAGGACACTAGAAAGAAAATTTTAAAGCCTCCTGTTAGGCCATCATCTACACGACATAGCCCTGAATTTTCCAATGCGCAGCTCTTTGCAAAAGAGAGATATTGGCAAGGAAAAGCTGTCTTGTACCATTGCATTTTTCTCCCAAACGAAGGACACTAGAAAGAAAATTTTAAAGCCTCCTGTTAGACCATCATCTACACGGCATAGCCATGAATTTTCCAATGCGCAGCTCTTTGCAAAAGAGAGATATTTGCAAGGAAAAGCTGTCTTGTACCTTTGCATTTTTCTCCCAAACGAAGGACACTAGAATTAAAATTTTAAAGCCTCCTGTTAGGCCATCATCTACACGACATAGCCCTGAATTTTCCAATGCGCAGCTCTTTGCAAAAGAGAGATATTGGTAAGGAAAAGCTGTCTTGTACCTTTGCATTTTTCTCCCAAACGAAGGACACTAGAAAGAACATTTTAAAGCCTCCTGTTAGGCCATCATCTACACGACATAGCCCTGAATTTTCCAATGCGCAGCTCTTTGCAAAAGAGAGATATTGGCAAGGAAAATCTGTCTTGTACCTTTGCATTTTTCTCCCAAACGAAGGACACTAGAAAGATAATTTTAAAGCCTCCTGTTAGGCCATCATCTACACGACATAGCCCTGAATTTTCCAATGCGTAGCTCTTTGCAAAAGAGAGCTATTGGCAAGGAAAAGCTGTCTTGTACCTTTGCATTTTTCTCCCAAACGAAGGACACTAGAAAGAAAATTTTAAAGCCTCCTGTTAGGCCATCATCTACACAACATAGCCCTGAATTTTCCAATGCGCAGCTCTTTGCAAAAGAGAGATATTGGCAAGGAAAAGCTGTCTTGTACCTTTGCATTTTTCTCCCAAACGAAGGACACTAGAATTAAAATTTTAAAGCCTCCTGTTAGGCCATCATCTACACGACATAGCCCTGAATTTTCCAATGAGCAGCTCTTTGCAAAAGAGAGATATTGGCAAGGAAAAGCTGTCTTGTACCTTTGCATTTTTCTCCCAAACGAAGGACACTAGAATTAAAATTTTAAAGCCTCCTGTTAGGCCATCATCTACACGACATGGCCCTGAATTTTCCAATGCGCAGCTCTTTGCAAAAGAGAGATATTGGCAAGGAAAAGCTGTCTTGTACCTTTGCATTTTTCTCCCAAACGAAGGACACTAGAAAGAAAATTTTAAAGCCTCCTGTTAGGCCATCATCTACACGACATAGCCCTGAATTTTCCAATGCGCAGCTCTTTGCAAAAGAAAGATATTGGCAAGGAAAAGCTGTCTTGTACCTTTGCATTTTTCTCCCAAACTAAGGTCACTAGAAAGAAAATTTTAAAGCCTCCTGTTAGGCCATCATCTACACGAAGGACACTAGAAAGAAAATTTTAAAGCCTCCTGTTAGGCCATCATCTACACGACATAGCCCTGAATTTTCCAATGTGCAGCTCTTTGCAAAAGAGAGATATTGGCAAGGAAAAGCTGTCTTGTACCTTTGCATTTTTCTCCCAAACTAAGGTCACTAGAAAGAAAATTTTAAAGCCTCCTGTTAGGCCATCATCTACACGACATAGCCCTGAATTTTCCAATGCGTAGCTCTTTGCAAAAGAGAGATATTGGCAAGGAAAAGCTGTCTTGTACCTTTGCATTTTTCTCCCAAACGAAGGACACTAGAAAGAAAATTTTAAAGCCTCCTGTTAGGCCATCATCTACACAACATAGCCCTGAATTTTCCAATGCGCAGCTCTTTGCAAAAGAGAGATATTGGCAAGGAAAAGCTGTCTTGTACCTTTGCATTTTTCTCCCAAACGAAGGACACTAGAATTAAAATTTTAAAGCCTCCTGTTAGGCCATCATCTACACGACATAGCCCTGAATTTTCCAATGCGCAGCTCTTTGCAAAAGAGAGATATTGGCAAGGAAAAGCTGTCTTGTACCTTTGCATTTTTCTCCCAAACGAAGGACACTAGAAAGAAAATTTTAAAGCCTCCTGTTAGGCCATCATCTACACGACATAGCCCTGAATTTTCCAATGCGCAGCTCTTTGCAAAAGAGATATTGGCAAGGAAAAGCTGTCTTGTACCATTGCATTTTTCTCCCAAACGAAGGACACTAGAAAGAAAATTTTAAAGCCTCCTGTTAGGCCATCATCTACACGACATAGCCCTGAATTTTCCAATGCGCAGCTCTTTGCAAAAGAGAGATATTGGCAAGGAAAAGCTGTCTTGTACCTTTGCATTTATCTCCCAAACGAAGGTCACTAGAAAGAAAATTTTAAAGCCTCCTGTTAGGCCATCATCTACACGACATAGCCCTGAATTTTCCAATGCGCAGCTCTTTGCAAAAGAGAGATATTGGCAAGGAAAAGCTGTCTTGTACCTTTGCATTTTTCTCCCAAACGAAGGACACTAGAATTAAAAATTTAAAGCCTCTTGTTAGGCCATCATCTACACGACATAGCCCTGAATTTTCCAATGCGCAGCTCTTTGCAAAAGAGAGATATTGGCAAGGAAAAGCTGTCTTGTACCTTTGCATTTTTCTCCCAAACGAAGGACACTAGAAAGATAATTTTAAAGCCTCCTGTTAGGCCATCATCTACACGACATGGCCCTGAATTTTCCAATGCGCAGCTCTTTGCAAAAGAGAGATATTGGCAAGGAAAAGCTGTCTTGTACCTTTGCATTTTTCTCCCAAACGAAGGACACTAGAAAGAAAATTTTAAAGCCTCCTGTTAGGCCATCATCTACACGACATAGCCCTGAATTTTCCAATGCGCAGCTCTTTGCAAAAGAAAGATATTGGCAAGGAAAAGCTGTCTTGTACCTTTGCATTTTTCTCCCAAACTAAGGTCACTAGAAAGAAAATTTTAAAGCCTCCTGTTAGGCCATCATCTACACGAAGGACACTAGAAAGAAAATTTTAAAGCCTCCTGTTAGGCCATCATCTACACGACATAGCCCTGAATTTTCCAATGTGCAGCTCTTTGCAAAAGAGAGATATTGGCAAGGAAAAGCTGTCTTGTACCTTTGCATTTTTCTCCCAAACTAAGGTCACTAGAAAGAAAATTTTAAAGCCTCCTGTTAGGCCATCATCTACACGACATAGCCCTGAATTTTCCAATGCGTAGCTCTTTGCAAAAGAGAGATATTGGCAAGGAAAAGCTGTCTTGTACCTTTGCATTTTTCTCCCAAACGAAGGACACTAGAAAGAAAATTTTAAAGCCTCCTGTTAGGCCATCATCTACACAACATAGCCCTGAATTTTCCAATGCGCAGCTCTTTGCAAAAGAGAGATATTGGCAAGGAAAAGCTGTCTTGTACCTTTGCATTTTTCTCCCAAACGAAGGACACTAGAATTAAAATTTTAAAGCCTCCTGTTAGGCCATCATCTACACGACATAGCCCTGAATTTTCCAATGCGCAGCTCTTTGCAAAAGAGAGATATTGGCAAGGAAAAGCTGTCTTGTACCTTTGCATTTTTCTCCCAAACGAAGGACACTAGAAAGAAAATTTTAAAGCCTCCTGTTAGGCCATCATCTACACGACATAGCCCTGAATTTTCCAATGCGCAGCTCTTTGCAAAAGAGATATTGGCAAGGAAAAGCTGTCTTGTACCATTGCATTTTTCTCCCAAACGAAGGACACTAGAAAGAAAATTTTAAAGCCTCCTGTTAGGCCATCATCTACACGACATAGCCCTGAATTTTCCAATGCGCAGCTCTTTGCAAAAGAGAGATATTGGCAAGGAAAAGCTGTCTTGTACCTTTGCATTTATCTCCCAAACGAAGGTCACTAGAAAGAAAATTTTAAAGCCTCCTGTTAGGCCATCATCTACACGACATAGCCCTGAATTTTCCAATGCGCAGCTCTTTGCAAAAGAGAGATATTGGCAAGGAAAAGCTGTCTTGTACCTTTGCATTTTTCTCCCAAACGAAGGACACTAGAATTAAAAATTTAAAGCCTCTTGTTAGGCCATCATCTACACGACATAGCCCTGAATTTTCCAATGCGCAGCTCTTTGCAAAAGAGAGATATTGGCAAGGAAAAGCTGTCTTGTACCTTTGCATTTTTCTCCCAAACGAAGGACACTAGAAAGATAATTTTAAAGCCTCCTGTTAGGCCATCATCTACACGACATGGCCCTGAATTTTCCAATGCGCAGCTCTTTGCAAAAGAGAGATATTGGCAAGGAAAAGCTGTCTTGTACCTTTGCATTTTTCTCCCAAACGAAGGACACTAGAATTAAAATTTTAAAGCCTCCTGTTAGGCCATCATCTACACGACATAGCCCTGAATTTTCCAATGCGCAGCTCTTTGCAAAAGAGAGATATTGGTAAGGAAAAGCTGTCTTGTACCTTTGCATTTTTCTCCCAAACGAAGGACACTAGAAAGAACATTTTAAAGCCTCCTGTTAGGCCATCATCTACACGACATGGCCCTGAATTTTCCAATGCGCAGCTCTTTGCAAAAGAGAGATATTGGCAAGGAAAAGCTGTCTTGTACCTTTGCATTTTTCTCCCAAACGAAGGACACTAGAATTAAAATTTTAAAGCCTCCTGTTAGGCCATCATCTACACGACATAGCCCTGAATTTTCCAATGCGCAGCTCTTTGCAAAAGAGAGATATTGGCAAGGAAAAGCTGTCTTGTACCTTTGCATTTTTCTCCCAAACGAAGGACACTAGAAAGAAAATTTTAAAGCCTCCTGTTAGGCCATCATCTACACAACATAGCCCTGAATTTTCCAATGCGCAGCTCTTTGCAAAAGAGAGATATTGGCAAGGAAAAGCTGTCTTGTACCTTTGCATTTTTCTCCCAAACGAAGGACACTAAAATTAAAATTTTAAAGCCTCTTGTTAGGCCATCATCTACACGACATAGCCCTGAATTTTCCAATGCGCAGCTCTTTGCAAAAGAGAGATATTGGCAAGGAAAAGCTGTCTTGTACCTTTGCATTTTTCTCCCAAACGAAGGACACTAGAAAGATAATTTTAAAGCCTCCTGTTAGTCCATCATCTACACGACATGGCCCTGAATTTTCCAATGCGCAGCTCTTTGCAAAAGAGAGATATTGGCAAGGAAAAGCTGTCTTGTACCTTTGCATTTTTCTCCCAAACGAAGGACACTAGAATTAAAATTTTAAAGCCTCCTGTTAGGCCATCATCTACACGACATAGCCCTGAATTTTCCAATGCGCAGCTCTTTGCAAAAGAGAGATATTGGCAAGGAAAAGCTGTCTTGTACCTTTGCATTTTTCTCCCAAACGAAGGTCACTAGAAAGAAAATTTTAAAGCCTCCTGTTAGGCCATCATCTACACGACATAGCCCTAAATTTTCCAATGCGCAGCTCTTTGCAAAAGAGAGATATTGGCAAGGAAAAGCTGTCTTGTACCTTTGCATTTTTCTCCCAAACGAAGGACACTAGAATTAAAATTTTAAAGCCTCTTGTTAGGCCATCATCTACACGACATAGCCCTGAATTTTCCAATGCGCAGCTCTTTGCAAAAGAGAGATATTGGCAAGGAAAAGCTGTCTTGTACCTTTGCATTTTTCTCCCAAACGAAGGACACTAGAAAGAAAATTTTAAAGCCTCCTGTTAGGCCATCATCTACACGACATAGCCCTGAATTTTCCAATGCGCAGCTCTTTGCAAAAGAGAGATATTGGCAAGGAAAAGCTGTCTTGTACCTTTGCATTTTTCTCCCAAACGAAGGACACTAGAATTAAAATTTTAAAGCCTCCTGTTAGGCCATCATCTACACGACATAGCCCTGAATTTTCCAATGCGTAGCTCTTTGCAAAAGAGAGATATTGGCAAGGAAAAGCTGTCTTGTACCTTTGCATTTTTCTCCCAAACGAAGGACACTAGAAAGAAAATTTTAAAGCCTCCTGTTAGGCCATCATCTACACAACATAACCCTGAATTTTCCAATGCGCAGCTCTTTGCAAAAGAGAGATATTGGCAAGGAAAAGCTGTCTTGTACCTTTGCATTTTTCTCCCAAACGAAGGACACTAGAATTAAAATTTTAAAGCCTCCTGTTAGGCCATCATCTACACGACATAGCCCTGAATTTTCCAATGAGCAGCTCTTTGCAAAAGAGAGATATTGGCAAGGAAAAGCTGTCTTGTACCTTTGCATTTTTCTCCCAAACGAAGGACACTAGAATTAAAATTTTAAAGCCTCCTGTTAGGCCATCATCTACACGACATGGCCCTGAATTTTCCAATGCGCAGCTCTTTGCAAAAGAGAGATATTGGCAAGGAAAAGCTGTCTTGTACCTTTGCATTTTTCTCCCAAACGAAGGACACTAGAAAGAAAATTTTAAAGCCTCCTGTTAGGCCATCATCTACACGACATAGCCCTGAATTTTCCAATGCGCAGCTCTTTGCAAAAGAGAGATATTGGCAAGGAAAAGCTGTCTTGTACCATTGCATTTTTCTCCCAAACGAAGGACACTAGAAAGAAAATTTTAAAGCCTCCTGTTAGACCATCATCTACACGGCATAGCCATGAATTTTCCAATGCGCAGCTCTTTGCAAAAGAGAGATATTGGCAAGGAAAAGCTGTCTTGTACCTTTGCATTTTTCTCCCAAACGAAGGACACTAGAATTAAAATTTTAAAGCCTCCTGTTAGGCCATCATCTACACGACATAGCCCTGAATTTTCCAATGCGCAGCTCTTTGCAAAAGAGAGATATTGGTAAGGAAAAGCTGTCTTGTACCTTTGCATTTTTCTCCCAAACGAAGGACACTAGAAAGAACATTTTAAAGCCTCCTGTTAGGCCATCATCTACACGACATGGCCCTGAATTTTCCAATGCGCAGCTCTTTGCAAAAGAGAGATATTGGCAAGGAAAAGCTGTCTTGTACCTTTGCATTTTTCTCCCAAACGAAGGACACTAGAATTAAAATTTTAAAGCCTCCTGTTAGGCCATCATCTACACGACATAGCCCTGAATTTTCCAATGCGCAGCTCTTTGCAAAAGAGAGATATTGGCAAGGAAAAGCTGTCTTGTACCTTTGCATTTTTCTCCCAAACGAAGGTCACTAGAAAGAAAATTTTAAAGCCTCCTGTTAGGCCATCATCTACACGACATAGCCCTGAATTTTCCAATGCGCAGCTCTTTGCAAAAGAGAGATATTGGCAAGGAAAAGCTGTCTTGTACCTTTGCATTTTTCTCCCAAACGAAGGACACTAGAATTAAAATTTTAAAGCCTCTTGTTAGGCCATCATCTAAACGACATAGCCCTGAATTTTCCAATGCGCAGCTATTTGCAAAAGAGAGATATTGGCAAGGAAAAGCTGTCTTGTACCTTTGCATTTTTCTCCCAAACGAAGGACACTAGAAAGAAAATTTTAAAGCCTCCTGTTAGGCCATCATCTACACGACATAGCCCTGAATTTTCCAATGCGCAGCTCTTTGCAAAAGAGAGATATTGGCAAGGAAAAGCTGTCTTGTACCTTTGCATTTTTCTCCCAAACGAAGGACACTAGAATTAAAATTTTAAAGCCTCCTGTTAGGCCATCATCTACACGACATAGCCCTGAATTTTCCAATGCGTAGCTCTTTGCAAAAGAGAGATATTGGCAAGGAAAAGCTGTCTTGTACCTTTGCATTTTTCTCCCAAACGAAGGACACTAGAAAGAAAATTTTAAAGCCTCCTGTTAGGCCATCATCTACACAACATAGCCCTGAATTTTCCAATGCGCAGCTCTTTGCAAAAGAGAGATATTGGCAAGGAAAAGCTGTCTTGTACCTTTGCATTTTTCTCCCAAACGAAGGACACTAGAATTAAAATTTTAAAGCCTCCTGTTAGGCCATCATCTACACGACATAGCCCTGAATTTTCCAATGAGCAGCTCTTTGCAAAAGAGAGATATTGGCAAGGAAAAGCTGTCTTGTACCTTTGCATTTATCTCCCAAACGAAGGACACTAGAATTAAAATTTTAAAGCCTCCTGTTAGGCCATCATCTACACGACATGGCCCTGAATTTTCCAATGTGCAGCTCTTTGCAAAAGAGAGATATTGGCAAGGAAAAGCTGTCTTGTACCTTTGCATTTTTCTCCCAAACGAAGGACACTAGAAAGAAAATTTTAAAGCCTCCTGTTAGGCCATCATCTACACGACATAGCCCTGAATTTTCCAATGCGCAGCTCTTTGCAAAAGAGAGATATTGGCAAGGAAAAGCTGTCTTGTACCATTGCATTTTTCTCCCAAACGAAGGACACTAGAAAGAAAATTTTAAAGCCTCCTGTTAGACCATCATCTACACGGCATAGCCATGAATTTTCCAATGCGCAGCTCTTTGCAAAAGAGAGATATTGGCAAGGAAAAGCTGTCTTGTACCTTTGCATTTTTCTCCCAAACGAAGGACACTAGAATTAAAATTTTAAAGCCTCCTGTTAGGCCATCATCTACACGACATAGCCCTGAATTTTCCAATGCGCAGCTCTTTGCAAAAGAGAGATATTGGTAAGGAAAAGCTGTCTTGTACCTTTGCATTTTTCTCCCAAACGAAGGACACTAGAAAGAACATTTTAAAGCCTCCTGTTAGGCCATCATCTACACGACATAGCCCAGAATTTTCCAATGCGCAGCTCTTTGCAAAAGAGAGATATTGGCAAGGAAAATCTGTCTTGTACCTTTGCATTTTTCTCCCAAACGAAGGACACTAGAAAGAAAATTTTAAAGCCTCCTGTTAGGCCATCATCTACACGACATAGCCCTGAATTTTCCAATGCGCAGCTCTTTGCAAAAGAGAGATATTGGCAAGGAAAATCTGTCTTGTACCTTTGCATTTTTCTCCCAAACGAAGGACACTAGAAAGAAAATTTTAAAGCCTCCTGTTAGGCCATCATCTACACGACATGGCCCTGAATTTTCCAATGCGCAGCTCTTTGCAAAAGAGAGATATTGGCAAGGAAAAGCTGTCTTGTACCTTTGCATTTTTCTCCCAAACGAAGGACACTAGAAAGAAAATTTTAAAGCCTCCTGTTAGGCCATCATCTACACGACATAGCCCTGAATTTTCCAATGCGCAGCTCTTTGCAAAAGAGAGATATTGGCAAGGAAAAGCTGTCTTGTACCATTGCATTTTTCTCCCAAACGAAGGACACTAGAAAGAAAATTTTAAAGCCTCCTGTTAGACCATCATCTACACGGCATAGCCATGAATTTTCCAATGCGCAGCTCTTTGCAAAAGAGAGATATTGGCAAGGAAAAGCTGTCTTGTACCTTTGCATTTTTCTCCCAAACGAAGGACACTAGAATTAAAATTTTAAAGCCTCCTGTTAGGCCATCATCTACACGACATAGCCCTGAATTTTCCAATGCGCAGCTCTTTGCAAAAGAGAGATATTGGTAAGGAAAAGCTGTCTTGTACCTTTGCATTTTTCTCCCAAACGAAGGACACTAGAAAGAACATTTTAAAGCCTCCTGTTAGGCCATCATCTACACGACATGGCCCTGAATTTTCCAATGCGCAGCTCTTTGCAAAAGAGAGATATTGGCAAGGAAAAGCTGTCTTGTACCTTTGCATTTTTCTCCCAAACGAAGGACACTAGAATTAAAATTTTAAAGCCTCCTGTTAGGCCATCATCTACACGACATAGCCCTGAATTTTCCAATGCGCAGCTCTTTGCAAAAGAGAGATATTGGCAAGGAAAAGCTGTCTTGTACCTTTGCATTTTTCTCCCAAACGAAGGTCACTAGAAAGAAAATTTTAAAGCCTCCTGTTAGGCCATCATCTACACGACATAGCCCTGAATTTTCCAATGCGCAGCTCTTTGCAAAAGAGAGATATTGGCAAGGAAAAGCTGTCTTGTACCTTTGCATTTTTCTCCCAAACGAAGGACACTAGAATTAAAATTTTAAAGCCTCTTGTTAGGCCATCATCTAAACGACATAGCCCTGAATTTTCCAATGCGCAGCTATTTGCAAAAGAGAGATATTGGCAAGGAAAAGCTGTCTTGTACCTTTGCATTTTTCTCCCAAACGAAGGACACTAGAAAGAAAATTTTAAAGCCTCCTGTTAGGCCATCATCTACACGACATAGCCCTGAATTTTCCAATGCGCAGCTCTTTGCAAAAGAGAGATATTGGCAAGGAAAAGCTGTCTTGTACCTTTGCATTTTTCTCCCAAACGAAGGACACTAGAATTAAAATTTTAAAGCCTCCTGTTAGGCCATCATCTACACGACATAGCCCTGAATTTTCCAATGCGTAGCTCTTTGCAAAAGAGAGATATTGGCAAGGAAAAGCTGTCTTGTACCTTTGCATTTTTCTCCCAAACGAAGGACACTAGAAAGAAAATTTTAAAGCCTCCTGTTAGGCCATCATCTACACAACATAGCCCTGAATTTTCCAATGCGCAGCTCTTTGCAAAAGAGAGATATTGGCAAGGAAAAGCTGTCTTGTACCTTTGCATTTTTCTCCCAAACGAAGGACACTAGAATTAAAATTTTAAAGCCTCCTGTTAGGCCATCATCTACACGACATAGCCCTGAATTTTCCAATGAGCAGCTCTTTGCAAAAGAGAGATATTGGCAAGGAAAAGCTGTCTTGTACCTTTGCATTTATCTCCCAAACGAAGGACACTAGAATTAAAATTTTAAAGCCTCCTGTTAGGCCATCATCTACACGACATGGCCCTGAATTTTCCAATGTGCAGCTCTTTGCAAAAGAGAGATATTGGCAAGGAAAAGCTGTCTTGTACCTTTGCATTTTTCTCCCAAACGAAGGACACTAGAAAGAAAATTTTAAAGCCTCCTGTTAGGCCATCATCTACACGACATAGCCCTGAATTTTCCAATGCGCAGCTCTTTGCAAAAGAGAGATATTGGCAAGGAAAAGCTGTCTTGTACCATTGCATTTTTCTCCCAAACGAAGGACACTAGAAAGAAAATTTTAAAGCCTCCTGTTAGACCATCATCTACACGGCATAGCCATGAATTTTCCAATGCGCAGCTCTTTGCAAAAGAGAGATATTGGCAAGGAAAAGCTGTCTTGTACCTTTGCATTTTTCTCCCAAACGAAGGACACTAGAATTAAAATTTTAAAGCCTCCTGTTAGGCCATCATCTACACGACATAGCCCTGAATTTTCCAATGCGCAGCTCTTTGCAAAAGAGAGATATTGGTAAGGAAAAGCTGTCTTGTACCTTTGCATTTTTCTCCCAAACGAAGGACACTAGAAAGAACATTTTAAAGCCTCCTGTTAGGCCATCATCTACACGACATAGCCCAGAATTTTCCAATGCGCAGCTCTTTGCAAAAGAGAGATATTGGCAAGGAAAATCTGTCTTGTACCTTTGCATTTTTCTCCCAAACGAAGGACACTAGAAAGAAAATTTTAAAGCCTCCTGTTAGGCCATCATCTACACGACATAGCCCTGAATTTTCCAATGCGCAGCTCTTTGCAAAAGAGAGATATTGGCAAGGAAAATCTGTCTTGTACCTTTGCATTTTTCTCCCAAACGAAGGACACTAGAAAGAAAATTTTAAAGCCTCCTGTTAGGCCATCATCTACACGACATAGCCCTGAATTTTCCAATGCGCAGCTCTTTGCAAAAGAGAGATATTGGCAAGGAAAAGCTGTCTTGTACCTTTGCATTTTTCTTTCAAACGAAGGACACTAGAATTAAAATTTTAAAGCCTCCTGTTAGACCATCATCTACACGGCATAGCCATGAATTTTCCAATGCGCAGCTCTTTGCAAAAGAGAGATATTGGCAAGGAAAAGCTGTCTTGTACCTTTGCATTTTTCTCCCAAACGAAGGACACTAGAATTAAAATTTTAAAGCCTCCTGTTAGGCCATCATCTACACGACATAGCCCTGAATTTTCCAATGCGCAGCTCTTTGCAAAAGAGAGATATTGGCAAGGAAAAGCTGTCTTGTACCTTTGCATTTTTCTCCCAAACGAAGGACACTAGAATTAAAATTTTAAAGCCTCCTGTTAGGCCATCATCTACACGACATAGCCCTGAATTTTCCAATGCGCAGCTCTTTGCAAAAGAGAGATATTGGCAAGGAAAAGCTGTCTTGTACCATTGCATTTTTCTCCCAAACGAAGGACACTAGAAAGAAAATTTTAAAGCCTCCTGTTAGGCCATCATCTACACGACATAGCCCTGAATTTTCCAATGCGCAGCTCTTTGCAAAAGAGAGATATTGGCAAGGAAAAGCTGTCTTGTACCTTTGCATTTTTCTCCCAAACGAAGGTCACTAGAAAGAAAATTTTAAAGCCTCCTGTTAGGCCATCATCTACACGACATAGCCCTGAATTTTCCAATGCGCAGCTCTTTGCAAAAGAGAGATATTGGCAAGGAAAAGCTGTCTTGTACCTTTGCATTTTTCTCCCAAACGAAGGTCAGTAGAAAGAAAATTTTAAAGCCTCCTGTTAGGCCATCATCTACACGACATAGCTCTGAATTTTCCAATGCGTAGCTCTTTGCAAAAGAGAGATATTGGCAAGGAAAAGCTGTCTTGTACCTTTGCATTTTTCTCCCAAACGAAGGACACTAGAAAGAAAATTTTAAAGCCTCCTGTTAGGCCATCATCTACACGACATAGCCCTGAATTTTCCAATGCGCAGCTCTTTGCAAAAGAAAGATATTGGCAAGGAAAAGCTGTCTTGTACCTTTGCATTTTTCTCCCAAACGAAGGACACTAGAATTAAAATTTTAAAGCCTCCTGTTAGGCCATCATCTACACGACATAGCCCTGAATTTTCCAATGCGCAGCTCTTTGCAAAAGAGAGATATTGGCAAGGAAAAGCTGTCTTGTACCTTTGCATTTTTCTCCCAAACGAAGGACACTAGAAAGAAAATTTTAAAGCCTCCTGTTAGGCCATCATCTACACAACATAGCCCTGAATTTTCCAATGCGCAGCTCTTTGCAAAAGAGAGATATTGGCAAGGAAAAGCTGTCTTGTACCTTTGCATTTTTCTCCCAAACGAAGGACACTAGAATTAAAATTTTAAAGCCTCCTGTTAGGCCATCATCTACACGACATAGCCCTGAATTTTCCAATGCGCAGCTCTTTGCAAAAGAGAGATATTGGCAAGGAAAAGCTGTCTTGTACCTTTGCATTTTTCTCCCAAACGAAGGACACTAGAAAGAAAATTTTAAAGCCTCCTGTTAGGCCATCATCTACACAACATAGCCCTGAATTTTCCAATGCGCAGCTCTTTGCAAAAGAGAGATATTGGCAAGGAAAAGCTGTCTTGTACCTTTGCATTTTTCTCCCAAACGAAGGACACTAGAATTAAAATTTTAAAGCCTCCTGTTAGGCCATCATCTACACGACATAGCCCTGAATTTTCCAATGCGCAGCTCTTTGCAAAAGAGAGATATTGGCAAGGAAAAGCTGTCTTGTACCTTTGCATTTTTCTCCCAAACGAAGGACACTAGAAAGAAAATTTTAAAGCCTCCTGTTAGGCCATCATCTACACAACATAGCCCTGAATTTTCCAATGCGCAGCTCTTTGCAAAAGAGAGATATTGGCAAGGAAAAGCTGTCTTGTACCTTTGCATTTTTCTCCCAAACGAAGGACACTAGAATTAAAATTTTAAAGCCTCTTGTTAGGCCATCATCTACACGACATAGCCCTGAATTTTCCAATGCGCAGCTCTTTGCAAAAGAGAGATATTGGCAAGGAAAAGCTGTCTTGTACCTTTGCATTTTTCTCCCAAACGAAGGACACTAGAAAGATGATTTTAAAGCCTCCTGTTAGGCCATCATCTACACGACATGGCCCTGAATTTTCCAATGCGCAGCTCTTTGCAAAAGAGAGATATTGGCAAGGAAAAGCTGTCTTGTACCTTTGCATTTTTCTCCCAAACGAAGGACACTAGAATTAAAATTTTAAAGCCTCCTGTTAGGCCATCATCTACACGACATAGCCCTGAATTTTCCAATGCGCAGCTCTTTGCAAAAGAGAGATATTGGCAAGGAAAAGCTGTCTTGTACCTTTGCATTTTTCTCCCAAACGAAGGACACTAGAAAGATAATTTTAAAGCCTCCTGTTAGGCCATCATCTACACAACATAGCCCTGAATTTTCCAATGCGCAGCTCTTTGCAAAAGAGAGATATTGGCAAGGAAAAGCTGTCTTGTACCTTTGCATTTTTCTCCCAAACGAAGGTCACTAGAAAGAAAATTTTAAAGCCTCCTGTTAGGCCATCATCTACACGACATAGCCCTGAATTTTCCAATGCGTAGCTCTTTGCAAAAGAGAGATATTGGCAAGGAAAAGCTGTCTTGTACCTTTGCATTTTTCTCCCAAACGAAGGACACTAGAATTAAAATTTTAAAGCCTCCTGTTAGGCCATCATCTACACGACATAGCCCTGAATTTTCCAATGCGCAGCTCTTTGCAAAAGAGAGATATTGGCAAGGAAAAGCTGTCTTGTACCTTTGCATTTTTCTCCCAAACGAAGGACACTAGAAAGAAAATTTTAAAGCCTCCTGTTAGGCCATCATCTACACGACATAGCCCTGAATTTTCCAATGCGCAGCTCTTTGCAAAAGAGATATTGGCAAGGAAAAGCTGTCTTGTACCATTGCATTTTTCTCCCAAACGAAGGACACTAGAAAGAAAATTTTAAAGCCTCCTGTTAAGCCATCATCTACACGACATAGCCCTGAATTTTCCAATGCGCAGCTCTTTGCAAAAGAGAGATATTGGCAAGGAAAAGCTGTCTTGTACCTTTGCATTTTTCTCCCAAACGAAGGTCACTAGAAAGAAAATTTTAAAGCCTCCTGTTAGGCCATCATCTACACGACATAGCCCTGAATTTTCCAATGCGCAGCTCTTTGCAAAAGAGAGATATTGGCAAGGAAAAGCTGTCTTGTACCTTTGCATTTTTCTCCCAAACGAAGGTCACTAGAAAGAAAAATTTAAAGCCTCCTGTTAGGCCATCATCTACACGACATAGCTCTGAATTTTCCAATGCGTAGCTCTTTGCAAAAGAGAGATATTGGCAAGGAAAAGCTGTCTTGTACCTTTGCATTTTTCTCCCAAACGAAGGACACTAGAAAGAAAATTTTAAAGCCTCCTGTTAGGCCATCATCTACACGACATAGCCCTGAATTTTCCAATGCGCAGCTCTTTGCAAAAGAGAGATATTGGCAAGGAAAAGCTGTCTTGTACCTTTGCATTTTTCTCCCAAACGAAGGACACTAGAATTAAAATTTTAAAGCCTCCTGTTAGGCCATCATCTACACGACATAGCCCTGAATTTTCCAATGCGTAGCTCTTTGCAAAAGAGAGATATTGGCAAGGAAAAGCTGTCTTGTACCTTTGCATTTTTCTCCCAAACGAAGGACACTAGAATTAAAATTTTAAAGCCTCCTGTTAGGCCATCATCTACACGACATAGCCCTGAATTTTCCAATGCGTAGCTCTTTGCAAAAGAGAGATATTGGCAAGGAAAAGCTGTCTTGTACCTTTGCATTTTTCTCCCAAACGAAGGACACTAGAAAGAAAATTTTAAAGCCTCCTGTTAGGCCATCATCTACACAACATAGCCTTGAATTTTCCAATGCGCAGCTCTTTGCAAAAGAGAGATATTGGCAAGGAAAAGCTGTCTTGTACCTTTGCATTTTTCTCCCAAACGAAGGACACTAGAATTAAAATTTTAAAGCCTCCTGTTAGGCCATCATCTACACGACATAGCCCTGAATTTTCCAATGCGCAGCTCTTTGCAAAAGAGAGATATTGGCAAGGAAAAGCTGTCTTGTACCTTTGCATTTTTCTCCCAAACGAAGGACACTAGAATTAAAATTTTAAAGCCTCCTGTTAGGCCATCATCTACACGACATGGCCCTGAATTTTCCAAAGCGCAGCTCTTTGCAAAAGAGAGATATTGGCAAGGAAAAGCTGTCTTGTACCTTTGCATTTTTCTCCCAAATGAAGGACACTAGAAAGAAAATTTTAAAGCCTCCTGTTAGGCCATCATCTACACGACATAGCCCTGAATTTTCCAATGCGCAGCTCTTTGCAAAAGAGAGATATTTGCAAGGAAAAGCTGTCTTGTACCTTTGCATTTTTCTCCCAAACGAAGGACACTAGAATTAAAATTTTAAAGCCTCCTGTTAGGCCATCATCTACACGACATAGCCCTGAATTTTCCAATGCGCAGCTCTTTGCAAAAGAGAGATATTGGTAAGGAAAAGCTGTCTTGTACCTTTGCATTTTTCTCCCAAACGAAGGACACTAGAAAGAACATTTTAAAGCCTCCTGTTAGGCCATCATCTACACGACATAGCCCTGAATTTTCCAATGCGCAGCTCTTTGCAAAAGAGAGATATTGGCAAGGAAAAGCTGTCTTGTACCTTTGCATTTTTCTCCCAAACGAAGGACACTAGAAAGATAATTTTAAAGCCTCCTGTTAGGCCATCATCTACACAACATAGCCCTGAATTTTCCAATGCGCAGCTCTTTGCAAAAGAGAGATATTGGCAAGGAAAAGCTGTCTTGTACCTTTGCATTTTTCTCCCAAACGAAGGACACTAGAAAGAAAATTTTAAAGCCTCCTGTTAGGCCATCATCTACACGACATAGCCCTGAATTTTCCAATGCGCAGCTCTTTGCAAAAGAGAGATATTGGCAAGGAAAAGCTGTCTTGTACCATTGCATTTTTCTCCCAAACGAAGGACACTAGAAAGAAAATTTTAAAGCCTCCTGTTAGACCATCATCTACACGGCATAGCCATGAATTTTCCAATGCGCAGCTCTTTGCAAAAGAGAGATATTTGCAAGGAAAAGCTGTCTTGTACCTTTGCATTTTTCTCCCAAACGAAGGACACTAGAATTAAAATTTTAAAGCCTCCTGTTAGGCCATCATCTACACGACATAGCCCTGAATTTTCCAATGCGCAGCTCTTTGCAAAAGAGAGATATTGGTAAGGAAAAGCTGTCTTGTACCTTTGCATTTTTCTCCCAAACGAAGGACACTAGAAAGAAAATTTTAAAGCCTCCTGTTAGGCCATCATCTACACGACATAGCCCTGAATTTTCCAATGCGCAGCTCTTTGCAAAAGAGAGATATTGGCAAGGAAAAGCTGTCTTGTACCTTTGCATTTTTCTCCCAAACGAAGGACACTAGAAAGATAATTTTAAAGCCTCCTGTTAGGCCATCATCTACACAACATAGCCCTGAATATTCCAATGCGCAGCTCTTTGCAAAAGAGAGATATTGGCAAGGAAAAGCTGTCTTGTACCTTTGCATTTTTCTCCCAAACGAAGGTCACTAGAAAGAAAATTTTAAAGCCTCCTGTTAGGCCATCATCTACACGACATAGCCCTGAATTTTCCAATGCGTAGCTCTTTGCAAAAGAGAGATATTGGCAAGGAAAAGCTGTCTTGTACCTTTGCATTTTTCTCCCAAACGAAGGACACTAGAATTAAAATTTTAAAGCCTCCTGTTAGGCCATCATCTACACGACATAGCCCTGAATTTTCCAATGCGCAGCTCTTTGCAAAAGAGAGATATTGGCAAGGAAAAGCTGTCTTGTACCTTTGCATTTTTCTCCCAAACGAAGGACACTAGAAAGAAAATTTTAAAGCCTCCTGTTAGGCCATCATCTACACGACATAGCCCTGAATTTTCCAATGCGCAGCTCTTTGCAAAAGAGATATTGGCAAGGAAAAGCTGTCTTGTACCATTGCATTTTTCTCCCAAACGAAGGACACTAGAAAGAAAATTTTAAAGCCTCCTGTTAAGCCATCATCTACACGACATAGCCCTGAATTTTCCAATGCGCAGCTCTTTGCAAAAGAGAGATATTGGCAAGGAAAAGCTGTCTTGTACCTTTGCATTTTTCTCCCAAACGAAGGTCACTAGAAAGAAAATTTTAAAGCCTCCTGTTAGGCCATCATCTACACGACATAGCCCTGAATTTTCCAATGCGCAGCTCTTTGCAAAAGAGAGATATTGGCAAGGAAAAGCTGTCTTGTACCTTTGCATTTTTCTCCCAAACGAAGGTCACTAGAAAGAAAATTTTAAAGCCTCCTGTTAGGCCATCATCTACACGACATAGCTCTGAATTTTCCAATGCGTAGCTCTTTGCAAAAGAGAGATATTGGCAAGGAAAAGCTGTCTTGTACCTTTGCATTTTTCTCCCAAACGAAGGACACTAGAAAGAAAATTTTAAAGCCTCCTGTTAGGCCATCATCTACACGACATAGCCCTGAATTTTCCAATGCGCAGCTCTTTGCAAAAGAGAGATATTGGCAAGGAAAAGCTGTCTTGTACCTTTGCATTTTTCTCCCAAACGAAGGACACTAGAATTAAAATTTTAAAGCCTCCTGTTAGGCCATCATCTACACGACATAGCCCTGAATTTTCCAATGCGTAGCTCTTTGCAAAAGAGAGATATTGGCAAGGAAAAGCTGTCTTGTACCTTTGCATTTTTCTCCCAAACGAAGGACACTAGAAAGAAAATTTTAAAGCCTCCTGTTAGGCCATCATCTACACAACATAGCCCTGAATTTTCCAATGCGCAGCTCTTTGCAAAAGAGAGATATTGGCAAGGAAAAGCTGTCTTGTACCTTTGCATTTTTCTCCCAAACGAAGGACACTAGAATTAAAATTTTAAAGCCTCCTGTTAGGCCATCATCTACACGACATAGCCCTGAATTTACCAATGCGCAGCTCTTTGCAAAAGAGAGATATTGGCAAGGAAAAGCTGTCTTGTACCTTTGCATTTTTCTCCCAAACGAAGGACACTAGAATTAAAATTTTAAAGCCTCCTGTTAGGCCATCATCTACACGACATGGCCCTGAATTTTCCAATGCGCAGCTCTTTGCAAAAGAGAGATATTGGCAAGGAAAAGCTGTCTTGTACCTTTGCATTTTTCTCCCAAACGAAGGTCACTAGAAAGAAAATTTTAAAGCCTCCTGTTAGGCCATCATCTACACGACATAGCCCTGAATTTTCCAATGCGCAGCTCTTTGCAAAAGAGAGATATTGGCAAGGAAAAGCTGTCTTGTACCTTTGCATTTTTCTCCCAAACGAAGGTCACTAGAAAGAAAATTTTAAAGCCTCCTGTTAGGCCATCATCTACACGACATAGCTCTGAATTTTCCAATGCGTAGCTCTTTGCAAAAGAGAGATATTGGCAAGGAAAAGCTGTCTTGTACCTTTGCATTTTTCTCCCAAACGAAGGACACTAGAAAGAAAATTTTAAAGCCTCCTGTTAGGCCATCATCTACACGACATAGCCCTGAATTTTCCAATGCGCAGCTCTTTGCAAAAGAGAGATATTGGCAAGGAAAAGCTGTCTTGTACCTTTGCATTTTTCTCCCAAACGAAGGACACTAGAATTAAAATTTTAAAGCCTCCTGTTAGGCCATCATCTACACGACATAGCCCTGAATTTTCCAATGCGTAGCTCTTTGCAAAAGAGAGATATTGGCAAGGAAAAGCTGTCTTGTACCTTTGCATTTTTCTCCCAAACGAAGGACACTAGAATTAAAATTTTAAAGCCTCCTGTTAGGCCATCATCTACACGACATAGCCCTGAATTTTCCAATGCGTAGCTCTTTGCAAAAGAGAGATATTGGCAAGGAAAAGCTGTCTTGTACCTTTGCATTTTTCTCCCAAACGAAGGACACTAGAAAGAAAATTTTAAAGCCTCCTGTTAGGCCATCATCTACACAACATAGCCTTGAATTTTCCAATGCGCAGCTCTTTGCAAAAGAGAGATATTGGCAAGGAAAAGCTGTCTTGTACCTTTGCATTTTTCTCCCAAACGAAGGACACTAGAATTAAAATTTTAAAGCCTCCTGTTAGGCCATCATCTACACGACATAGCCCTGAATTTTCCAATGCGCAGCTCTTTGCAAAAGAGAGATATTGGCAAGGAAAAGCTGTCTTGTACCTTTGCATTTTTCTCCCAAACGAAGGACACTAGAATTAAAATTTTAAAGCCTCCTGTTAGGCCATCATCTACACGACATGGCCCTGAATTTTACAAAGCGCAGCTCTTTGCAAAAGAGAGATATTGGCAAGGAAAAGCTGTCTTGTACCTTTGCATTTTTCTCCCAAATGAAGGACACTAGAAAGAAAATTTTAAAGCCTCCTGTTAGGCCATCATCTACACGACATAGCCCTGAATTTTCCAATGCGCAGCTCTTTGCAAAAGAGAGATATTTGCAAGGAAAAGCTGTCTTGTACCTTTGCATTTTTCTCCCAAGCGAAGGACACTAGAATTAAAATTTTAAAGCCTCCTGTTAGGCCATCATCTACACGACATAGCCCTGAATTTTCCAATGCGCAGCTCTTTGCAAAAGAGAGATATTGGTAAGGAAAAGCTGTCTTGTACCTTTGCATTTTTCTCCCAAACGAAGGACACTAGAAAGAACATTTTAAAGCCTCCTGTTAGGCCATCATCTACACGACATAGCCCTGAATTTTCCAATGCGCAGCTCTTTGCAAAAGAGAGATATTGGCAAGGAAAAGCTGTCTTGTACCTTTGCATTTTTCTCCCAAACGAAGGACACTAGAAAGATAATTTTAAAGCCTCCTGTTAGGCCATCATCTACACAACATAGCCCTGAATTTTCCAATGCGCAGCTCTTTGCAAAAGAGAGATATTGGCAAGGAAAAGCTGTCTTGTACCTTTGCATTTTTCTCCCAAACGAAGGACACTAGAAAGAAAATTTTAAAGCCTCCTGTTAGGCCATCATCTACACGACATAGCCCTGAATTTTCCAATGCGCAGCTCTTTGCAAAAGAGAGATATTGGCAAGGAAAAGCTGTCTTGTACCATTGCATTTTTCTCCCAAACGAAGGACACTAGAAAGAAAATTTTAAAGCCTCCTGTTAGACCATCATCTACACGGCATAGCCATGAATTTTCCAATGCGCAGCTCTTTGCAAAAGAGAGATATTTGCAAGGAAAAGCTGTCTTGTACCTTTGCATTTTTCTCCCAAACGAAGGACACTAGAATTAAAATTTTAAAGCCTCCTGTTAGGCCATCATCTACACGACATAGCCCTGAATTTTCCAATGCGCAGCTCTTTGCAAAAGAGAGATATTGGTAAGGAAAAGCTGTCTTGTACCTTTGCATTTTTCTCCCAAACGAAGGACACTAGAAAGAAAATTTTAAAGCCTCCTGTTAGGCCATCATCTACACGACATAGCCCTGAATTTTCCAATGCGCAGCTCTTTGCAAAAGAGAGATATTGGCAAGGAAAAGCTGTCTTGTACCTTTGCATTTTTCTCCCAAACGAAGGACACTAGAAATATAATTTTAAAGCCTCCTGTTAGGCCATCATCTACACAACATAGCCCTGAATTTTCCAATGCGCAGCTCTTTGCAAAAGAGAGATATTGGCAAGGAAAAGCTGTCTTGTACCTTTGCATTTTTCTCCCAAACGAAGGTCACTAGAAAGAAAATTTTAAAGCCTCCTGTTAGGCCATCATCTACACGACATAGCCCTGAATTTTCCAATGCGTAGCTCTTTGCAAAAGAGAGATATTGGCAAGGAAAAGCTGTCTTGTACCTTTGCATTTTTCTCCCAAACGAAGGACACTAGAATTAAAATTTTAAAGCCTCCTGTTAGGCCATCATCTACACGACATAGCCCTGAATTTTCCAATGCGCAGCTCTTTGCAAAAGAGAGATATTGGCAAGGAAAAGCTGTCTTGTACCTTTGCATTTTTCTCCCAAACGAAGGACACTAGAAAGAAAATTTTAAAGCCTCCTGTTAGGCCATCATCTACACGACATAGCCCTGAATTTTCCAATGTGCAGCTCTTTGCAAAAGAGATATTGGCAAGGAAAAGCTGTCTTGTACCATTGCATTTTTCTCCCAAACGAAGGACACTAGAAAGAAAATTTTAAAGCCTCCTGTTAAGCCATCATCTACACGACATAGCCCTGAATTTTCCAATGCGCAGCTCTTTGCAAAAGAGAGATATTGGCAAGGAAAAGCTGTCTTGTACCTTTGCATTTTTCTCCCAAACGAAGGTCACTAGAAAGAAAATTTTAAAGCCTCCTGTTAGGCCATCATCTACACGACATAGCCCTGAATTTTCCAATGCGCAGCTCTTTGCAAAAGAGAGATATTGGCAAGGAAAAGCTGTCTTGTACCTTAGCATTTTTCTCCCAAACGAAGGTCACTAGAAAGAAAATTTTAAAGCCTCCTGTTAGGCCATCATCTACACGACATAGCTCTGAATTTTCCAATGCGTAGCTCTTTGCAAAAGAGAGATATTGGCAAGGAAAAGCTGTCTTGTACCTTTGCATTTTTCTCCCAAACGAAGGACACTAGAAAGAAAATTTTAAAGCCTCCTGTTAGGCCATCATCTACACGACATAGCCCTGAATTTTCCAATGCGCAGCTCTTTGCAAAAGAGAGATATTGGCAAGGAAAAGCTGTCTTGTACCTTTGCATTTTTCTCCCAAACGAAGGACACTAGAATTAAAATTTTAAAGCCTCCTGTTAGGCCATCATCTACACGACATAGCCCTGAATTTTCCAATGCGTAGCTCTTTGCAAAAGAGAGATATTGGCAAGGAAAAGCTGTCTTGTACCTTTGCTTTTTCTCCCAAACGAAGGACACTAGAAAGAAAATTTTAAAGCCTCCTGTTAGGCCATCATCTACACAACATAGCCCTGAATTTTCCAATGCGCAGCTCTTTGCAAAAGAGAGATATTGGCAAGGAAAAGCTGTCTTGTACCTTTGCATTTTTCTCCCAAACGAAGGACACTAGAATTAAAATTTTAAAGCCTCCTGTTAGGCCATCATCTACACGACATAGCCCTGAATTTACCAATGCGCAGCTCTTTGCAAAAGAGAGATATTGGCAAGGAAAAGCTGTCTTGTACCTTTGCATTTTTCTCCCAAACGAAGGACACTAGAATTAAAATTTTAAAGCCTCCTGTTAGGCCATCATCTACACGACATGGCCCTGAATTTTCCAATGCGCAGCTCTTTGCAAAAGAGAGATATTGGCAAGGAAAAGCTGTCTTGTACCTTTGCATTTTTCTCCCAAACGAAGGACACTAGAAAGAAAATTTTAAAGCCTCCTGTTAGGCCATCATCTACACGACATAGCCCTGAATTTTCCAATGCGCAGCTCTTTGCAAAAGAGAGATATTGGCAAGGAAAAGCTGTCTTGTACCATTGCATTTTTCTCCCAAACGAAGGACACTAGAAAGAAAATTTTAAAGCCTCCTGTTAGACCATCATCTACACGGCATAGCCATGAATTTTCCAATGCGCAGCTCTTTGCAAAAGAGAGATATTTGCAAGGAAAAGCTGTCTTGTACCTTTGCATTTTTCTCCCAAACGAAGGACACTAGAATTAAAATTTTAAAGCCTCCTGTTAGGCCATCATCAACACGACATAGCCCTGAATTTTCCAATGCGCAGCTCTTTGCAAAAGAGAGATATTGGTAAGGAAAAGCTGTCTTGTACCTTTGCAATTTTCTCCCAAACGAAGGACACTAGAAAGAACATTTTAAAGCCTCCTGTTAGGCCATCATCTACACGACATAGCCCTGAATTTTCCAATGCGCAGCTCTTTGCAAAAGAGAGATATTGGCAAGGAAAATCTGTCTTGTACCTTTGCATTTTTCTCCCAAACGAAGGACACTAGAAAGAAAATTTTAAAGCCTCCTGTTAGGCCATCATCTACACGACATAGCCCTGAATTTTCCAATGCGCAGCTCTTTGCGAAAGAGAGATATTGGCAAGGAAAAGCTGTCTTGTACCATTGCATTTTTCTCCCAAACGAAGGACACTAGAAAGAAAATTTTAAAGCCTCCTGTTAGGCCATCATCTACACGACATAGCCCTGAATTTTCCAATGCGCAGCTCTTTGCAAAAGAGAGATATTGGCAAGGAAAAGCTGTCTTGTACCTTTGCATTTTTCTCCCAAACGAAGGTCACTAGAAAGAAAATTTTAAAGCCTCCTGTTAGGCCATCATCTACACGACATAGCCCTGAATTTTCCAATGCGCAGCTCTTTGCAAAAGAGAGATATTGGCAAGGAAAAGCTGTCTTGTACCTTTGCATTTTTCTCCCAAACGAAGGTCACTAGAAAGAAAATTTTAAAGCCTCCTGTTAGGCCATCATCTACACGACATAGCCCTGAATTTTCCAATGCGCAGCTCTTTGCAAAAGAGAGATATTGGCAAGGAAAAGCTGTCTTGTACCATTGCATTTTTCTCCCAAACGAAGGACACTAGAAAGAAAATTTTAAAGCCTCCTGTTAGACCATCATCTACACGGCATAGCCATGAATTTTCCAATGCGCAGCTCTTTGCAAAAGAGAGATATTTGCAAGGAAAAGCTGTCTTGTACCTTTGCATTTTTCTCCCAAACGAAGGACACTAGAATTAAAATTTTAAAGCCTCCTGTTAGGCCATCATCTACACGACATAGCCCTGAATTTTCCAATGCGCAGCTCTTTGCAAAAGAGAGATATTGGTAAGGAAAAGCTGTCTTGTACCTTTGCATTTTTCTCCCAAACGAAGGACACTAGAAAGAACATTTTAAAGCCTCCTGTTAGGCCATCATCTACACGACATAGCCCTGAATTTTCCAATGCGCAGCTCTTTGCGAAAGAGAGATATTGGCAAGGAAAAGCTGTCTTGTACCATTGCATTTTTCTCCCAAACGAAGGACACTAGAAAGAAAATTTTAAAGCCTCCTGTTAGGCCATCATCTACACGACATAGCCCTGAATTTTCCAATGCGCAGCTCTTTGCAAAAGAGAGATATTGGCAAGGAAAAGCTGTCTTGTACCTTTGCATTTTTCTCCCAAACGAAGGTCACTAGAAAGAAAATTTTAAAGCCTCCTGTTAGGCCATCATCTACACGACATAGCCCTGAATTTTCCAATGCGCAGCTCTTTGCAAAAGAGAGATATTGGCAAGGAAAAGCTGTCTTGTACCTTTGCATTTTTCTCCCAAACGAAGGTCACTAGAAAGAAAATTTTAAAGCCTCCTGTTAGGCCATCATCTACACGACATAGCCCTGAATTTTCCAATGCGCAGCTCTTTGCAAAAGAGAGATATTGGCAAGGAAAAGCTGTCTTGTACCATTGCATTTTTCTCCCAAACGAAGGACACTAGAAAGAAAATTTTAAAGCCTCCTGTTAGACCATCATCTACACGGCATAGCCATGAATTTTCCAATGCGCAGCTCTTTGCAAAAGAGAGATATTTGCAAGGAAAAGCTGTCTTGTACCTTTGCATTTTTCTCCCAAACGAAGGACACTAGAATTAAAATTTTAAAGCCTCCTGTTAGGCCATCATCTACACGACATAGCCCTGAATTTTCCAATGCGCAGCTCTTTGCAAAAGAGAGATATTGGTAAGGAAAAGCTGTCTTGTACCTTTGCATTTTTCTCCCAAACGAAGGACACTAGAAAGAACATTTGAAAGCCTCCTGTTAGGCCATCATCTACACGACATAGCCCTGAATTTTCCAATGCGCAGCTCTTTGCAAAAGAGAGATATTGGCAAGGAAAATCTGTCTTGTACCTTTGCATTTTTCTCCCAAACGAAGGACACTAGAAAGAAAATTTTAAAGCCTCCTGTTAGGCCATCATCTACACGACATAGCCCTGAATTTTCCAATGCGCAGCTCTTTGCGAAAGAGAGATATTGGCAAGGAAAAGCTGTCTTGTACCATTGCATTTTTCTCCCAAACGAAGGACACTAGAAAGAAAATTTTAAAGCCTCCTGTTAGGCCATCATCTACACGACATAGCCCTGAATTTTCCAATGCGCAGCTCTTTGCAAAAGAGAGATATTGGCAAGGAAAAGCTGTCTTGTACCTTTGCATTTTTCTCCCAAACGAAGGTCACTAGAAAGAAAATTTTAAAGCCTCCTGTTAGGCCATCATCTACACGACATAGCCCTGAATTTTCCAATGCGCAGCTCTTTGCAAAAGAGAGATATTGGCAAGGAAAAGCTGTCTTGTACCTTTGCATTTTTCTCCCAAACGAAGGTCACTAGAAAGAAAATTTTAAAGCCTCCTGTTAGGCCATCATCTACACGACATAGCCCTGAATTTTCCAATGCGCAGCTCTTTGCAAAAGAGAGATATTGGCAAGGAAAAGCTGTCTTGTACCTTTGCATTTTTCTCCCAAACGAAGGAAACTAGAAAGAAAATTTTAAAGCCTCCTGTTAGGCCATCATCTACACGACATAGCCCTGAATTTTCCAATGCGCAGCTCTTTGCAAAAGAGAGATATTGGCAAGGAAAAGCTGTCTTGTACCTTTGCATTTTTCTCCCAAACGAAGGACACTAGAATTAAAATTTTAAAGCCTCCTGTTAGGCCATCATCTACACGACATAGCCCTGATTTTTCCAATGCGCAGCTCTTTGCAAAAGAGAGATATTGGCAAGGAAAAGCTGTCTTGTACCTTTGCATTTTTCTCCCAAACGAAGGACACTAGAAAGATAATTTTAAAGCCTCCTGTTAGGCCATCATCTACACGACATGGCCCTGAATTTTCCAATGCGCAGCTCTTTGCAAAAGAGAGATATTGGCAAGGAAAAGCTGTCTTGTACCTTTGCATTTTTCTCCCAAACGAAGGACACTAGAATTAAAATTTTAAAGCCTCCTGTTAGTGCTTCATCTAAACGGCATAGCCCTGAATTTTCCAATGCGTAGCTCTTTGCAATAGAGAGATATTGGCAAGGAAAAGCTGTCTTGTACCTTTGCATTTTTCTCCCAAACGAAGGACACTAGAATTAAAATTTTAAATCCTCCTGTTAGGCCATCATCTACACGACATAGCCCTGAATTTTCCAATGCGCAGCTCTTTGCAAAAGAGAGATATTGGCAAGGAAAAGCTGTCTTGTACCTTTGCATTTTTCTCCCAAACGAAGGACACTAGAAAGAAAATTTTAAAGCCTCCTGTTAGGCCATCATCTACACGACATAGCCCTGAATTTTCCAATGCGCAGCTCTTTGCAAAAGAGAGATATTGGCAAGGAAAAGCTGTCTTGTACCTTTGCATTTTTCTCCCAAACGAAGGTCACTAGAAAGAAAATTTTAAAGCCTCCTGTTAGGCCATCATCTACACGACATAGCCCTGAATTTTCCAATGCGCAGCTTTTTGCAAAAGAGAGATATTGGCAAGGAAAAGCTGTCTTGTACCTTTGCATTTTTCTCCCAAACGAAGGTCACTAGAAAGAAAATTTTAAAGCCTCCTGTTAGGCCATCATCTACACGACATAGCCCTGAGTTTTCCAATGCGCAGCTCTTTGCAAAAGAGAGATATTGGCAAGGAAAAGCTGTCTTGTACCATTGCATTTTTCTCCCAAACGAAGGACACTAGAAAGAAAATTTTAAAGCCTCCTGTTAGGCCATCATCTACACGACATAGCCCTGAATTTTCCAATGCGCAGCTCTTTGCAAAAGAGAGATATTGGCAAGGAAAAGCTGTCTTGTACCATTGCATTTTTCTCCCAAACGAAGGACACTAGAAAGAAAATTTTAAAGCCTCCTGTTAGACCATCATCTACACGGCATAGCCATGAATTTTCCAATGCGCAGCTCTTTGCAAAAGAGAGATATTGGCAAGGAAAAGCTGTCTTGTACCTTTGCATTTTTCTCCCAAACGAAGGTCACTAGAAAGAAAATTTTAAAGCCTCCTGTTAGGCCATCATCTACACGACATAGCCCTGAATTTTCCAATGCGTAGCTCTTTGCAAAAGAGAGATATTGGCAAGGAAAAGCTGTCTTGTACCTTTGCATTTTTCTCCCAAACGAAGGACACTAGAAAGAAAATTTTAAAGCCTCCTGTTAGGCCATCATCTACACGACATAGCCCTGAATTTTCCTATGCGCAGCTCTTTGCAAAAGAGAGATATTGGCAAGGAAAAGCTGTCTTGTACCTTTGCATTTTTCTCCCAAACGAAGGACACTAGAAAGATAATTTTAAAGCCTCCTGTTAGGCCATCATCTACACGACATGGCCCTGAATTTTCCAATGCGCAGCTCTTTGCAAAAGAGAGATATTGGCAAGGAAAAGCTGTCTTGTACCTTTGCATTTTTCTCCCAAACGAAGGACACTAGAATTAACATTTTAAAGCCTCCTGTTATTGCTTCATCTAAACGGCATAGCCCTGAATTTTCCAATGCGTAGCTCTTTGCAATAGAGAGATATTGGCAAGGAAAAGCTGTCTTGTACCTTTGCATTTTTCTCCCAAACGAAGGACACTAGAATTAAAATTTTAAATCCTCCTGTTAGGCCATCATCTACACGACATAGCCCTGAATTTTCCAATGCGCAGCTCTTTGCAAAAGAGAGATATTGGCAAGGAAAAGCTGTCTTGTACCTTTGCATTTTTCTCCCAAACGAAGGTCACTAGAAAGAAAATTTTAAAGCCTCCTCTTAGGCCATCATCTACACGACATAGCCCTGAATTTTCCAATGCGTAGCTCTTTGCAAAAGAGAGATATTGGCAAGGAAAAGCTGTCTTGTACCTTTGCATTTTTCTCCCAAACGAAGGACACTAGAAAGAAAATTTTAAAGCCTCCTGTTAGGCCATCATCTACACGACATAGCCCTGAATTTTCCAATGCGTAGCTCTTTGCAAAAGAGAGATATTGGCAAGGAAAAGCTGTCTTGTACCTTTGCATTTTTCTCCCAAACGAAGGACACTAGAATTAAAATTTTAAAGCCTCCTGTTAGTGCTTCATCTAAACGGCATAGCCCTGAATTTTCCAATGCGTAGCTCTTTGCAATAGAGAGATATTGGCAAGGAAAAGCTGTCTTGTACCTTTGCATTTTTCTCCCAAACGAAGGACACTAGAATTAAAATTTTAAATCCTCCTGTTAGGCCATCATCTACACGACATAGCCCTGAATTTTCCAATGCGCAGCTCTTTGCAAAAGAGAGATATTGGCAAGGAAAAGCTGTCTTGTACCTTTGCATTTTTCTCCCAAACGAAGGACACTAGAAAGAAAATTTTAAAGCCTCCTGTTAGGCCATCATCTACACGACATAGCCCTGAATTTTCCAATGCGCAGCTCTTTGCAAAAGAGAGATATTGGCAAGGAAAAGCTGTCTTGTACCTTTGCATTTTTCTCCCAAACGAAGGTCACTAGAAAGAAAATTTTAAAGCCTCCTGTTAGGCCATCATCTACACGACATAGCCCTGAATTTTCCAATGCGCAGCTCTTTGCAAAAGAGAGATATTGGCAAGGAAAAGCTGTCTTGTACCTTTGCATTTTTCTCCCAAACGAAGGTCACTAGAAAGAAAATTTTAAAGCCTCCTGTTAGGCCATCATCTACACGACATAGCCCTGAATTTTCCAATGCGTAGCTCTTTGCAAAAGAGAGATATTGGCAAGGAAAAGCTGTCTTGTACCTTTGCATTTTTCTCCCAAACGAAGGACACTAGAAAGAAAAGTTTAAAGCCTCCTGTTAGGCCATCATCTACACGACATAGCCCTGAGTTTTCCAATGCGCAGCTCTTTGCAAAAGAGAGATATTGGCAAGGAAAAGCTGTCTTGTACCATTGCATTTTTCTCCCAAACGAAGGACACTAGAAAGAAAATTTTAAAGCCTCCTGTTAGGCCATCATCTACACGACATAGCCCTGAATTTTCCAATGCGCAGCTCTTTGCAAAAGAGAGATATTGGCAAGGAAAAGCTGTCTTGTACCATTGCATTTTTCTCCCAAACGAAGGACACTAGAAAGAAAATTTTAAAGCCTCCTGTTAGACCATCATCTACACGGCATAGCCATGAATTTTCCAATGCGCAGCTCTTTGCAAAAGAGAGATATTGGCAAGGAAAAGCTGTCTTGTACCTTTGCATTTTTCTCCCAAACGAAGGTCACTAGAAAGAAAATTTTAAAGCCTCCTGTTAGGCCATCATCTACACGACATAGCCCTGAATTTTCCAATGCGTAGCTCTTTGCAAAAGAGAGATATTGGCAAGGAAAAGCTGTCTTGTACCTTTGCATTTTTCTCCCAAACGAAGGACACTAGAAAGAAAATTTTAAAGCCTCCTGTTAGGCCATCATCTACACGACATAGCCCTGAATTTTCCTATGCGCAGCTCTTTGCAAAAGAGAGATATTGGCAAGGAAAAGCTGTCTTGTACCTTTGCATTTTTCTCCCAAACGAAGGACACTAGAAAGATAATTTTAAAGCCTCCTGTTAGGCCATCATCTACACGACATGGCCCTGAATTTTCCAATGCGCAGCTCTTTGCAAAAGAGAGATATTGGCAAGGAAAAGCTGTCTTGTACCTTTGCATTTTTCTCCCAAACGAAGGACACTAGAATTAAAATTTTAAAGCCTCCTGTTATTGCTTCATCTAAACGGCATAGCCCTGAATTTTCCAATGCGTAGCTCTTTGCAATAGAGAGATATTGGCAAGGAAAAGCTGTCTTGTACCTTTGCATTTTTCTCCCAAACGAAGGACACTAGAATTAAAATTTTAAATCCTCCTGTTAGGCCATCATCTACACGACATAGCCCTGAATTTTCCAATGCGCAGCTCTTTGCAAAAGAGAGATATTGGCAAGGAAAAGCTGTCTTGTACCTTTGCATTTTTCTCCCAAACGAAGGACACTAGAAAGAAAATTTTAAAGCCTCCTGTTAGGCCATCATCTACACGACATAGCCCTGAATTTTCCAATGCGCAGCTCTTTGCAAAAGAGAGATATTGGCAAGGAAAAGCTGTCTTGTACCTTTGCATTTTTCTCACAAACGAAGGTCACTAGAAAGAAAATTTTAAAGCCTCCTGTTAGGCCATCATCTACACGACATAGCCCTGAATTTTCCAATGCGCAGCTCTTTGCAAAAGAGAGATATTGGCAAGGAAAAGCTGTCTTGTACCTTTGCATTTTTCTCCCAAACGAAGGTCACTAGAAAGAAAATTTTAAAGCCTCCTCTTAGGCCATCATCTACACGACATAGCCCTGAATTTTCCAATGCGTAGCTCTTTGCAAAAGAGAGATATTGGCAAGGAAAAGCTGTCTTGTACCTTTGCATTTTTCTCCCAAACGAAGGACACTAGAAAGAAAATTTTAAAGCCTCCTGTTAGGCCATCATCTACACGACATAGCCCTGAATTTTCCAATGTGCAGCTCTTTGCAAAAGAGAGATATTGGCAAGGAAAAGCTGTCTTGTACCATTGCATTTTTCTCCCAAACGAAGGACACTAGAAAGAAAATTTTAAAGCCTCCTGTTAGGCCATCATCTACACGACATGGCCCTGAATTTTCCAATGCGCAGCTCTTTGCAAAAGAGAGATATTGGCAAGGAAAAGCTGTCTTGTACCTTTGCATTTTTCTCCCAAACGAAGGACACTAGAATTAAAATTTTAAAGCCTCCTGTTAGTGCTTCATCTAAACGGCATAGCCCTGAATTTTGCAATGCGTAGCTCTTTGCAATAGAGAGATATTGGCAAGGAAAAGCTGTCTTGTACCTTTGCATTTTTCTCCCAAACGAAGGACACTAGAATTAAAATTTTAAATCCTCCTGTTAGGCCATCATTTACACGACATAGCCCTGAATTTTCCAATGCGCAGCTCTTTGCAAAAGAGAGATATTGGCAAGGAAAAGCTGTCTTGTACCTTTGCATTTTTCTCCCAAACGAAGGACACTAGAAAGAAAATTTTAAAGCCTCCTGTTAGGCCATCATCTACACGACATAGCCCTGAATTTTCCAATGCGCAGCTCTTTGCAAAAGAGAGATATTGGCAAGGAAAAGCTGTCTTGTACCTTTGCATTTTTCTCCCAAACGAAGATCACTAGAAAGAAAATTTTAAAGCCTCCTGTTAGGCCATCATCTACACGACATAGCCCTGAATTTTCCAATGCGCAGCTCTTTGCAAAAGAGAGATATTGGCAAGGAAAAGCTGTCTTGTACCTTTGCATTTTTCTCCCAAACGAAGGTCACTAGAAAGAAAATTTTAAAGCCTCCTCTTAGGCCATCATCTACACGACATAGCCCTGAATTTTCCAATGCGTAGCTCTTTGCAAAAGAGAGATATTGGCAAGGAAAAGCTGTCTTGTACCTTTACATTTTTCTCCCAAACGAAGGACACTAGAAAGAAAATTTTAAAGCCTCCTGTTAGGCCATCATCTACACGACATAGCCCTGAATTTTCCAATGCGCAGCTCTTTGCAAAAGAGAGATATTGGCAAGGAAAAGCTGTCTTGTACCATTGCATTTTTCTCCCAAACGAAGGACACTAGAAAGAAAATTTTAAAGCCTCCTGTTAGACCATCATCTACACGGCATAGCCATGAATTTTCCAATGCGCAGCTCTTTGCAAAAGAGAGATATTGGCAAGGAAAAGCTGTCTTGTACCTTTGCATTTTTCTCCCAAACGAAGGTCACTAGAAAGAAAATTTTAAAGCCTCCTGTTAGGCCATCATCTACACGACATAGCCCTGAATTTTCCAATGCGTAGCTCTTTGCAAAAGAGAGATATTGGCAAGGAAAAGCTGTCTTGTACCTTTGCATTTTTCTCCCAAACGAAGGACACTAGAAAGAAATTTTTAAAGCCTCCTGTTAGGCCATCATCTACACGACATAGCCCTGAATTTTCCAATGCGCAGCTCTTTGCAAAAGAGAGATATTGGCAAGGAAAAGCTGTCTTGTACCTTTGCATTTTTCTCCCAAACGAAGGACACTAGAATTAAAATTTTAAAGCCTCCTGTTAGGCCATCATCTACACGACATAGCCCTGAATTTTCCAATGCGCAGCTCTTTGCAAAAGAGAGATATTGGCAAGGAAAAGCTGTCTTGTACCTTTGCATTTTTCTTCCAAACTAAGGTCACTAGTAAGAAAATTTTAAAGCCTCCTGTTAGGCCATCATCTACACGACATAGCCCTGAATTTTCCAATGCGTAGCTCTTTGCAAAAGAGAGATATTGGCAAGGAAAAGCTGTCTTGTACCTTTGCATTTTTCTCCCAAACGAAGGACACTAGAAAGAAAATTTTAAAGCCTCCTGTTAGGCCATCATCTACACGACATAGCCCTGAATTTTCCAATGCGCAGCTCTTTGCAAAAGAGAGATATTGGCAAGGAAAAGCTGTCTTGTACCTTTGCATTTTTCTCCCAAACGAAGGACACTAGAATTAAAATTTTAAAGCCTCCTGTTAGGCCATCATCTACACGACATAGCCCTGAATTTTCCAATGCGCAGCTCTTTGCAAAAGAGAGATATTGGCAAGGAAAAGCTGTCTTGTACCTTTGCATTTTTCTCCCAAACGAAGGACACTAGAATTAAAATTTTAAAGCCTCCTGTTAGTGCTTCATCTAAACGGCATAGCCCTGAATTTTCCAATGCGTAGCTCTTTGCAATAGAGAGATATTGGCAAGGAAAAGCTGTCTTGTACCTTTGCATTTTTCTCCCAAACGAAGGACACTAGAATTAAAATTTTAAAGCCTCCTGTTAGACCATCATCTACACGACATAGCCCTGAATTTTCCAATGCGCAGCTCTTTGCAAAAGAGAGATATTGGCAAGGAAAAGCTGTCTTGTACCTTTGCATTTTTCTCCCAAACGAAGGTCACTAGAAAGAAAATTTTAAAGCCTCCTGTTAGGCCATCATCTACACGACATAGCCCTAAATTTTCCAATGCGTAGCTCTTTGCAAAAGAGAGATATTGGCAAGGAAAAGCTGTCTTGTACCTTTGCATTTTTCTCCCAAACGAAGGACACTAGAAAGAAAATTTTAAAGCCTCCTGTTAGGCCATCATCTACACGACATAGCCCTGAATTTTCCAATGCGCAGCTCTTTGCAAAAGAGAGATATTGGCAAGGAAAAGCTGTCTGGTACCATTGCATTTTTCTCCCAAACGAAGGACACTAGAAAGAAAATTTTAAAGCCTCCTGTTAGACCATCATCTACACGGCATAGCCCTGAATTTTCCAATGCGCAGCTCTTTGCAAAAGAGAGATATTGGCAAGGAAAAGCTGTCTTGTACCTTTGCATTTTTCTCCCAAACGAAGGACACTAGAATTAAAATTTTAAAGCCTCCTGTTAGGCCATCATCTACACGACATAGCCCTGAATTTTCCAATGCGCAGCTCTTTGCAAAAGAGAGATATTGGCAAGGAAAAGCTGTCTTGTACCTTTGCATTTTTCTCCCAAACGAAGGACACTAGAATTAAAATTTTAAAGCCTCCTGTTAGGCCATCATCTACACGACATAGCCCTAAATTTTCCAATGCGTAGCTCTTTGCAAAAGAGAGATATTGGCAAGGAAAAGCTGTCTTGTACCTTTGCATTTTTCTCCCAAACGAAGGACACTAGAAAGAAAATTTTAAAGCCTCCTGTTAGGCCATCATCTACACGACATAGCCCTGAATATTCCAATGCGCAGCTCTTTGCAAAAGAGAGATATTGGCAAGGAAAAGCTGTCTGGTACCATTGCATTTTTCTCCCAAACGAAGGACACTAGAATTAAAATTTTAAAGCCTCCTGTTAGGCCATCATCTACACGACATAGCCCTGAATTTTCCAATGCGCAGCTCTTTGCAAAAGAGAGATATTGGCAAGGAAAAGCTGTCTTGTACCTTTGCATTTTTCTCCCAAACGAAGGACACTAGAATTAAAATTTTAAAGCCTCCTGTTAGGCCATCATCTACACGACATAGCCCTGAATTTTCCAATGCGCAGCTCTTTGCAAAAGAGAGATATTGGCAAGGAAAAGCTGTCTTGTACCTTTGCATTTTTCTCCCAAACGAAGGACACTAGAATTAAAATTTTAAAGCCTCCTGTTAGTGCTTCATCTAAACGGCATAGCCCTGAATTTTGCAATGCGTAGCTCTTTGCAATAGAGAGATATTGGCAAGGAAAAGCTGTCTTGTACCTTTGCATTTTTCTCCCAAACGAAGGACACTAGAATTAAAATTTTAAATCCTCCTGTTAGGCCATCATTTACACGACATAGCCCTGAATTTTCCAATGCGCAGCTCTTTGCAAAAGAGAGATATTGGCAAGGAAAAGCTGTCTTGTACCTTTGCATTTTTCTCCCAAACGAAGGACACTAGAAAGAAAATTTTAAAGCCTCCTGTTAGGCCATCATCTACACGACATAGCCCTGAATTTTCCAATGCGCAGCTCTTTGCAAAAGAGAGATATTGGCAAGGAAAAGCTGTCTTGTACCTTTGCATTTTTCTCCCAAACGAAGATCACTAGAAAGAAAATTTTAAAGCCTCCTGTTAGGCCATCATCTACACGACATAGCCCTGAATTTTCCAATGCGCAGCTCTTTGCAAAAGAGAGATATTGGCAAGGAAAAGCTGTCTTGTACCTTTACATTTTTCTCCCAAACGAAGGACACTAGAAAGAAAATTTTAAAGCCTCCTGTTAGACCATCATCTACACGGCATAGCCATGAATTTTCCAATGCGCAGCTCTTTGCAAAAGAGAGATATTGGCAAGGAAAAGCTGTCTTGTACCTTTGCATTTTTCTCCCAAACGAAGGTCACTAGAAAGAAAATTTTAAAGCCTCCTGTTAGGCCATCATCTACACGACATAGCCCTGAATTTTCCAATGCGTAGCTCTTTGCAAAAGAGAGATATTGGCAAGGAAAAGCTGTCTTGTACCTTTGCATTTTTCTCCCAAACGAAGGACACTAGAAAGAAATTTTTAAAGCCTCCTGTTAGGCCATCATCTACACGACATAGCCCTGAATTTTCCAATGCGCAGCTCTTTGCAAAAGAGAGATATTGGCAAGGAAAAGCTGTCTTGTACCTTTGCATTTTTCTCCCAAACGAAGGACACTAGAAAGAAATTTTTAAATCCTCCTGTTAGGCCATCATTTACACGACATAGCCCTGAATTTTCCAATGCGCAGCTCTTTGCAAAAGAGAGATATTGGCAAGGAAAAGCTGTCTTGTACCTTTGCATTTTTCTCCCAAACGAAGGACACTAGAAAGAAAATTTTAAAGCCTCCTGTTAGGCCATCATCTACACGACATAGCCCTGAATTTTCCAATGCGCAGCTCTTTGCAAAAGAGAGATATTGGCAAGGAAAAGCTGTCTTGTACCTTTGCATTTTTCTCCCAAACGAAGATCACTAGAAAGAAAATTTTAAAGCCTCCTGTTAGGCCATCATCTACACGACATAGCCCTGAATTTTCCAATGCGCAGCTCTTTGCAAAAGAGAGATATTGGCAAGGAAAAGCTGTCTTGTACCATTGCATTTTTCTCCCAAACGAAGGACACTAGAAAGAAAATTTTAAAGCCTCCTGTTAGACCATCATCTACACGGCATAGCCATGAATTTTCCAATGCGCAGCTCTTTGCAAAAGAGAGATATTGGCAAGGAAAAGCTGTCTTGTACCTTTGCATTTTTCTCCCAAACGAAGGTCACTAGAAAGAAAATTTTAAAGCCTCCTGTTAGGCCATCATCTACACGACATAGCCCTGAATTTTCCAATGCGTAGCTCTTTGCAAAAGAGAGATATTGGCAAGGAAAAGCTGTCTTGTACCTTTGCATTTTTCTCCCAAACGAAGGACACTAGAAAGAAATTTTTAAAGCCTCCTGTTAGGCCATCATCTACACGACATAGCCCTGAATTTTCCAATGCGCAGCTCTTTGCAAAAGAGAGATATTGGCAAGGAAAAGCTGTCTTGTACCTTTGCATTTTTCTCCCAAACGAAGGACACTAGAATTAAAATTTTAAAGCCTCCTGTTAGGCCATCATCTACACGACATAGCCCTGAATTTTCCAATGCGCAGCTCTTTGCAAAAGAGAGATATTGGCAAGGAAAAGCTGTCTTGTACCTTTGCATTTTTCTTCCAAACTAAGGTCACTAGTAAGAAAATTTTAAAGCCTCCTGTTAGGCCATCATCTACACGACATAGCCCTGAATTTTCCAATGCGTAGCTCTTTGCAAAAGAGAGATATTGGCAAGGAAAAGCTGTCTTGTACCTTTGCATTTTTCTCCCAAACGAAGGACACTAGAAAGAACATTTTAAAGCCTCCTGTTAGGCCATCATCTACACGACATAGCCCTGAATTTTCCAATGCGCAGCTCTTTGCAAAAGAGAGATATTGGCAAGGAAAAGCTGTCTTGTACCTTTGCATTTTTCTCCCAAACGAAGGACACTAGAATTAAAATTTTAAAGCCTCCTGTTAGGCCATCATCTACACGACATAGCCCTGAATTTTCCAATGCGCAGCTCTTTGCAAAAGAGAGATATTGGCAAGGAAAAGCTGTCTTGTACCTTTGCATTTTTCTCCCAAACGAAGGACACTAGAATTAAAATTTTAAAGCCTCCTGTTAGTGCTTCATCTAAACGGCATAGCCCTGAATTTTCCAATGCGTAGCTCTTTGCAATAGAGAGATATTGGCAAGGAAAAGCTGTCTTGTACCTTTGCATTTTTCTCCCAAACGAAGGACACTAGAATTAAAATTTTAAAGCCTCCTGTTAGACCATCATCTACACGACATAGCCCTGAATTTTCCAATGCGCAGCTCTTTGCAAAAGAGAGATATTGGCAAGGAAAAGCTGTCTTGTACCTTTGCATTTTTCTCCCAAACGAAGGTCACTAGAAAGAAAATTTTAAAGCCTCCTGTTAGGCCATCATCTACACGACATAGCCCTAAATTTTCCAATGCGTAGCTCTTTGCAAAAGAGAGATATTGGCAAGGAAAAGCTGTCTTGTACCTTTGCATTTTTCTCCCAAACGAAGGACACTAGAAAGAAAATTTTAAAGCCTCCTGTTAGGCCATCATCTACACGACATAGCCCTGAATTTTCCAATGCGCAGCTCTTTGCAAAAGAGAGATATTGGCAAGGAAAAGCTGTCTGGTACCATTGCATTTTTCTCCCAAACGAAGGACACTAGAAAGAAAATTTTAAAGCCTCCTGTTAGACCATCATCTACACGGCATAGCCATGAATTTTCCAATGCGCAGCTCTTTGCAAAAGAGAGATATTGGCAAGGAAAAGCTGTCTTGTACCTTTGCATTTTTCTCCCAAACGAAGGACACTAGAATTAAAATTTTAAAGCCTCCTGTTAGGCCATCATCTACACGACATAGCCCTGAATTTTCCAATGCGCAGCTCTTTGCAAAAGAGAGATATTGGCAAGGAAAAGCTGTCTTGTACCTTTGCATTTTTCTCCCAAACGAAGGACACTAGAATTAAAATTTTAAAGCCTCCTGTTAGGCCATCATCTACACGACATAGCCCTAAATTTTCCAATGCGTAGCTCTTTGCAAAAGAGAGATATTGGCAAGGAAAAGCTGTCTTGTACCTTTGCATTTTTCTCCCAAACGAAGGACACTAGAAAGAAAATTTTAAAGCCTCCTGTTAGGCCATCATCTACACGACATAGCCCTGAATATTCCAATGCGCAGCTCTTTGCAAAAGAGAGATATTGGCAAGGAAAAGCTGTCTGGTACCATTGCATTTTTCTCCCAAACGAAGGACACTAGAATTAAAATTTTAAAGCCTCCTGTTAGGCCATCATCTACACGACATAGCCCTGAATTTTCCAATGCGCAGCTCTTTGCAAAAGAGAGATATTGGCAAGGAAAAGCTGTCTTGTACCTTTGCATTTTTCTCCCAAACGAAGGACACTAGAATTAAAATTTTAAAGCCTCCTGTTAGGCCATCATCTACACGACATAGCCCTGAATTTTCCAATGCGCAGCTCTTTGCAAAAGAGAGATATTGGCAAGGAAAAGCTGTCTTGTACCTTTGCATTTTTCTCCCAAACGAAGGACACTAGAATTAAAATTTTAAAGCCTCCTGTTAGTGCTTCATCTAAACGGCATAGCCCTGAATTTTGCAATGCGTAGCTCTTTGCAATAGAGAGATATTGGCAAGGAAAAGCTGTCTTGTACCTTTGCATTTTTCTCCCAAACGAAGGACACTAGAATTAAAATTTTAAATCCTCCTGTTAGGCCATCATTTACACGACATAGCCCTGAATTTTCCAAGGAAAAGCTGTCTTGTACCTTTGCATTTTTCTCCCAAACGAAGGACACTAGAAAGAAAATTTTAAAGCCTCCTGTTAGACCATCATCTACACGGCATAGCCATTAATTTTCCAATGCGCAGCTCTTTGCAAAAGAGAGATATTGGCAAGGAAAAGCTGTCTTGTACCTTTGCATTTTTCTCCCAAACGAAGGTCACTAGAAAGAAAATTTTAAAGCCTCCTGTTAGGCCATCATCTACACGACATAGCCCTGAATTTTCCAATGCGTAGCTCTTTGCAAAAGAGAGATATTGGCAAGGAAAAGCTGTCTTGTACCTTTGCATTTTTCTCCCAAACGAAGGACACTAGAAAGAAATTTTTAAAGCCTCCTGTTAGGCCATCATCTACACGACATAGCCCTGAATTTTCCAATGCGCAGCTCTTTGCAAAAGAGAGATATTGGCAAGGAAAAGCTGTCTTGTACCTTTGCATTTTTCTCCCAAACGAAGGACACTAGAATTAAAATTTTAAAGCCTCCTGTTAGGCCATCATCTACACGACATAGCCCTGAATTTTCCAATGCGCAGCTCTTTGCAAAAGAGAGATATTGGCAAGGAAAAGCTGTCTTGTACCTTTGCATTTTTCTTCCAAACTAAGGTCACTAGTAAGAAAATTTTAAAGCCTCCTGTTAGGCCATCATCTACACGACATAGCCCTGAATTTTCCAATGCGTAGCTCTTTGCAAAAGAGAGATATTGGCAAGGAAAAGCTGTCTTGTACCTTTGCATTTTTCTCCCAAACGAAGGACACTAGAAAGAAAATTTTAAAGCCTCCTGTTAGGCCATCATCTACACGACATAGCCCTGAATTTTCCAATGCGCAGCTCTTTGCAAAAGAGAGATATTGGCAAGGAAAAGCTGTCTTGTACCTTTGCATTTTTCTCCCAAACGAAGGACACTAGAATTAAAATTTTAAAGCCTCCTGTTAGGCCATCATCTACACGACATAGCCCTGAATTTTCCAATGCGCAGCTCTTTGCAAAAGAGAGATATTGGCAAGGAAAAGCTGTCTTGTACCTTTGCATTTTTCTCCCAAACGAAGGACACTAGAAAGATAATTTTAAAGCCTCCTGTTAGGCCATCATCTACACGACATGGCCCTGAATTTTCCAATGCGCAGCTCTTTGCAAAAGAGAGATATTGGCAAGGAAAAGCTGTCTTGTACCTTTGCATTTTTCTCCCAAACGAAGGACACTAGAATTAAAATTTTAAAGCCTCCTGTTAGTGCTTCATCTAAACGGCATAGCCCTGAATTTTCCAATGCGTAGCTCTTTGCAATAGAGAGATATTGGCAAGGAAAAGCTGTCTTGTACCTTTGCATTTTTCTCCCAAACGAAGGACACTAGAATTAAAATTTTAAAGCCTCCTGTTAGACCATCATCTACACGACATAGCCCTGAATTTTCCAATGCGCAGCTCTTTGCAAAAGAGAGATATTGGCAAGGAAAAGCTGTCTTGTACCTTTGCATTTTTCTCCCAAACGAAGGTCACTAGAAAGAAAATTTTAAAGCCTCCTGTTAGGCCATCATCTACACGACATAGCCCTAAATTTTCCAATGCGTAGCTCTTTGCAAAAGAGAGATATTGGCAAGGAAAAGCTGTCTTGTACCTTTGCATTTTTCTCCCAAACGAAGGACACTAGAAAGAAAATTTTAAAGCCTCCTGTTAGGCCATCATCTACACGACATAGCCCTGAATTTTCCAATGCGCAGCTCTTTGCAAAAGAGAGATATTGGCAAGGAAAAGCTGTCTGGTACCATTGCATTTTTCTCCCAAACGAAGGACACTAGAAAGAAAATTTTAAAGCCTCCTGTTAGACCATCATCTACACGGCATAGCCATGAATTTTCCAATGCGCAGCTCTTTGCAAAAGAGAGATATTGGCAAGGAAAAGCTGTCTTGTACCTTTGCATTTTTCTCCCAAACGAAGGACACTAGAATTAAAATTTTAAAGCCTCCTGTTAGGCCATCATCTACACGACATAGCCCTGAATTTTCCAATGCGCAGCTCTTTGCAAAAGAGAGATATTGGCAAGGAAAAGCTGTCTTGTACCTTTGCATTTTTCTCCCAAACGAAGGACACTAGAATTAAAATTTTAAAGCCTCCTGTTAGGCCATCATCTACACGACATAGCCCTAAATTTTCCAATCCGTAGCTCTTTGCAAAAGAGAGATATTGGCAAGGAAAAGCTGTCTTGTACCTTTGCATTTTTCTCCCAAACGAAGGACACTAGAAAGAAAATTTTAAAGCCTCCTGTTAGGCCATCATCTACACGACATAGCCCTGAATTTTCCAATGCGCAGCTCTTTGCAAAAGAGAGATATTGGCAAGGAAAAGCTGTCTTGTACCTTTGCATTTTTCTCCCAAACGAAGGACACTAGAATTAAAATTTTAAAGCCTCCTGTTAGGCCATCATCTACACGACATAGCCCTGAATTTTCCAATGCGCAGCTCTTTGCAAAAGAGAGATATTGGCAAGGAAAAGCTGTCTTGTACCTTAGCATTTTTCTCCCAAACGAAGGACACTAGAATTAAAATTTTAAAGCCTCCTGTTAGGCCATCATCTACACGACATAGCCCTGAATTTTCCAATGCGCAGCTCTTTGCAAAAGAGAGATATTGGAAAGGAAAAGCTGTCCTGTACCTTTGCATTTTTCTCCCAAACGAAGGACACTAGAAAGATAATTTTAAAGCCTCCTGTTAGGCCATCATCTACACGACATAGCCCTGAATTTTCCAATGCGCAGCTCTTTGCAAAAGAGAGATATTGGCAAGGAAAAGCTGTCTTGTACCTTTGCATTTTTCTCCCAAACGAAGGACACTAGAAAGATAATTTTAAAGCCTCCTGTTAGGCCATCATCTACACGACATAGCCCTGAATTTTCCAATGCGCAGCTCTTTGCAAAAGAGAGATATTGGCAAGGAAAAGCTGTCTTGTACCTTTGCATTTTTCTCCCAAACGAAGGTCACTAGAAAGAAAATTTTAAAGCATCCTGTTAGGCCATCATCTACACGACATAGCCCTGAATTTTCCAATGCGCAGCTCTTTGCAAAAGAGAGATATTGGCAAGGAAAAGCTGTCTTGTACCTTTGCATTTTTCTCCCAAACGAAGGTCACTAGAAAGAAAATTTTAAAGCCTCCTGTTAGACCATCATCTACACGGCATAGCCATGAATTTTCCAATGCGCAGCTCTTTGCAAAAGAGAGATATTGGCAAGGAAAAGCTGTCTTGTACCTTTGCATTTTTCTCCCAAACGAAGGACACTAGAATTAAAATTTTAAAGCCTCCTGTTAGGCCATCATCTACACGACATAGCCCTGAATTTTCCAATGCGCAGCTCTTTGCAAAAGAGAGATATTGGAAAGGAAAAGCTGTCCTGTACCTTTGCATTTTTCTCCCAAACGAAGGACACTAGAAAGATAATTTTAAAGCCTCCTGTTAGGCCATCATCTACACGACATAGCCCTGAATTTTCCAATGCGCAGCTCTTTGCAAAAGAGAGATATTGGCAAGGAAAAGCTGTCTTGTACCTTTGCATTTTTCTCCCAAACGAAGGACACTAGAAAGATAATTTTAAAGCCTCCTGTTAGGCCATCATCTACACGACATAGCCCTGAATTTTCCAATGCGCAGCTCTTTGCAAAAGAGAGATATTGGCAAGGAAAAGCTGTCTTGTACCTTTGCATTTTTCTCCCAAACGAAGGTCACTAGAAAGAAAATTTTAAAGCCTCCTGTTAGGCCATCATCTACACGACATAGCCCTGAATTTTCCAATGCGCAGCTCTTTGCAAAAGAGAGATATTGGCAAGGAAAAGCTGTCTTGTACCTTTGCATTTTTCTCCCAAACGAAGGTCACTAGAAAGAAAATTTTAAAGCCTCCTGTTAGGCCATCATCTACACGACATAGCCCTGAATTTTCCAATGCGTAGCTCTTTGCAAAAGAGAGATATTGGCAAGGAAAAGCTGTCTTGTACCTTTGCATTTTTCTCCCAAACGAAGGACACTAGAAAGAAAATTTTAAAGCCTCCTGTTAGGCCATCATCTACACGACATAGCCCTGAATTTTCCAATGCGCAGCTCTTTGCAAAAGAGAGATATTGGCAAGGAAAAGCTGTCTTGTACCATTGCATTTTTCTCCCAAACGAAGGACACTAGAAATAAAATTTTAAAGCCTCCTGTTAGACCATCATCTACACGGCATAGCCATGAATTTTCCAATGCGCAGCTCTTTGCAAAAGAGAGATATTGGCAAGGAAAAGCTGTCTTGTACCTTTGCATTTTTCTCCCAAACGAAGGACACTAGAATTAAAATTTTAAAGCCTCCTGTTAGGCCATCATCTACACGACATAGCCCTGAATTTTCCAATGCGCAGCTCTTTGCAAAAGAGAAATATTGGCAAGGAAAAGCTGTCTTGTACCTTTGCATTTTTCTCCCAAACGAAGGACACTAGAAAGAAAATTTTAAAGCCTCCTGTTAGGCCATCATCTACACGACATAGCCCTGAATTTTCCAATGCGCAGCTCTTTGCAAAAGAGAGATATTGGCAAGGAAAAGCTGTCTTGTACCATTGCATTTTTCTCCCAAACGAAGGACACTAGAAAGAAAATTTTAAAGCCTCCTGTTAGGCCATCATCTACACGACATAGCCCTGAATTTTCCAATGCGCAGCTCTTTGCAAAAGAGAGATATTGGCAAGGAAAAGCTGTCTTGTACCTTTGCATTTTTCTCCCAAACGAAGGTCACTAGAAAGAAAATTTTAAAGCCTCCTGTTAGGCCATCATCTACACGACATAGCCCTGAATTTTCCAATGCGCAGATCTTTGCAAAAGAGAGATATTGGCAAGGAAAAGCTGTCTTGTACCTTTGCATTTTTCTCCCAAACGAAGATCACTAGAAAGAAAAATTTAAAGCCTCCTGTTAGGCCATCATCTACACGACATAGCCCTGAATTTTCCAATGCGCAGCTCTTTGCAAAAGAGAGATATTGGCAAGGAAAAGCTGTCTTGTACCTTTGCATTTTTCTCCCAAACGAAGGTCACTAGAAAGAAAATTTTAAAGCCTCCTCTAAGGCCATCATCTACACGACATAGCCCTGAATTTTCCAATGCGTAGCTCTTTGCAAAAGAGAGATATTGGCAAGGAAAAGCTGTCTTGTACCTTTACATTTTTCTCCCAAACGAAGGACACTAGAAAGAAAATTTTAAAGCCTCCTGTTAGGCCATCATCTACACGACATAGCCCTGAATTTTCCAATGCGCAGCTCTTTGCAAAAGAGAGATATTGGCAAGGAAAAGCTGTCTTGTACCATTGCATTTTTCTCCCAAACGAAGGACACTAGAAAGAAAATTTTAAAGCCTCCTGTTAGACCATCATCTACACGGCATAGCCATGAATTTTCCAATGCGCAGCTCTTTGCAAAAGAGAGATATTGGCAAGGAAAAGCTGTCTTGTACCTTTGCATTTTTCTCCCAAACGAAGGTCACTAGAAAGAAAATTTTAAAGCCTCCTGTTAGGCCATCATCTACACGACATAGCCCTGAATTTTCCAATGCGTAGCTCTTTGCAAAAGAGAGATATTGGCAAGGAAAAGCTGTCTTGTACCTTTGCATTTTTCTCCCAAACGAAGGACACTAGAAAGAAATTTTTAAAGCCTCCTGTTAGGCCATCATCTACACGACATAGCCCTGAATTTTCCAATGCGCAGCTCTTTGCAAAAGAGAGATATTGGCAAGGAAAAGCTGTCTTGTACCTTTGCATTTTTCTTCCAAACTAAGGTCACTAGTAAGAAAATTTTAAAGCCTCCTGTTAGGCCATCATCTACACGACATAGCCCTGAATTTTCCAATGCGTAGCTCTTTGCAAAAGAGAGATATTGGCAAGGAAAAGCTGTCTTGTACCTTTGCATTTTTCTCCCAAACGAAGGACACTAGAAAGAACATTTTAAAGCCTCCTGTTAGGCCATCATCTACACGACATAGCCCTGAATTTTCCAATGCGCAGCTCTTTGCAAAAGAGAGATATTGGCAAGGAAAAGCTGTCTTGTACCTTTGCATTTTTCTCCCAAACGAAGGACACTAGAATTAAAATTTTAAAGCCTCCTGTTAGGCCATCATCTACACGACATAGCCCTGAATTTTCCAATGCGCAGCTCTTTGCAAAAGAGAGATATTGGCAAGGAAAAGCTGTCTTGTACCTTTGCATTTTTCTCCCAAACGAAGGACACTAGAATTAAAATTTTAAAGCCTCCTGTTAGTGCTTCATCTAAACGGCATAGCCCTGAATTTTCCAATGCGTAGCTCTTTGCAATAGAGAGATATTGGCAAGGAAAAGCTGTCTTGTACCTTTGCATTTTTCTCCCAAACGAAGGACACTAGAATTAAAATTTTAAAGCCTCCTGTTAGTGCTTCATCTAAACGGCATAGCCCTGAATTTTCCAATGCGTAGCTCTTTGCAATAGAGAGATATTGGCAAGGAAAAGCTGTCTTGTACCTTTGCATTTTTCTCCCAAACGAAGGACACTAGAATTAAAATTTTAAAGCCTCCTGTTAGACCATCATCTACACGACATAGCCCTGAATTTTCCAATGCGCAGCTCTTTGCAAAAGAGAGATATTGGCAAGGAAAAGCTGTCTTGTACCTTTGCATTTTTCTCCCAAACGAAGGACACTAGAAAGAAAATTTTAAAGCCTCCTGTTAGGCCATCATCTACACGACATAGCCCTGAATTTTCCAATGCGCAGCTCTTTGCAAAAGAGAGATATTGGCAAGGAAAAGCTGTCTGGTACCATTGCATTTTTCTCCCAAACGAAGGACACTAGAAAGAAAATTTTAAAGCCTCCTGTTAGACCATCATCTACACGGCATAGCCATGAATTTTCCAATGCGCAGCTCTTTGCAAAAGAGAGATATTGGCAAGGAAAAGCTGTCTTGTACCTTTGCATTTTTCTCCCAAACGAAGGACACTAGAATTAAAATTTTAAAGCCTCCTGTTAGGCCATCATCTACACGACATAGCCCTGAATTTTCCAATGCGCAGCTCTTTGCAAAAGAGAGATATTGGCAAGGAAAAGCTGTCTTGTACCTTTGCATTTTTCTCCCAAACGAAGGACACTAGAATTAAAATTTTAAAGCCTCCTGTTAGGCCATCATCTACACGACATAGCCCTAAATTTTCCAATGCGTAGCTCTTTGCAAAAGAGAGATATTGGCAAGGAAAAGCTGTCTTGTACCTTTGCATTTTTCTCCCAAACGAAGGACACTAGAAAGAAAATTTTAAAGCCTCCTGTTAGGCCATCATCTACACGACATAGCCCTGAATATTCCAATGCGCAGCTCTTTGCAAAAGAGAGATATTGGCAAGGAAAAGCTGTCTGGTACCATTGCATTTTTCTCCCAAACGAAGGACACTAGAATTAAAATTTTAAAGCCTCCTGTTAGGCCATCATCTACACGACATAGCCCTGAATTTTCCAATGCGCAGCTCTTTGCAAAAGAGAGATATTGGCAAGGAAAAGCTGTCTTGTACCTTTGCATTTTTCTCCCAAACGAAGGACACTAGAATTAAAATTTTAAAGCCTCCTGTTAGGCCATCATCTACACGACATAGCCCTGAATTTTCCAATGCGCAGCTCTTTGCAAAAGAGAGATATTGGCAAGGAAAAGCTGTCTTGTACCTTTGCATTTTTCTCCCAAACGAAGGACACTAGAATTAAAATTTTAAAGCCTCCTGTTAGTGCTTCATCTAAACGGCATAGCCCTGAATTTTGCAATGCGTAGCTCTTTGCAATAGAGAGATATTGGCAAGGAAAAGCTGTCTTGTACCTTTGCATTTTTCTCCCAAACGAAGGACACTAGAATTAAAATTTTAAATCCTCCTGTTAGGCCATCATTTACACGACATAGCCCTGAATTTTCCAAGGAAAAGCTGTCTTGTACCTTTGCATTTTTCTCCCAAACGAAGGACACTAGAAAGAAAATTTTAAAGCCTCCTGTTAGACCATCATCTACACGGCATAGCCATTAATTTTCCAATGCGCAGCTCTTTGCAAAAGAGAGATATTGGCAAGGAAAAGCTGTCTTGTACCTTTGCATTTTTCTCCCAAACGAAGGTCACTAGAAAGAAAATTTTAAAGCCTCCTGTTAGGCCATCATCTACACGACATAGCCCTGAATTTTCCAATGCGTAGCTCTTTGCAAAAGAGAGATATTGGCAAGGAAAAGCTGTCTTGTACCTTTGCATTTTTCTCCCAAACGAAGGACACTAGAAAGAAATTTTTAAAGCCTCCTGTTAGGCCATCATCTACACGACATAGCCCTGAATTTTCCAATGCGCAGCTCTTTGCAAAAGAGAGATATTGGCAAGGAAAAGCTGTCTTGTACCTTTGCATTTTTCTCCCAAACGAAGGACACTAGAATTAAAATTTTAAAGCCTCCTGTTAGGCCATCATCTACACGACATAGCCCTGAATTTTCCAATGCGCAGCTCTTTGCAAAAGAGAGATATTGGCAAGGAAAAGCTGTCTTGTACCTTTGCATTTTTCTTCCAAACTAAGGTCACTAGTAAGAAAATTTTAAAGCCTCCTGTTAGGCCATCATCTACACGACATAGCCCTGAATTTTCCAATGCGTAGCTCTTTGCAAAAGAGAGATATTGGCAAGGAAAAGCTGTCTTGTACCTTTGCATTTTTCTCCCAAACGAAGGACACTAGAAAGAAAATTTTAAAGCCTCCTGTTAGGCCATCATCTACACGACATAGCCCTGAATTTTCCAATGCGCAGCTCTTTGCAAAAGAGAGATATTGGCAAGGAAAAGCTGTCTTGTACCTTTGCATTTTTCTCCCAAACGAAGGACACTAGAATTAAAATTTTAAAGCCTCCTGTTAGGCCATCATCTACACGACATAGCCCTGAATTTTCCAATGCGCAGCTCTTTGCAAAAGAGAGATATTGGCAAGGAAAAGCTGTCTTGTACCTTTGCATTTTTCTCCCAAACGAAGGACACTAGAAAGATAATTTTAAAGCCTCCTGTTAGGCCATCATCTACACGACATGGCCCTGAATTTTCCAATGCGCAGCTCTTTGCAAAAGAGAGATATTGGCAAGGAAAAGCTGTCTTGTACCTTTGCATTTTTCTCCCAAACGAAGGACACTAGAATTAAAATTTTAAAGCCTCCTGTTAGTGCTTCATCTAAACGGCATAGCCCTGAATTTTCCAATGCGTAGCTCTTTGCAATAGAGAGATATTGGCAAGGAAAAGCTGTCTTGTACCTTTGCATTTTTCTCCCAAACGAAGGACACTAGAATTAAAATTTTAAAGCCTCCTGTTAGACCATCATCTACACGACATAGCCCTGAATTTTCCAATGCGCAGCTCTTTGCAAAAGAGAGATATTGGCAAGGAAAAGCTGTCTTGTACCTTTGCATTTTTCTCCCAAACGAAGGTCACTAGAAAGAAAATTTTAAAGCCTCCTGTTAGGCCATCATCTACACGACATAGCCCTAAATTTTCCAATGCGTAGCTCTTTGCAAAAGAGAGATATTGGCAAGGAAAAGCTGTCTTGTACCTTTGCATTTTTCTCCCAAACGAAGGACACTAGAAAGAAAATTTTAAAGCCTCCTGTTAGGCCATCATCTACACGACATAGCCCTGAATTTTCCAATGCGCAGCTCTTTGCAAAAGAGAGATATTGGCAAGGAAAAGCTGTCTGGTACCATTGCATTTTTCTCCCAAACGAAGGACACTAGAAAGAAAATTTTAAAGCCTCCTGTTAGACCATCATCTACACGGCATAGCCATGAATTTTCCAATGCGCAGCTCTTTGCAAAAGAGAGATATTGGCAAGGAAAAGCTGTCTTGTACCTTTGCATTTTTCTCCCAAACGAAGGACACTAGAATTAAAATTTTAAAGCCTCCTGTTAGGCCATCATCTACACGACATAGCCCTGAATTTTCCAATGCGCAGCTCTTTGCAAAAGAGAGATATTGGCAAGGAAAAGCTGTCTTGTACCTTTGCATTTTTCTCCCAAACGAAGGACACTAGAATTAAAATTTTAAAGCCTCCTGTTAGGCCATCATCTACACGACATAGCCCTAAATTTTCCAATGCGTAGCTCTTTGCAAAAGAGAGATATTGGCAAGGATAAGCTGTCTTGTACCTTTGCATTTTTCTCCCAAACGAAGGACACTAGAAAGAAAATTTTAAAGCCTCCTGTTAGGCCATCATCTACACGACATAGCCCTGAATTTTCCAATGCGCAGCTCTTTGCAAAAGAGAGATATTGGCAAGGAAAAGCTGTCTGGTACCATTGCATTTTTCTCCCAAACGAAGGACACTAGAAAGAAAATTTTAAAGCCTCCTGTTAGACCATCATCTACACGGCATAGCCATGAATTTTCCAATGCGCAGCTCTTTGCAAAAGAGAGATATTGGCAAGGAAAAGCTGTCTTGTACCTTTGCATTTTTCTCCCAAACGAAGGACACTAGAATTAAAATTTTAAAGCCTCCTGTTAGGCCATCATCTACACGACATAGCCCTGAATTTTCCAATGCGCAGCTCTTTGCAAAAGAGAGATATTGGCAAGGAAAAGCTGTCTTGTACCTTAGCATTTTTCTCCCAAACGAAGGACACTAGAATTAAAATTTTAAAGCCTCCTGTTAGGCCATCATCTACACGACATAGCCCTGAATTTTCCAATGCGCAGCTCTTTGCAAAAGAGAGATATTGGAAAGGAAAAGCTGTCCTGTACCTTTGCATTTTTCTCCCAAACGAAGGACACTAGAAAGATAATTTTAAAGCCTCCTGTTAGGCCATCATCTACACGACATAGCCCTGAATTTTCCAATGCGCAGCTCTTTGCAAAAGAGAGATATTGGCAAGGAAAAGCTGTCTTGTACCTTTGCATTTTTCTCCCAAACGAAGGACACTAGAAAGATAATTTTAAAGCCTCCTGTTAGGCCATCATCTACACGACATAGCCCTGAATTTTCCAATGCGCAGCTCTTTGCAAAAGAGAGATATTGGCAAGGAAAAGCTGTCTTGTACCTTTGCATTTTTCTCCCAAACGAAGGTCACTAGAAAGAAAATTTTAAAGCATCCTGTTAGGCCATCATCTACACGACATAGCCCTGAATTTTCCAATGTGCAGCTCTTTGCAAAAGAGAGATATTGGCAAGGAAAAGCTGTCTTGTACCTTTGCATTTTTCTCCCAAACGAAGGTCACTAGAAAGAAAATTTTAAAGCCTCCTGTTAGACCATCATCTACACGGCATAGCCATGAATTTTCCAATGCGCAGCTCTTTGCAAAAGAGAGATATTGGCAAGGAAAAGCTGTCTTGTACCTTTGCATTTTTCTCCCAAACGAAGGACACTAGAATTAAAATTTTAAAGCCTCCTGTTAGGCCATCATCTACACGACATAGCCCTGAATTTTCCAATGCGCAGCTCTTTGCAAAAGAGAGATATTGGAAAGGAAAAGCTGTCCTGTACCTTTGCATTTTTCTCCCAAACGAAGGACACTAGAAAGATAATTTTAAAGCCTCCTGTTAGGCCATCATCTACACGACATAGCCCTGAATTTTCCAATGCGCAGCTCTTTGCAAAAGAGAGATATTGGCAAGGAAAAGCTGTCTTGTACCTTTGCATTTTTCTCCCAAACGAAGGACACTAGAAAGATAATTTTAAAGCCTCCTGTTAGGCCATCATCTACACGACATAGCCCTGAATTTTCCAATGCGCAGCTCTTTGCAAAAGAGAGATATTGGCAAGGAAAAGCTGTCTTGTACCTTTGCATTTTTCTCCCAAACGAAGGTCACTAGAAAGAAAATTTTAAAGCCTCCTGTTAGGCCATCATCTACACGACATAGCCCTGAATTTTCCAATGCGCAGCTCTTTGCAAAAGAGAGATATTGGCAAGGAAAAGCTGTCTTGTACCTTTGCATTTTTCTCCCAAACGAAGGTCACTAGAAAGAAAATTTTAAAGCCTCCTGTTAGGCCATCATCTACACGACATAGCCCTGAATTTTCCAATGCGTAGCTCTTTGCAAAAGAGAGATATTGGCAAGGAAAAGCTGTCTTGTACCTTTGCATTTTTCTCCCAAACGAAGGACACTAGAAAGAAAATTTTAAAGCCTCCTGTTAGGCCATCATCTACACGACATAGCCCTGAATTTTCCAATGCGCAGCTCTTTGCAAAAGAGAGATATTGGCAAGGAAAAGCTGTCTTGTACCTTTGCATTTTTCTCCCAAACGAAGGTCACTGGAAAGAAAATTTTAAAGCCTCCTGTTAGGCCATCATCTACACGACATAGCCCTGAATTTTCCAATGCGCAGATCTTTGCAAAAGAGAGATATTGGCAAGGAAAAGCTGTCTTGTACCTTTGCATTTTTCTCCCAAACGAAGGACACTAGAATTAAAATTTTAAAGCCTCCTGTTAGACCATCATCTACACGGCATAGCCATGAATTTTCCAATGCGCAGCTCTTTGCAAAAGAGAGATATTGTCAAGGAAAAGCTATCTTGTACCTTTGCATTTTTCTCCCAAACGAAGGACACTAGAATTAAAATTTTAAAGCCTCCTGTTAGGCCATCATCTACACGACATAGCCCTGAATTTTCCAATGCGCAGCTCTTTGCAAAAGAGAGATATTGGCAAGGAAAAGCTGTCTTGTACCTTTGCATTTTTCTCCCAAACGAAGGACACTAGAATTAAAATTTTAAAGCCTCCTGTTAGGCCATCATCTACACGACATAGCCCTGAATTTTCCAATGCGCAGCTCTTTGCAAAAGAGAGATATTGGCAAGGAAAAGCTGTCTTGTACCTTTGCATTTTTCTCCCAAACGAAGGTCACTAGAAAGAAAATTTTAAAGCCTCCTGTTAGGCCATCATCTACACGACATAGCCCTGAATTTTCCAATGCGCAGCTCTTTGCAAAAGAGAGATATTGGCAAGGAAAAGCTGTCTTGTACCTTTGCATTTTTCTCCCAAACGAAGGTCACTAGAAAGAAAATTTTAAAGCCTCCTGTTAGGCCATAATCTACACGACATAGCCCTGAATTTTCCAATGCGTAGCTCTTTGCAAAAGAGAGATATTGGCAAGGAAAAGCTGTCTTGTACCTTTGCATTTTTCTCCCAAACGAAGGACACTAGAAAGAAAATTTTAAAGCCTCCTGTTAGGCCATCATCTACACGACATAGCCCTGAATTTTCCAATGCGCAGCTCTTTGCAAAAGAGAGATATTGGCAAGGAAAAGCTGTCTTGTACCATTGCATTTTTCTCCCAAACGAAGGACACTAGAAAGAAAATTTTAAAGCCTCCTGTTAGGCCATCATCTACACGACATAGCCCTGAATTTTCCAATGCGCAGCTCTTTGCAAAAGAGAGATATTGGCAAGGAAAAGCTGTCTTGTACCATTGCATTTTTCTCCCAAACGAAGGACACTAGAAAGAAAATTTTAAAGCCTCCTGTTAGACCATCATCTACACGGCATAGCCATGAATTTTCCAATGCGCAGCTCTTTGCAAAAGAGAGATATTGGCAAGGAAAAGCTGTCTTGTACCTTTGCATTTTTCTCCCAAACGAAGGTCACTAGAAAGAAAATTTTAAAGCCTCCTGTTAGGCCATCATCTACACGACATAGCCCTGAATTTTCCAATGCGTAGCTCTTTGCAAAAGAGAGATATTGGCAAGGAAAAGCTGTCTTGTACCTTTGCATTTTTCTCCCAAACGAAGGACACTAGAAAGAAAATTTTAAAGCCTCCTGTTAGGCCATCATCTACACGACATAGCCCTGAATTTTCCTATGCGCAGCTCTTTGCAAAAGAGAGATATTGGCAAGGAAAAGCTGTCTTGTACCTTTGCATTTTTCTCCCAAACGAAGGACACTAGAAAGATAATTTTAAAGCCTCCTGTTAGGCCATCATCTACACGACATGGCCCTGAATTTTCCAATGCGCAGCTCTTTGCAAAAGAGAGATATTGGCAAGGAAAAGCTGTCTTGTACCTTTGCATTTTTCTCCCAAACGAAGGACACTAGAATTAAAATTTTAAAGCCTCCTGTTATTGCTTCATCTAAACGGCATAGCCCTGAATTTTCCAATGCGTAGCTCTTTGCAATAGAGAGATATTGGCAAGGAAAAGCTGTCTTGTACCTTTGCATTTTTCTCCCAAACGAAGGACACTAGAATTAAAATTTTAAAGCCTCCTGTTAGGCCATCATCTACACGACATAGCCCTGAATTTTCCAATGCGCAGCTCTTTGCAAAAGAGAGATATTGGCAAGGAAAAGCTGTCTTGTACCATTGCATTTTTCTCCCAAACGAAGGACACTAGAAAGAAAATTTTAAAGCCTCCTGTTAGACCATCATCTACACGGCATAGCCATGAATTTTCCAATGCGCAGCTCTTTGCAAAAGAGAGATATTGGCAAGGAAAAGCTGTCTTGTACCTTTGCATTTTTCTCCCAAACGAAGGTCACTAGTAAGAAAATTTTAAAGCCTCCTGTTAGGCCATCATCTACACGACATAGCCCTGAATTTTCCAATGCGTAGCTCTTTGCAAAAGAGAGATATTGGCAAGGAAAAGCTGTCTTGTACCTTTGCATTTTTCTCCCAAACGAAGGACACTAGAAAGAAAATTTTAAAGCCTCCTGTTAGGCCATCATCTACACGACATAGCCCTGAATTTTCCTATGCGCAGCTCTTTGCAAAAGAGAGATATTGGCAAGGAAAAGCTGTCTTGTACCTTTGCATTTTTCTCCCAAACGAAGGACACTAGAAAGATAATTTTAAAGCCTCCTGTTAGGCCATCATCTACACGACATGGCCCTGAATTTTCCAATGCGCAGCTCTTTGCAAAAGAGAGATATTGGCAAGGAAAAGCTGTCTTGTACCTTTGCATTTTTCTCCCAAACGAAGGACACTAGAATTAAAATTTTAAAGCCTCCTGTTATTGCTTCATCTAAACGGCATAGCCCTGAATTTTCCAATGCGTAGCTCTTTGCAATAGAGAGATATTGGCAAGGAAAAGCTGTCTTGTACCTTTGCATTTTTCTCCCAAACGAAGGACACTAGAATTAAAATTTTAAATCCTCCTGTTAGGCCATCATCTACACGACATAGCCCTGAATTTTCCAATGCGCAGCTCTTTGCAAAAGAGAGATATTGGCAAGGAAAAGCTGTCTTGTACCTTTGCATTTTTCTCCCAAACGAAGGACACTAGAAAGAAAATTTTAAAGCCTCCTGTTAGGCCATCATCTACACGACATAGCCCTGAATTTTCCAATGCGCAGCTCTTTGCAAAAGAGAGATATTGGCAAGGAAAAGCTGTCTTGTACCTTTGCATTTTTCTCACAAACGAAGGTCACTAGAAAGAAAATTTTAAAGCCTCCTGTTAGGCCATCATCTACACGACATAGCCCTGAATTTTCCAATGCGCATCTCTTTGCAAAAGAGAGATATTGGCAAGGAAAAGCTGTCTTGTACCTTTGCATTTTTCTCCCAAACGAAGGTCACTAGAAAGAAAATTTTAAAGCCTCCTCTTAGGCCATCATCTACACGACATAGCCCTGAATTTTCCAATGCGTAGCTCTTTGCAAAAGAGAGATATTGGCAAGGAAAAGCTGTCTTGTACCTTTGCATTTTTCTCCCAAACGAAGGACACTAGAAAGAAAATTTTAAAGCCTCCTGTTAGGCCATCATCTACACGACATAGCCCTGAATTTTCCAATGCGCAGCTCTTTGCAAAAGAGAGATATTGGCAAGGAAAAGCTGTCTTGTACCATTGCATTTTTCTCCCAAACGAAGGACACTAGAAAGAAAATTTTAAAGCCTCCTGTTAGACCATCATCTACACGGCATAGCCATGAATTTTCCAATGCGCAGCTCTTTGCAAAAGAGAGATATTGGCAAGGAAAAGCTGTCTTGTACCTTTGCATTTTTCTCCCAAACGAAGGTCACTAGAAAGAAAATTTTAAAGCCTCCTGTTAGGCCATCATCTACACGACATAGCCCTGAATTTTCCAATGCGTAGCTCTTTGCAAAAGAGAGATATTGGCAAGGAAAAGCTGTCTTGTACCTTTGCATTTTTCTCCCAAACGAAGGACACTAGAAAGAAAATTTTAAAGCCTCCTGTTAGGCCATCATCTACACGACATAGCCCTGAATTTTCCTATGCGCAGCTCTTTGCAAAAGAGAGATATTGGCAAGGAAAAGCTGTCTTGTACCTTTGCATTTTTCTCCCAAACGAAGGACACTAGAAAGATAATTTTAAAGCCTCCTGTTAGGCCATCATCTACACGACATGGCCCTGAATTTTCCAATGCGCAGCTCTTTGCAAAAGAGAGATATTGGCAAGGAAAAGCTGTCTTGTACCTTTGCATTTTTCTCCCAAACGAAGGACACTAGAATTAAAATTTTAAAGCCTCCTGTTAGTGCTTCATCTAAACGGCATAGCCCTGAATTTTGCAATGCGTAGCTCTTTGCAATAGAGAGATATTGGCAAGGAAAAGCTGTCTTGTACCTTTGCATTTTTCTCCCAAACGAAGGACACTAGAATTAAAATTTTAAATCCTCCTGTTAGGCCATCATTTACACGACATAGCCCTGAATTTTCCAATGCGCAGCTCTTTGCAAAAGAGAGATATTGGCAAGGAAAAGCTGTCTTGTACCTTTGCATTTTTCTCCCAAACGAAGGACACTAGAAAGAAAATTTTAAAGCCTCCTGTTAGACCATCATCTACACGGCATAGCCATGAATTTTCCAATGCGCAGCTCTTTGCAAAAGAGAGATATTGGCAAGGAAAAGCTGTCTTGTACCTTTGCATTTTTCTCCCAAACGAAGGTCACTAGAAAGAAAATTTTAAAGCCTCCTGTTAGGCCATCATCTACACGACATAGCCCTGAATTTTCCAATGCGTAGCTCTTTGCAAAAGAGAGATATTGGCAAGGAAAAGCTGTCTTGTACCTTTGCATTTTTCTCCCAAACGAAGGACACTAGAAAGAAATTTTTAAAGCCTCCTGTTAGGCCATCATCTACACGACATAGCCCTGAATTTTCCAATGCGCAGCTCTTTGCAAAAGAGAGATATTGGCAAGGAAAAGCTGTCTTGTACCTTTGCATTTTTCTCCCAAACGAAGGACACTAGAATTAAAATTTTAAAGCCTCCTGTTAGGCCATCATCTACACGACATAGCCCTGAATATTCCAATGCGCAGCTCTTTGCAAAAGAGAGATATTGGCAAGGAAAAGCTGTCTTGTACCTTTGCATTTTTCTCCCAAACTAAGGTCACTAGTAAGAAAATTTTAAAGCCTCCTGTTAGGCCATCATCTACACGACATAGCCCTGAATTTTCCAATGCGTAGCTCTTTGCAAAAGAGAGATATTGGCAAGGAAAAGCTGTCTTGTACCTTTGCATTTTTCTCCCAAACGAAGGACACTAGAAAGAAAATTTTAAAGCCTCCTGTTAGGCCATCATCTACACGACATAGCCCTGAATTTTCCAATGCGCAGCTCTTTGCAAAAGAGAGATATTGGCAAGGAAAAGCTGTCTTGTACCTTTGCATTTTTCTCCCAAACGAAGGACACTAGAATTAAAATTTTAAAGCCTCCTGTTAGGCCATCATCTACACGACATAGCCCTGAATTTTCCAATGCGCAGCTCTTTGCAAAAGAGAGATATTGGCAAGGAAAAGCTGTCTTGTACCTTTGCATTTTTCTCCCAAACGAAGGACACTAGAAAGATAATTTTAAAGCCTCCTGTTAGGCCATCATCTACACGACATGGCCCTGAATTTTCCAATGCGCAGCTCTTTGCAAAAGAGAGATATTGGCAAGGAAAAGCTGTCTTGTACCTTTGCATTTTTCTCCCAAACGAAGGACACTAGAATTAAAATTTTAAAGCCTCCTGTTAGTGCTTCATCTAAACGGCATAGCCCTGAATTTTCCAATGCGTAGCTCTTTGCAATAGAGAGATATTGGCAAGGAAAAGCTGTCTTGTACCTTTGCATTTTTCTCCCAAACGAAGGACACTAGAATTAAAATTTTAAAGCCTCCTGTTGGGCCATCATCTACACGACATAGCCCTGAATTTTCCTATGCGCAGCTCTTTGCAAAAGAGAGATATTGGCAAGGAAAAGCTGTCTTGTACCTTTGCATTTTTCTCCCAAACGAAGGTCACTAGAAAGAAAATTTTAAAGCCTCCTGTTAGGCCATCATCTACACGACATAGCCCTAAATTTTCCAATGCGTAGCTCTTTGCAAAAGAGAGATATTGGCAAGGAAAAGCTGTCTTGTACCTTTGCATTTTTCTCCCAAACGAAGGACACTAGAAAGAAAATTTTAAAGCCTCCTGTTAGGCCATCATCTACACGACATAGCCCTGAATTTTCCAATGCGCAGCTCTTTGCAAAAGAGAGATATTGGCAAGGAAAAGCTGTCTGGTACCATTGCATTTTTCTCCCAAATGAAGGACACTAGAAAGAAAATTTTAAAGCCTCCTGTTAGACCATCATCTACACGGCATAGCCATGAATTTTCCAATGCGCAGCTCTTTGCAAAAGAGAGATATTGGCAAGGAAAAGCTGTCTTGTACCTTTGCATTTTTCTCCCAAACGAAGGACACTAGAATTAAAATTTTAAAGCCTCCTGTTAGGCCATCATCTACACGACATAGCCCTGAATTTTCCAATGCGCAGCTCTTTGCAAAAGAGAGATATTGGCAAGGAAAAGCTGTCTTGTACCTTTGCATTTTTCTCCCAAACGAAGGACACTAGAATTAAAATTTTAAAGCCTCCTGTTAGGCCATCATCTACACGACATAGCCCTAAATTTTCCAATGCGTAGCTCTTTGCAAAAGAGAGATATTGGCAAGGAAAAGCTGTCTTGTACCTTTGCATTTTTCTCCCAAACGAAGGTCACTAGAAAGAAAATTTTAAAGCCTCCTGTTAGGCCATCATCTACACGACATAGCCCTGAATTTTCCAATGCGTAGCTCTTTGCAAAAGAGAGATATTGGCAAGGAAAAGCTGTCTTGTACCTTTGCATTTTTCTCCCAAACGAAGGACACTAGAAAGAAAATTTTAAAGCCTCCTGTTAGGCCATCATCTACACGACATAGCCCTGAATTTTCCTATGCGCAGCTCTTTGCAAAAGAGAGATATTGGCAAGGAAAAGCTGTCTTGTACCTTTGCATTTTTCTCCCAAACGAAGGACACTAGAAAGATAATTTTAAAGCCTCCTGTTAGGCCATCATCTACACGACATGGCCCTGAATTTTCCAATGCGCAGCTCTTTGCAAAAGAGAGATATTGGCAAGGAAAAGCTGTCTTGTACCTTTGCATTTTTCTCCCAAACGAAGGACACTAGAATTAAAATTTTAAAGCCTCCTGTTAGTGCTTCATCTAAACGGCATAGCCCTGAATTTTGCAATGCGTAGCTCTTTGCAATAGAGAGATATTGGCAAGGAAAAGCTGTCTTGTACCTTTGCATTTTTCTCCCAAACGAAGGACACTAGAATTAAAATTTTAAATCCTCCTGTTAGGCCATCATTTACACGACATAGCCCTGAATTTTCCAATGCGCAGCTCTTTGCAAAAGAGAGATATTGGCAAGGAAAAGCTGTCTTGTACCTTTGCATTTTTCTCCCAAACGAAGGTCACTAGAAAGAAAATTTTAAAGCCTCCTGTTAGGCCATCATCTACACGACATAGCCCTGAATTTTCCAATGCGCAGCTCTTTGCAAAAGAGAGATATTGGCAAGGAAAAGCTGTCTTGTACCTTTACATTTTTCTCCCAAACGAAGGACACTAGAAAGAAAATTTTAAAGCCTCCTGTTAGGCCATCATCTACACGACATAGCCCTGAATTTTCCAATGCGCAGCTCTTTGCAAAAGAGAGATATTGGCAAGGAAAAGCTGTCTTGTACCATTGCATTTTTCTCCCAAACGAAGGACACTAGAAAGAAAATTTTAAAGCCTCCTGTTAGACCATCATCTACACGGCATAGCCATGAATTTTCCAATGCGCAGCTCTTTGCAAAAGAGAGATATTGGCAAGGAAAAGCTGTCTTGTACCTTTGCATTTTTCTCCCAAACGAAGGTCACTAGAAAGAAAATTTTAAAGCCTCCTGTTAGGCCATCATCTACACGACATAGCCCTGAATTTTCCAATGCGTAGCTCTTTGCAAAAGAGAGATATTGGCAAGGAAAAGCTGTCTTGTACCTTTGCATTTTTCTCCCAAACGAAGGTCACTAGAAAGAAAATTTTAAAGCCTCCTGTTAGGCCATCATCTACACGACATAGCCCTGAATTTTCCAATGCGTAGCTCTTTGCAAAAGAGAGATATTGGCAAGGAAAAGCTGTCTTGTACCTTTGCATTTTTCTCCCAAACGAAGGACACTAGAAAGAAATTTTTAAAGCCTCCTGTTAGGCCATCATCTACACGACATAGCCCTGAATTTTCCAATGCGCAGCTCTTTGCAAAAGAGAGATATTGGCAAGGAAAAGCTGTCTTGTACCTTTGCATTTTTCTCCCAAACGAAGGACACTAGAATTAAAATTTTAAAGCCTCCTGTTAGGCCATCATCTACACGACATAGCCCTGAATATTCCAATGCGCAGCTCTTTGCAAAAGAGAGATATTGGCAAGGAAAAGCTGTCTTGTACCTTTGCATTTTTCTCCCAAACTAAGGTCACTAGTAAGAAAATTTTAAAGCCTCCTGTTAGGCCATCATCTACACGACATAGCCCTGAATTTTCCAATGCGTAGCTCTTTGCAAAAGAGAGATATTGGCAAGGAAAAGCTGTCTTGTACCTTTGCATTTTTCTCCCAAACGAAGGACACTAGAAAGAAAATTTTAAAGCCTCCTGTTAGGCCATCATCTACACGACATAGCCCTGAATTTTCCAATGCGCAGCTCTTTGCAAAAGAGAGATATTGGCAAGGAAAAGCTGTCTTGTACCTTTGCATTTTTCTCCCAAACGAAGGACACTAGAATTAAAATTTTAAAGCCTCCTGTTAGGCCATCATCTACACGACATAGCCCTGAATTTTCCAATGCGCAGCTCTTTGCAAAAGAGAGATATTGGCAAGGAAAAGCTGTCTTGTACCTTTGCATTTTTCTCCCAAACGAAGGACACTAGAAAGATAATTTTAAAGCCTCCTGTTAGGCCATCATCTACACGACATGGCCCTGAATTTTCCAATGCGCAGCTCTTTGCAAAAGAGAGATATTGGCAAGGAAAAGCTGTCTTGTACCTTTGCATTTTTCTCCCAAACGAAGGACACTAGAATTAAAATTTTAAAGCCTCCTGTTAGTGCTTCCTCTAAACGGCATAGCCCTGAATTTTCCAATGCGTAGCTCTTTGCAATAGAGAGATATTGGCAAGTAAAAGCTGTCTTGTACCTTTGCATTTTTCTCCCAAACGAAGGACACTAGAATTAAAATTTTAAAGCCTCCTGTTGGGCCATCATCTACACGACATAGCCCTGAATTTTCCAATGCGCAGCTCTTTGCAAAAGAGAGATATTGGCAAGGAAAAGCTGTCTTGTACCTTTGCATTTTTCTCCCAAACGAAGGTCACTAGAAAGAAAATTTTAAAGCCTCCTGTTAGGCCATCATCTACACGACATAGCCCTAAATTTTCCAATGCGTAGCTCTTTGCAAAAGAGAGATATTGGCAAGGAAAAGCTGTCTTGTACCTTTGCATTTTTCTCCCAAACGAAGGACACTAGAAAGAAAATTTTAAAGCCTCCTGTTAGGCCATCATCTACACGACATAGCCCTGAATTTTCCAATGCGCAGCTCTTTGCAAAAGAGAGATATTGGCAAGGAAAAGCTGTCTGGTACCATTGCATTTTTCTCCCAAATGAAGGACACTAGAAAGAAAATTTTAAAGCCTCCTGTTAGACCATCATCTACACGGCATAGCCATGAATTTTCCAATGCGCAGCTCTTTGCAAAAGAGAGATATTGGCAAGGAAAAGCTGTCTTGTACCTTTGCATTTTTCTCCCAAACGTAGGACACTAGAATTAAAATTTTAAAGCCTCCTGTTAGGCCATCATCTACACGACATAGCCCTGAATTTTCCAATGCGCAGCTCTTTGCAAAAGAGAGATATTGGCAAGGAAAAGCTGTCTTGTACCTTTGCATTGTTCTCCCAAACGAAGGACACTAGAATTAAAATTTTAAAGCCTCCTGTTAGGCCATCATCTACACGACATAGCCCTAAATTTTCCAATGCGTAGCTCTTTGCAAAAGAGAGATATTGGCAAGGAAAAGCTGTCTTGTACCTTTGCATTTTTCTCCCAAACGAAGGACACTAGAAAGAAAATTTTAAAGCCTCCTGTTAGGCCATCATCTACACGACATAGCCCTGAATTTTCCAATGCGCAGCTCTTTGCAAAAGAGAGATATTGGCAAGGAAAAGCTGTCTGGTACCATTGCATTTTTCTCCCAAACGAAGGACACTAGAAAGAAAATTTTAAAGCCTCCTGTTAGACCATCATCTACACGGCATAGCCATGAATTTTCCAATGCGCAGCTCTTTGCAAAAGAGAGATATTGGCAAGGAAAAGCTGTCTTGTACCTTTGCATTTTTCTCCCAAACGAAGGACACTAGAATTAAAATTTTAAAGCCTCCTGTTAGGCCATCATCTACACGACATAGCCCTGAATTTTCCAATGCGCAGCTCTTTGCAAAAGAGAGATATTGGCAAGGAAAAGCTGTCTTGTACCTTTGCATTTTTCTCCCAAACGAAGGTCACTAGAAAGAAAATTTTAAAGCCTCCTGTTAGGCCATCATCTACACGACATAGCCCTGAATTTTCCAATGCGCAGCTCTTTGCAAAAGAGAGATATTGGCAAGGAAAAGCTGTCTTGTACCTTTGCATTTTTCTCCCAAACGAAGGTCACTAGAAAGAAAATTTGAAAGCCTCCTGTTAGACCATCATCTACACGGCATAGCCATGAATTTTCCAATGCGCAGCTCTTTGCAAAAGAGAGATATTGGCAAGGAAAAGCTGTCTTGTACCTTTGCATTTTTCTCCCAAACGAAGGACACTAGAATTAAAATTTTAAAGCCTCCTGTTAGGCCATCATCTACACGACATAGCCCTGAATTTTCCAATGCGCAGCTCTTTGCAAAAGAGAGATATTGGCAAGGAAAAGCTGTCTTGTACCTTTGCATTTTTCTCCCAAACGAAGGACACTAGAATTAAAATTTTAAAGCCTCCTGTTAGGCCATCATCTACACGACATAGCCCTGAATTTTCCAATGCGCAGCTCTTTGCAAAAGAGAGATATTGGAAAGGAAAAGCTGTCCTGTACCTTTGCATTTTTCTCCCAAACGAAGGACACTAGAAAGATAATTTTAAAGCCTCCTGTTAGGCCATCATCTACACGACATAGCCCTGAATTTTCCAATGCGCAGCTCTTTGCAAAAGAGAGATATTGGCAAGGAAAAGCTGTCTTGTACCTTTGCATTTTTCTCCCAAACGAAGGTCACTAGAAAGAAAATTTTAAAGCCTCCTGTTAGACCATCATCTACACGGCATAGCCATGAATTTTCCAATGCGCAGCTCTTTGCAAAAGAGAGATATTGGCAAGGAAAAGCTGTCTTGTACCTTTGCATTTTTCTCCCAAACGAAGGACACTAGAATTAAAATTTTAAAGCCTCCTGTTAGGCCATCATCTACACGACATAGCCCTGAATTTTCCAATGCGCAGCTCTTTGCAAAAGAGAGATATTGGAAAGGAAAAGCTGTCCTGTACCTTTGCATTTTTCTCCCAAACGAAGGACACTAGAAAGATAATTTTAAAGCCTCCTGTTAGGCCATCATCTACACGACATAGCCCTGAATTTTCCAATGCGCAGCTCTTTGCAAAAGAGAGATATTGGCAAGGAAAAGCTGTCTTGTACCTTTGCATTTTTCTCCCAAACGAAGGTCACTAGAAAGAAAATTTGAAAGCCTCCTGTTAGACCATCATCTACACGGCATAGCCATGAATTTTCCAATGCGCAGCTCTTTGCAAAAGAGAGATATTGGCAAGGAAAAGCTGTCTTGTACCTTTGCATTTTTCTCCCAAACGAAGGACACTAGAATTAAAATTTTAAAGCCTCCTGTTAGGCCATCATCTACACGACATAGCCCTGAATTTTCCAATGCGCAGCTCTTTGCAAAAGAGAGATATTGGCAAGGAAAAGCTGTCTTGTACCTTTGCATTTTTCTCCCAAACGAAGGACACTAGAATTAAAATTTTAAAGCCTCCTGTTAGGCCATCATCTACACGACATAGCCCTGAATTTTCCAATGCGCAGCTCTTTGCAAAAGAGAGATATTGGCAAGGAAAAGCTGTCTTGTACCTTTGCATTTTTCTCCCAAACGAAGGACACTAGAATTAAAATTTTAAAGCCTCCTGTTAGGCCATCATCTACACGACATAGCCCTGAATTTTCCAATGCGCAGCTCTTTGCAAAAGAGAGATATTGGAAAGGAAAAGCTGTCCTGTACCTTTGCATTTTTCTCCCAAACGAAGGACACTAGAAAGATAATTTTAAAGCCTCCTGTTAGGCCATCATCTACACGACATAGCCCTGAATTTTCCAATGCGCAGCTCTTTGCAAAAGAGAGATATTGGCAAGGAAAAGCTGTCTTGTACCTTTGCATTTTTCTCCCAAACGAAGGACACTAGAAAGAAAATTTTAAAGCCTCCTGTTAGGCCATCATCTACACGACATAGCCCTGAATTTTCCAATGCGCAGCTCTTTGCAAAAGAGAGATATTGGCAAGGAAAAGCTGTCTTGTACCTTTGCATTTTTCTCCCAAACGAAGGTCACTAGAAAGAAAATTTTAAAGCCTCCTGTTAGGCCATCATCTACACGACATAGCCCTGAATTTTCCAATGCGCAGCTCTTTGCAAAAGAGAGATATTGGCAAGGAAAAGCTGTCTTGTACCTTTGCATTTTTCTCCCAAACGAAGGTCACTAGAAAGAAAATTTGAAAGCCTCCTGTTAGACCATCATCTACACGGCATAGCCATGAATTTTCCAATGCGCAGCTCTTTGCAAAAGAGAGATATTGGCAAGGAAAAGCTGTCTTGTACCTTTGCATTTTTCTCCCAAACGAAGGACACTAGAATTAAAATTTTAAAGCCTCCTGTTAGGCCATCATCTACACGACATAGCCCTGAATTTTCCAATGCGCAGCTCTTTGCAAAAGAGAGATATTGGCAAGGAAAAGCTGTCTTGTACCTTTGAATTTTTCTCCCAAACGAAGGACACTAGAATTAAAATTTTAAAGCCTCCTGTTAGGCCATCATCTACACGACATAGCCCTGAATTTTCCAATGCGCAGCTCTTTGCAAAAGAGAGATATTGGAAAGGAAAAGCTGTCCTGTACCTTTGCATTTTTCTCCCACACGAAGGACACTAGAAAGATAATTTTAAAGCCTCCTGTTAGGCCATCATCTACACGACATAGCCCTGAATTTTCCAATGCGCAGCTCTTTGCAAAAGAGAGATATTGGCAAGGAAAAGCTGTCTTGTACCTTTGCATTTTTCTCCCAAACGAAGGACACTAGAAAGATAATTTTAAAGCCTCCTGTTAGGCCATCATCTACACGACATAGCCCTGAATTTTCCAATGCGCAGCTCTTTGCAAAAGAGAGATATTGGCAAGGAAAAGCTGTCTTGTACCATTGCATTTTTCTCCCAAACGAAGGACACTAGAAAGAAAATTTTAAAGCCTCCTGTTAGACCATCATCTACACGGCATAGCCATGAATTTTCCAATGCGCAGCTCTTTGCAAAAGAGAGATATTGGCAAGGAAAAGCTGTCTTGTACCTTTGCATTTTTCTCCCAAACGAAGGTCACTAGAAAGAAAATTTTAAAGCCTCCTGTTAGGCCATCATCTACACGACATAGCCCTGAATTTTCCAATGCGTAGCTCTTTGCAAAAGAGAGATATTGGCAAGGAAAAGCTGTCTTGTACCTTTGCATTTTTCTCCCAAACGAAGGTCACTAGAAAGAAAATTTTAAAGCCTCCTGTTAGGCCATCATCTACACGACATAGCCCTGAATTTTCCAATGCGTAGCTCTTTGCAAAAGAGAGATATTGGCAAGGAAAAGCTGTCTTGTACCTTTGCATTTTTCTCCCAAACGAAGGACACTAGAAAGAAATTTTTAAAGCCTCCTGTTAGGCCATCATCTACACGACATAGCCCTGAATTTTCCAATGCGCAGCTCTTTGCAAAAGAGAGATATTGGCAAGGAAAAGCTGTCTTGTACCTTTGCATTTTTCTCCCAAACGAAGGACACTAGAATTAAAATTTTAAAGCCTCCTGTTAGGCCATCATCTACACGACATAGCCCTGAATATTCCAATGCGCAGCTCTTTGCAAAAGAGAGATATTGGCAAGGAAAAGCTGTCTTGTACCTTTGCATTTTTCTCCCAAACTAAGGTCACTAGTAAGAAAATTTTAAAGCCTCCTGTTAGGCCATCATCTACACGACATAGCCCTGAATTTTCCAATGCGTAGCTCTTTGCAAAAGAGAGATATTGGCAAGGAAAAGCTGTCTTGTACCTTTGCATTTTTCTCCCAAACGAAGGACACTAGAAAGAAAATTTTAAAGCCTCCTGTTAGGCCATCATCTACACGACATAGCCCTGAATTTTCCAATGCGCAGCTCTTTGCAAAAGAGAGATATTGGCAAGGAAAAGCTGTCTTGTACCTTTGCATTTTTCTCCCAAACGAAGGACACTAGAATTAAAATTTTAAAGCCTCCTGTTAGGCCATCATCTACACGACATAGCCCTGAATTTTCCAATGCGCAGCTCTTTGCAAAAGAGAGATATTGGCAAGGAAAAGCTGTCTTGTACCTTTGCATTTTTCTCCCAAACGAAGGACACTAGAAAGATAATTTTAAAGCCTCCTGTTAGGCCATCATCTACACGACATGGCCCTGAATTTTCCAATGCGCAGCTCTTTGCAAAAGAGAGATATTGGCAAGGAAAAGCTGTCTTGTACCTTTGCATTTTTCTCCCAAACGAAGGACACTAGAATTAAAATTTTAAAGCCTCCTGTTAGTGCTTCATCTAAACGGCATAGCCCTGAATTTTCCAATGCGTAGCTCTTTGCAATAGAGAGATATTGGCAAGTAAAAGCTGTCTTGTACCTTTGCATTTTTCTCCCAAACGAAGGACACTAGAATTAAAATTTTAAAGCCTCCTGTTGGGCCATCATCTACACGACATAGCCCTGAATTTTCCAATGCGCAGCTCTTTGCAAAAGAGAGATATTGGCAAGGAAAAGCTGTCTTGTACCTTTGCATTTTTCTCCCAAACGAAGGTCACTAGAAAGAAAATTTTAAAGCCTCCTGTTAGGCCATCATCTACACGACATAGCCCTAAATTTTCCAATGCGTAGCTCTTTGCAAAAGAGAGATATTGGCAAGGAAAAGCTGTCTTGTACCTTTGCATTTTTCTCCCAAACGAAGGACACTAGAAAGAAAATTTTAAAGCCTCCTGTTAGGCCATCATCTACACGACATAGCCCTGAATTTTCCAATGCGCAGCTCTTTGCAAAAGAGAGATATTGGCAAGGAAAAGCTGTCTGGTACCATTGCATTTTTCTCCCAAATGAAGGACACTAGAAAGAAAATTTTAAAGCCTCCTGTTAGACCATCATCTACACGGCATAGCCATGAATTTTCCAATGCGCAGCTCTTTGCAAAAGAGAGATATTGGCAAGGAAAAGCTGTCTTGTACCTTTGCATTTTTCTCCCAAACGTAGGACACTAGAATTAAAATTTTAAAGCCTCCTGTTAGGCCATCATCTACACGACATAGCCCTGAATTTTCCAATGCGCAGCTCTTTGCAAAAGAGAGATATTGGCAAGGAAAAGCTGTCTTGTACCTTTGCATTTTTCTCCCAAACGAAGGACACTAGAATTAAAATTTTAAAGCCTCCTGTTAGGCCATCATCTACACGACATAGCCCTAAATTTTCCAATGCGTAGCTCTTTGCAAAAGAGAGATATTGGCAAGGAAAAGCTGTCTTGTACCTTTGCATTTTTCTCCCAAACGAAGGACACTAGAAAGAAAATTTTAAAGCCTCCTGTTAGGCCATCATCTACACGACATAGCCCTGAATTTTCCAATGCGCAGCTCTTTGCAAAAGAGAGATATTGGCAAGGAAAAGCTGTCTGGTACCATTGCATTTTTCTCCCAAACGAAGGACACTAGAAAGAAAATTTTAAAGCCTCCTGTTAGACCATCATCTACACGGCATAGCCATGAATTTTCCAATGCGCAGCTCTTTGCAAAAGAGAGATATTGGCAAGGAAAAGCTGTCTTGTACCTTTGCATTTTTCTCCCAAACGAAGGACACTAGAATTAAAATTTTAAAGCCTCCTGTTAGGCCATCATCTACACGACATAGCCCTGAATTTTCCAATGCGCAGCTCTTTGCAAAAGAGAGATATTGGCAAGGAAAAGCTGTCTTGTACCTTTGCATTTTTCTCCCAAACGAAGGTCACTAGAAAGAAAATTTTAAAGCCTCCTGTTAGGCCATCATCTACACGACATAGCCCTGAATTTTCCAATGCGCAGCTCTTTGCAAAAGAGAGATATTGGCAAGGAAAAGCTGTCTTGTACCTTTGCATTTTTCTCCCAAACGAAGGTCACTAGAAAGAAAATTTGAAAGCCTCCTGTTAGACCATCATCTACACGGCATAGCCATGAATTTTCCAATGCGCAGCTCTTTGCAAAAGAGAGATATTGGCAAGGAAAAGCTGTCTTGTACCTTTGCATTTTTCTCCCAAACGAAGGACACTAGAATTAAAATTTTAAAGCCTCCTGTTAGGCCATCATCTACACGACATAGCCCTGAATTTTCCAATGCGCAGCTCTTTGCAAAAGAGAGATATTGGCAAGGAAAAGCTGTCTTGTACCTTTGCATTTTTCTCCCAAACGAAGGACACTAGAATTAAAATTTTAAAGCCTCCTGTTAGGCCATCATCTACACGACATAGCCCTGAATTTTCCAATGCGCAGCTCTTTGCAAAAGAGAGATATTGGAAAGGAAAAGCTGTCCTGTACCTTTGCATTTTTCTCCCAAACGAAGGACACTAGAAAGATAATTTTAAAGCCTCCTGTTAGGCCATCATCTACACGACATAGCCCTGAATTTTCCAATGCGCAGCTCTTTGCAAAAGAGAGATATTGGCAAGGAAAAGCTGTCTTGTACCTTTGCATTTTTCTCCCAAACGAAGGTCACTAGAAAGAAAATTTTAAAGCCTCCTGTTAGACCATCATCTACACGGCATAGCCATGAATTTTCCAATGCGCAGCTCTTTGCAAAAGAGAGATATTGGCAAGGAAAAGCTGTCTTGTACCTTTGCATTTTTCTCCCAAACGAAGGACACTAGAATTAAAATTTTAAAGCCTCCTGTTAGGCCATCATCTACACGACATAGCCCTGAATTTTCCAATGCGCAGCTCTTTGCAAAAGAGAGATATTGGAAAGGAAAAGCTGTCCTGTACCTTTGCATTTTTCTCCCAAACGAAGGACACTAGAAAGATAATTTTAAAGCCTCCTGTTAGGCCATCATCTACACGACATAGCCCTGAATTTTCCAATGCGCAGCTCTTTGCAAAAGAGAGATATTGGCAAGGAAAAGCTGTCTTGTACCTTTGCATTTTTCTCCCAAACGAAGGTCACTAGAAAGAAAATTTGAAAGCCTCCTGTTAGACCATCATCTACACGGCATAGCCATGAATTTTCCAATGCGCAGCTCTTTGCAAAAGAGAGATATTGGCAAGGAAAAGCTGTCTTGTACCTTTGCATTTTTCTCCCAAACGAAGGACACTAGAATTAAAATTTTAAAGCCTCCTGTTAGGCCATCATCTACACGACATAGCCCTGAATTTTCCAATGCGCAGCTCTTTGCAAAAGAGAGATATTGGCAAGGAAAAGCTGTCTTGTACCTTTGCATTTTTCTCCCAAACGAAGGACACTAGAATTAAAATTTTAAAGCCTCCTGTTAGGCCATCATCTACACGACATAGCCCTGAATTTTCCAATGCGCAGCTCTTTGCAAAAGAGAGATATTGGCAAGGAAAAGCTGTCTTGTACCTTTGCATTTTTCTCCCAAACGAAGGACACTAGAATTAAAATTTTAAAGCCTCCTGTTAGGCCATCATCTACACGACATAGCCCTGAATTTTCCAATGCGCAGCTCTTTGCAAAAGAGAGATATTGGAAAGGAAAAGCTGTCCTGTACCTTTGCATTTTTCTCCCAAACGAAGGACACTAGAAAGATAATTTTAAAGCCTCCTGTTAGGCCATCATCTACACGACATAGCCCTGAATTTTCCAATGCGCAGCTCTTTGCAAAAGAGAGATATTGGCAAGGAAAAGCTGTCTTGTACCTTTGCATTTTTCTCCCAAACGAAGGACACTAGAAAGAAAATTTTAAAGCCTCCTGTTAGGCCATCATCTACACGACATAGCCCTGAATTTTCCAATGCGCAGCTCTTTGCAAAAGAGAGATATTGGCAAGGAAAAGCTGTCTTGTACCTTTGCATTTTTCTCCCAAACGAAGGTCACTAGAAAGAAAATTTTAAAGCCTCCTGTTAGGCCATCATCTACACGACATAGCCCTGAATTTTCCAATGCGCAGCTCTTTGCAAAAGAGAGATATTGGCAAGGAAAAGCTGTCTTGTACCTTTGCATTTTTCTCCCAAACGAAGGTCACTAGAAAGAAAATTTGAAAGCCTCCTGTTAGACCATCATCTACACGGCATAGCCATGAATTTTCCAATGCGCAGCTCTTTGCAAAAGAGAGATATTGGCAAGGAAAAGCTGTCTTGTACCTTTGCATTTTTCTCCCAAACGAAGGACACTAGAATTAAAATTTTAAAGCCTCCTGTTAGGCCATCATCTACACGACATAGCCCTGAATTTTCCAATGCGCAGCTCTTTGCAAAAGAGAGATATTGGCAAGGAAAAGCTGTCTTGTACCTTTGAATTTTTCTCCCAAACGAAGGACACTAGAATTAAAATTTTAAAGCCTCCTGTTAGGCCATCATCTACACGACATAGCCCTGAATTTTCCAATGCGCAGCTCTTTGCAAAAGAGAGATATTGGAAAGGAAAAGCTGTCCTGTACCTTTGCATTTTTCTCCCACACGAAGGACACTAGAAAGATAATTTTAAAGCCTCCTGTTAGGCCATCATCTACACGACATAGCCCTGAATTTTCCAATGCGCAGCTCTTTGCAAAAGAGAGATATTGGCAAGGAAAAGCTGTCTTGTACCTTTGCATTTTTCTCCCAAACGAAGGACACTAGAAAGATAATTTTAAAGCCTCCTGTTAGGCCATCATCTACACGACATAGCCCTGAATTTTCCAATGCGCAGCTCTTTGCAAAAGAGAGATATTGGCAAGGAAAAGCTGTCTTGTACCTTTGCATTTTTCTCCCAAACGAAGGTCACTAGAAAGAAAATTTTAAAGCCTCCTGTTAGGCCATCATCTACACGACATAGCCCTGAATTTTCCAATGCGCAGCTCTTTGCAAAAGAGAGATATTGGCAAGGAAAAGCTGTCTTGTACCTTTGCATTTTTCTCCCAAACGAAGGTCACTAGAAAGAAAATTTTAAAGCCTCCTGTTAGGCCATCATCTACACGACATAGCCCTGAATTTTCCAATGCGTAGCTCTTTGCAAAAGAGAGATATTGGCAAGGAAAAGCTGTCTTGTACCTTTGCATTTTTCTCCCAAACGAAGGACACTAGAAAGAAAATTTTAAAGCCTCCTGTTAGGCCATCATCTACACGACATAGCCCTGAATTTTCCAATGCGCAGCTCTTTGCAAAAGAGAGATATTGGCAAGGAAAAGCTGTCTTGTACCATTGCATTTTTCTCCCAAACGAAGGACACTAGAAATAAAATTTTAAAGCCTCCTGTTAGACCATCATCTACACGGCATAGCCATGAATTTTCCAATGCGCAGCTCTTTGCAAAAGAGAGATATTGGCAAGGAAAAGCTGTCTTGTACCTTTGCATTTTTCTCCCAAACGAAGGACACTAGAATTAAAATTTTAAAGCCTCCTGTTAGGCCATCATCTACACGACATAGCCCTGAATTTTCCAATGCGCAGCTCTTTGCAAAAGAGAAATATTGGCAAGGAAAAGCTGTCTTGTACCTTTGCATTTTTCTCCCAAACGAAGGACACTAGAAAGAAAATTTTAAAGCCTCCTGTTAGGCCATCATCTACACGACATAGCCCTGAATTTTCCAATGCGCAGCTCTTTGCAAAAGAGAGATATTGGAAAGGAAAAGCTGTCCTGTACCTTTGCATTTTTCTCCCAAACGAAGGACACTAGAAAGATAATTTTAAAGCCTCCTGTTAGGCCATCATCTACACGACATAGCCCTGAATTTTCCAATGCGCAGCTCTTTGCAAAAGAGAGATATTGGCAAGGAAAAGCTGTCTTGTACCTTTGCATTTTTCTCCCAAACGAAGGTCACTAGAAAGAAAATTTGAAAGCCTCCTGTTAGACCATCATCTACACGGCATAGCCATGAATTTTCCAATGCGCAGCTCTTTGCAAAAGAGAGATATTGGCAAGGAAAAGCTGTCTTGTACCTTTGCATTTTTCTCCCAAACGAAGGACACTAGAATTAAAATTTTAAAGCCTCCTGTTAGGCCATCATCTACACGACATAGCCCTGAATTTTCCAATGCGCAGCTCTTTGCAAAAGAGAGATATTGGCAAGGAAAAGCTGTCTTGTACCTTTGCATTTTTCTCCCAAACGAAGGACACTAGAATTAAAATTTTAAAGCCTCCTGTTAGGCCATCATCTACACGACATAGCCCTGAATTTTCCAATGCGCAGCTCTTTGCAAAAGAGAGATATTGGCAAGGAAAAGCTGTCTTGTACCTTTGCATTTTTCTCCCAAACGAAGGACACTAGAATTAAAATTTTAAAGCCTCCTGTTAGGCCATCATCTACACGACATAGCCCTGAATTTTCCAATGCGCAGCTCTTTGCAAAAGAGAGATATTGGAAAGGAAAAGCTGTCCTGTACCTTTGCATTTTTCTCCCAAACGAAGGACACTAGAAAGATAATTTTAAAGCCTCCTGTTAGGCCATCATCTACACGACATAGCCCTGAATTTTCCAATGCGCAGCTCTTTGCAAAAGAGAGATATTGGCAAGGAAAAGCTGTCTTGTACCTTTGCATTTTTCTCCCAAACGAAGGACACTAGAAAGAAAATTTTAAAGCCTCCTGTTAGGCCATCATCTACACGACATAGCCCTGAATTTTCCAATGCGCAGCTCTTTGCAAAAGAGAGATATTGGCAAGGAAAAGCTGTCTTGTACCTTTGCATTTTTCTCCCAAACGAAGGTCACTAGAAAGAAAATTTTAAAGCCTCCTGTTAGGCCATCATCTACACGACATAGCCCTGAATTTTCCAATGCGCAGCTCTTTGCAAAAGAGAGATATTGGCAAGGAAAAGCTGTCTTGTACCTTTGCATTTTTCTCCCAAACGAAGGTCACTAGAAAGAAAATTTGAAAGCCTCCTGTTAGACCATCATCTACACGGCATAGCCATGAATTTTCCAATGCGCAGCTCTTTGCAAAAGAGAGATATTGGCAAGGAAAAGCTGTCTTGTACCTTTGCATTTTTCTCCCAAACGAAGGACACTAGAATTAAAATTTTAAAGCCTCCTGTTAGGCCATCATCTACACGACATAGCCCTGAATTTTCCAATGCGCAGCTCTTTGCAAAAGAGAGATATTGGCAAGGAAAAGCTGTCTTGTACCTTTGAATTTTTCTCCCAAACGAAGGACACTAGAATTAAAATTTTAAAGCCTCCTGTTAGGCCATCATCTACACGACATAGCCCTGAATTTTCCAATGCGCAGCTCTTTGCAAAAGAGAGATATTGGAAAGGAAAAGCTGTCCTGTACCTTTGCATTTTTCTCCCACACGAAGGACACTAGAAAGATAATTTTAAAGCCTCCTGTTAGGCCATCATCTACACGACATAGCCCTGAATTTTCCAATGCGCAGCTCTTTGCAAAAGAGAGATATTGGCAAGGAAAAGCTGTCTTGTACCTTTGCATTTTTCTCCCAAACGAAGGACACTAGAAAGATAATTTTAAAGCCTCCTGTTAGGCCATCATCTACACGACATAGCCCTGAATTTTCCAATGCGCAGCTCTTTGCAAAAGAGAGATATTGGCAAGGAAAAGCTGTCTTGTACCTTTGCATTTTTCTCCCAAACGAAGGTCACTAGAAAGAAAATTTTAAAGCCTCCTGTTAGGCCATCATCTACACGACATAGCCCTGAATTTTCCAATGCGCAGCTCTTTGCAAAAGAGAGATATTGGCAAGGAAAAGCTGTCTTGTACCTTTGCATTTTTCTCCCAAACGAAGGTCACTAGAAAGAAAATTTTAAAGCCTCCTGTTAGGCCATCATCTACACGACATAGCCCTGAATTTTCCAATGCGTAGCTCTTTGCAAAAGAGAGATATTGGCAAGGAAAAGCTGTCTTGTACCTTTGCATTTTTCTCCCAAACGAAGGACACTAGAAAGAAAATTTTAAAGCCTCCTGTTAGGCCATCATCTACACGACATAGCCCTGAATTTTCCAATGCGCAGCTCTTTGCAAAAGAGAGATATTGGCAAGGAAAAGCTGTCTTGTACCATTGCATTTTTCTCCCAAACGAAGGACACTAGAAATAACATTTTAAAGCCTCCTGTTAGACCATCATCTACACGGCATAGCCATGAATTTTCCAATGCGCAGCTCTTTGCAAAAGAGAGATATTGGCAAGGAAAAGCTGTCTTGTACCTTTGCATTTTTCTCCCAAACGAAGGACACTAGAATTAAAATTTTAAAGCCTCCTGTTAGGCCATCATCTACACGACATAGCCCTGAATTTTCCAATGCGCAGCTCTTTGCAAAAGAGAAATATTGGCAAGGAAAAGCTGTCTTGTACCTTTGCATTTTTCTCCCAAACGAAGGACACTAGAAAGAAAATTTTAAAGCCTCCTGTTAGGCCATCATCTACACGACATAGCCCTGAATTTTCCAATGCGCAGCTCTTTGCAAAAGAGAGATATTGGCAAGGAAAAGCTGTCTTGTACCATTGCATTTTTCTCCCAAACGAAGGACACTAGAAAGAAAATTTTAAAGCCTCCTGTTAGGCCATCATCTACACGACATAGCCCTGAATTTTCCAATGCGCAGCTCTTTGCAAAAGAGAGATATTGGCAACGAAAAGCTGTCTTGTACCTTTGCATTTTTCTCCCAAACGAAGGTCACTAGAAAGAAAATTTTAAAGCCTCCTGTTAGGCCATCATCTACACGACATAGCCCTGAATTTTCCAATGCGCAGATCTTTGCAAAAGAGAGATATTGGCAAGGAAAAGCTGTCATGTACCTTTGCATTTTTCTCCCAAACGAAGGACACTAGAATTAAAATTTTAAAGCCTCCTGTTAGACCATCATCTACACGGCATAGCCATGAATTTTCCAATGCGCAGCTCTTTGCAAAAGAGAGATATTGTCAAGGAAAAGCTATCTTGTACCTTTGCATTTTTCTCCCAAACGAAGGACACTAGAATTAAAATTTTAAAGCCTCCTGTTAGGCCATCATCTACACGACATAGCCCTGAATTTTCCAATGCGCAGCTCTTTGCAAAAGAGAGATATTGGCAAGGAAAAGCTGTCTTGTACCTTTGCATTTTTCTCCCAAACGAAGGACACTAGAATTAAAATTTTAAAGCCTCCTGTTAGGCCATCATCTACACGACATAGCCCTGAATTTTCCAATGCGCAGCTCTTTGCAAAAGAGAGATATTGGCAAGGAAAAGCTGTCTTGTACCTTTGCATTTTTCTCCCAAACGAAGGACACTAGAAAGATAATTTTAAAGCCTCCTGTTAGGCCATCATCTACACGACATAGCCCTGAATTTTCCAATGCGCAGCTCTTTGCAAAAGAGAGATATTGGCAAGGAAAAGCTGTCTTGTACCTTTGCATTTTTCTCCCAAACGAAGGTCACTAGAAAGAAAATTTTAAAGCCTCCTGTTAGGCCATCATCTACACGACACAGCCCTGAATTTTCCAATGCGTAGCTCTTTGCAAAAGAGAGATATTGGCAAGGAAAAGCTGTCTTGTACCTTTGCATTTTTCTCCCAAACGAAGGACACTAGAAAGAAAATTTTAAAGCCTCCTGTTAGGCCATCATCTACACGACATAGCCCTGAATTTTCCAATGCGCAGCTCTTTGCAAAAGAGAGATATTGGCAAGGAAAAGCTGTCTTGTACCATTGCATTTTTCTCCCAAACGAAGGACACTAGAAAGAAAATTTTAAAGCCTCCTGTTAGACCATCATCTACACGGCATAGCCATGAATTTTCCAAGGCGCAGCTCTTTGCAAAAGAGAGATATTGGCAAGGAAAAGCTGTCTTGTACCTTTGCATTTTTCTCCCAAACGAAGGACACTAGAATTAAAATTTTAAAGCCTCCTGTTAGGCCATCATCTACACGACATAGCCCTGAATTTTCCAATGCGCAGCTCTTTGCAAAAGAGAAATATTGGCAAGGAAAAGCTGTCTTGTACCTTTGCATTTTTCTCCCAAACGAAGGACACTAGAAAGAAAATTTTAAAGCCTCCTGTTAGGCCATCATCTACACGACATAGCCCTGAATTTTCCAATGCGCAGCTCTTTGCAAAAGAGAGATATTGGCAAGGAAAAGCTGTCTTGTACCATTGCATTTTTCTCCCAAACGAAGGACACTAGAAAGAAAATTTTAAAGCCTCCTGTTAGGCCATCATCTACACGACATAGCCCTGAATTTTCCAATGCGCAGCTCTTTGCAAAAGAGAGATATTGGCAAGGAAAAGCTGTCTTGTACCTTTGCATTTTTCTCCCAAACGAAGGTCACTAGAAAGAAAATTTTAAAGCCTCCTGTTAGGCCATCATCTACACGACATAGCCCTGAATTTTCCAATGCGCAGATCTTTGCAAAAGAGAGATATTGGCAAGGAAAAGCTGTCTTGTACCTTTGCATTTTTCTCCCAAACGAAGGACACTAGAATTAAAATTTTAAAGCCTCCTGTTAGACCATCATCTACACGGCATAGCCATGAATTTTCCAATGCGCAGCTCTTTGCAAAAGAGAGATATTGTCAAGGAAAAGCTATCTTGTACCTTTGCATTTTTCTCCCAAACGAAGGACACTAGAATTAAAATTTTAAAGCCTCCTGTTAGGCCATCATCAACACGACATAGCCCTGAATTTTCCAATGCGCAGCTCTTTGCAAAAGAGAGATATTGGCAGGGAAAAGCTGTCTTGTACCTTTGCATTTTTCTCCCAAACGAAGGACACTAGAATTAAAATTTTAAAGCCTCCTGTTAGGCCATCATCTACACGACATAGCCCTGAATTTTCCAATGCGCAGCTCTTTGCAAAAGAGAGATATTGGCAAGGAAAAGCTGTCTTGTACCTTTGCATTTTTCTCCCAAACGAAGGACACTAGAAAGATAATTTTAAAGCCTCCTGTTAGGCCATCATCTACACGACATAGCCCTGAATTTTCCAATGCGCAGCTCTTTGCAAAAGAGAGATATTGGCAAGGAAAAGCTGTCTTGTACCTTTGCATTTTTCTCCCAAACGAAGGACACTAGAAAGAAAATTTTAAAGCCTCCTGTTAGGCCATCCTCTACACGACATAGCCCTGAATTTTCCAATGCGCAGCTCTTTGCAAAAGAGAGATATTGGCAAGGAAAAGCTGTCTTGTACCTTTGCATTTTTCTCCCAAACGAAGGTCACTAGAAAGAAAATTTTAAAGCCTCCTGTTAGGCCATCATCTACACGACATAGCCCTGAATTTTCCAATGCACAGCTCTTTGCAAAAGAGAGATATTGGCAAGGAAAAGCTGTCTTGTACCTTTGCATTTTTCTCCCAAACGAAGGTCACTAGAAAGAAAATTTTAAAGCCTCCTGTTAGGCCATCATCTACACGACATAGCCCTGAATTTTCCAATGCGTAGCTCTTTGCAAAAGAGAGATATTGGCAAGGAAAAGCTGTCTTGTACCTTTGCATTTTTCTCCCAAACGAAGGACACTAGAAAGAAAATTTTAAAGCCTCCTGTTAGGCCATCATCTACACGACATAGCCCTGAATTTTCCAATGCGCAGCTCTTTGCAAAAGAGAGATATTGGCAAGGAAAAGCTGTCTTGTACCTTTGCATTTTTCTCCCAAACGAAGGACACTAGAATTAAAATTTTAAAGCCTCCTGTTAGGCCATCATCTACACGACATAGCCCTGAATTTTCCAATGCGCAGCTCTTTGCAAAAGAGAGATATTGGCAAGGAAAAGCTGTCTTGTACCTTTGCATTTTTCTCCCAAACGAAGGACACTAGAATTAAAATTTTAAAGCCTCCTGTTAGGCCATCATCTACACGACATAGCCCTGAATTTTCCAATGCGCAGCTCTTTGCAAAAGAGAGATATTGGCAAGGAAAAGCTGTCTTGTACCTTTGCATTTTTCTCCCAAACGAAGGACACTAGAAAGATAATTTTAAAGCCTCCTGTTAGGCCATCATCTACACGACATAGCCCTGAATTTTCCAATGCGCAGCTCTTTGCAAAAGAGAGATATTGGCAAGGAAAAGCTGTCTTGTACCTTTGCATTTTTCTCCCAAACGAAGGACACTAGAAAGAAAATTTTAAAGCCTCCTGTTAGGCCATCATCTACACGACATAGCCCTGAATTTTCCAATGCGCAGCTCTTTGCAAAAGAGAGATATTGGCAAGGAAAAGCTGTCTTGTACCTTTGCATTTTTCTCCCAAACGAAGGTCACTAGAAAGAAAATTTTAAAGCCTCCTGTTAGGCCATCATCTACACGACATAGCCCTGAATTTTCCAATGCGCAGCTCTTTGCAAAAGAGAGATATTGGCAAGGAAAAGCTGTCTTGTACCTTTGCATTTTTCTCCCAAACGAAGGTCACTAGAAAGAAAATTTTAAAGCCTCCTGTTAGGCCATCATCTACACGACATAGCCCTGAATTTTCCAATGCGTAGCTCTTTGCAAAAGAGAGATATTGGCAAGGAAAAGCTGTCTTGTACCTTTGCATTTTTCTCCCAAACGAAGGACACTAGAAAGAAAATTTTAAAGCCTCCTGTTAGGCCATCATCTACACGACATAGCCCTGAATTTTCCAATGCGCAGCTCTTTGCAAAAGAGAGATATTGGCAAGGAAAAGCTGTCTTGTACCATTGCATTTTTCTCCCAAACGAAGGACACTAGAAAGAAAATTTTAAAGCCTCCTGTTAGACCATCATCTACACGGCATAGCCATGAATTTTCCAATGCGCAGCTCTTTGCAAAAGAGAGATATTGGCAAGGAAAAGCTGTCTTGTACCGTTGCATTTTTCTCCCAAACGAAGGACACTAGAATTAAAATTTTAAAGCCTCCTATTAGGCCATCATCTACACGACATAGCCCTGAATTTTCCAATGCGCAGCTCTTTGCAAAAGAGAAATATTGGCAAGGAAAAGCTGTCTTGTACCTTTGCATTTTTCTCCCAAACGAAGGACACTAGAAAGAAAATTTTAAAGCCTCCTGTTAGGCCATCATCTACACGACATAGCCCTGAATTTTCCAATGCGCAGCTCTTTGCAAAAGAGAGATATTGGCAAGGAAAAGCTGTCTTGTACCATTGCATTTTTCTCCCAAACGAAGGACACTAGAAAGAAAATTTTAAAGCCTCCTGTTAGGCCATCATCTACACGACATAGCCCTGAATTTTCCAATGCGCAGCTCTTTGCAAAAGAGAGATATTGGCAAGGAAAAGCTGTCTTGTACCTTTGCATTTTTCTCCCAAACGAAGGTCACTAGAAAGAAAATTTTAAAGCCTCCTGTTAGGCCATCATCTACACGACATAGCCCTGAATTTTCCAATGCGCAGATCTTTGCAAAAGAGAGATATTGGCAAGGAAAAGCTGTCTTGTACCTTTGCATTTTTCTCCCAAACGAAGGACACTAGAATTAAAATTTTAAAGCCTCCTGTTAGACCATCATCTACACGGCATAGCCATGAATTTTCCAATGCGCAGCTCTTTGCAAAAGAGAGATATTGTCAAGGAAAAGCTATCTTGTACCTTTGCATTTTTCTCCCAAACGAAGGACACTAGAATTAAAATTTTAAAGCCTCCTGTTAGGCCATCATCTACACGACATAGCCCTGAATTTTCCAATGCGCAGCTCTTTGCAAAAGAGAGATATTGGCAAGGAAAAGCTATCTTGTACCTTTGCATTTTTCTCCCAAACGAAGGACTCTAGAATTAAAATTTTAAAGCCTCCTGTTAGGCCATCATCTACACGACATAGCCCTGAATTTTCCAATGCGCAGCTCTTTGCAAAAGAGAGATATTGGCAAGGAAAAGCTGTCTTGTACCTTTGCATTTTTCTCCCAAACGAAGGACACTAGAAAGAAAATTTTAAAGCCTCCTGTTAGGCCATCATCTACACGACATAGCCCTGAATTTTCCAATGCGCAGCTCTTTGCAAAAGAGAGATATTGGCAAGGAAAAGCTGTCTTGTACCTTTGCATTTTTCTCCCAAACGAAGGACACTAGAATTAAAATTTTAAAGCCTCCTGTTAGACCATCATCTACACGGCATAGCCATGAATTTTCCAATGCGCAGCTCTTTGCAAAAGAGAGATATTGTCAAGGAAAAGCTATCTTGTACCTTTGCATTTTTCTCCCAAACGAAGGACACTAGAATTAAAATTTTAAAGCCTCCTGTTAGACCATCATCTACACGGCATAGCCATGAATTTTCCAATGCGCAGCTCTTTGCAAAAGAGAGATATTGTCAAGGAAAAGCTATCTTGTACCTTTGCATTTTTCTCCCAAACGAAGGACACTAGAATTAAAATTTTAAAGCCTCCTGTTAGACCATCATCTACACGGCATAGCCATGAATTTTCCAATGCGCAGCTCTTTGCAAAAGAGAGATATTGGCAAGGAAAAGCTGTCTTGTACCATTGCATTTTTCTCCCAAACAAAGGACACTAGAAAGAAAATTTTAAAGCCTCCTGTTAGACCATCATCTACACGGCATAGCCATGAATTTTCCAATGCGCAGCTCTTTGCAAAAGAGAGATATTGGCAAGGAAAAGCTGTCTTGTACCTTTGCATTTTTCTCCCAAACGAAGGACACTAGAATTAAAATTTTAAAGCCTCCTGTTAGGCCATCATCTACACGACATAGCCCTGAATTTTCCAATGCGCAGATCTTTGCAAAAGAGAGATATTGGCAAGGAAAAGCTGTCTTGTACCTTTGCATTTTTCTCCCAAACGAAGGACACTAGAATTAAAATTTTAAAGCCTCCTGTTAGACCATCATCTACACGGCATAGCCATGAATTTTCCAATGCGCAGCTCTTTGCAAAAGAGAGATATTGTCAAGGAAAAGCTATCTTGTACCTTTGCATTTTTCTCCCAAACGAAGGACACTAGAATTAAAATTTTAAAGCCTCCTGTTAGGCCATCATCTACACGACATAGCCCTGAATTTTCCAATGCGCAGCTCTTTGCAAAAGAGAGATATTGGCAAGGAAAAGCTGTCTTGTACCTTTGCATTTTTCTCCCAAACGAAGGACACTAGAATTAAAATTTTAAAGCCTCCTGTTAGGCCATCATCTACACGACATAGCCCTGAATTTTCCAATGCGCAGCTCTTTGCAAAAGAGAGATATTGGCAAGGAAAAGCTGTCTTGTACCTTTGCATTTTTCTCCCAAACGAACGACACTAGAAAGATAATTTTAAAGCCTCCTGTTAGGCCATCATCTACACGACATAGCCCTGAATTTTCCAATGCGCAGCTCTTTGCAAAAGAGAGATATTGGCAAGGAAAAGCTGTCTTGTACCTTTGCATTTTTCTCCCAAACGAAGGACACTAGAAAGAAAATTTTAAAGCCTCCTGTTAGGCCATCCTCTACACGACATAGCCCTGAATTTTCCAATGCGCAGCTCTTTGCAAAAGAGAGATATTGGGAAGGAAAAGCTGTCTTGTACCTTTGCATTTTTCTCCCAAACGAAGGTCACTAGAAAGAAAATTTTAAAGCCTCCTGTTAGGCCATCATCTACACGACATAGCCCTGAATTTTCCAATGCGCAGCTCTTTGCAAAAGAGAGATATTGGCAAGGAAAAGCTGTCTTGTACCTTTGCATTTTTCTCCCAAACGAAGGTCACTAGAAAGAAAATTTTAAAGCCTCCTGTTAGGCCATCATCTACACGACATAGCCCTGAATTTTCCAATGCGTAGCTCTTTGCAAAAGAGAGATATTGGCAAGGAAAAGCTGTCTTGTACCTTTGCATTTTTCTCCCAAACGAAGGACACTAGAAAGAAAATTTTAAAGCCTCCTGTTAGGCCATCATCTACACGACATAGCCCTGAATTTTCCAATGCGCAGCTCTTTGCAAAAGAGAGATATTGGCAAGGAAAAGCTGTCTTGTACCTTTGCATTTTTCTCCCAAACGAAGGACACTAGAATTAAAATTTTAAAGCCTCCTGTTAGGCCATCATCTACACGACATAGCCCTGAATTTTCCAATGCGCAACTCTTTGCAAAAGAGAGATATTGGCAAGGAAAAGCTGTCTTGTACCTTTGCATTTTTCTCCCAAACGAAGGACACTAGAATTAAAATTTTAAAGCCTCCTGTTAGGCAATCATCTACACGACATAGCCCTGAATTTTCCAATGCGCAGCTCTTTGCAAAAGAGAGATATTGGCAAGGAAAAGCTGTCTTGTACCTTTGCATTTTTCTCCCAAACGAAGGACACTAGAAAGATAATTTTAAAGCCTCCTGTTAGGCCATCATCTACACGACATAGCCCTGAATTTTCCAATGCGCAGCTCTTTGCAAAAGAGAGATATTGGCAAGGAAAACCTGTCTTGTACCTTTGCATTTTTCTCCCAAACGAAGGACACTAGAAAGAAAATTTTAAAGCCTCCTGTTAGGCCATCATCTACACGACATAGCCTGAATTTTACAATGCGCAGCTCTTTGCAAAAGAGAGATATTGGCAAGGAAAAGCTGTCTTGTACCTTTGCATTTTTCTCCCAAACGAAGGTCACTAGAAAGAAAATTTTAAAGCCTCCTGTTAGGCCATCATCTACACGACATAGCCCTGAATTTTACAATGCGCAGCTCTTTGCAAAAGAGAGATATTGGCAAGGAAAAGCTGTCTTGTACCTTTGCATTTTTCTCCCAAACGAAGGTCACTAGAAAGAAAATTTTAAAGCCTCCTGTTAGGCCATCATCTACACGACATAGCCCTGAATTTTCCAATGCGTAGCTCTTTGCAAAAGAGAGATATTGGCAAGGAAAAGCTGTCTTGTACCTTTGCATTTTTCTCCCAAACGAAGGACACTAGAAAGAAAATTTTAAAGCCTCCTGTTAGGCCATCATCTACACGACATAGCCCTGAATTTTCCAATGCGCAGCTCTTTGCAAAAGAGAGATATTGGCAAGGAAAAGCTGTCTTGTACCATTGCATTTTTCTCCCAAACGAAGGACACTAGAAAGAAAATTTTAAAGCCTCCTGTTAGACCATCATCTACACGGCATAGCCATTAATTTTCCAATGCGCAGCTCTTTGCAAAAGAGAGATATTGGCAAGGAAAAGCTGTCTTGTACCTTTGCATTTTTCTCCCAAACGAAGGACACTAGAATTAAAATTTTAAAACCTCCTGTTAGGCCATCATCTACACGACATAGCCCTGAATTTTCCAATGCGCAGCTCTTTGCAAAAGAGAGATATTGGCAAGGAAAAGCTGTCTTGTACCTTTGCATTTTTCTCCCAAACGAAGGACACTAGAATTAAAATTTTAAAGCCTCCTGTTAGGCCATCATCTACACGACATAGCCCTGAATTTTCCAATGCGCAGCTCTTTGCAAAAGAGAGATATTGGCAAGGAAAAGCTGTCTTGTACCTTTGCATTTTTCTCCCAAACGAACGACACTAGAAAGATAATTTTAAAGCCTCCTGTTAGGCCATCATCTACACGACATAGCCCTGAATTTTCCAATGCGCAGCTCTTTGCAAAAGAGAGATATTGGCAAGGAAAAGCTGTCTTGTACCTTTGCATTTTTCTCCCAAACGAAGGACACTAGAAAGAAAATTTTAAAGCCTCCTGTTAGGCCATCCTCTACACGACATAGCCCTGAATTTTCCAATGCGCAGCTCTTTGCAAAAGAGAGATATTGGGAAGGAAAAGCTGTCTTGTACCTTTGCATTTTTCTCCCAAACGAAGGTCACTAGAAAGAAAATTTTAAAGCCTCCTGTTAGGCCATCATCTACACGACATAGCCCTGAATTTTCCAATGCGCAGCTCTTTGCAAAAGAGAGATATTGGCAAGGAAAAGCTGTCTTGTACCTTTGCATTTTTCTCCCAAACGAAGGTCACTAGAAAGAAAATTTTAAAGCCTCCTGTTAGGCCATCATCTACACGACATAGCCCTGAATTTTCCAATGCGTAGCTCTTTGCAAAAGAGAGATATTGGCAAGGAAAAGCTGTCTTGTACCTTTGCATTTTTCTCCCAAACGAAGGACACTAGAAAGAAAATTTTAAAGCCTCCTGTTAGGCCATCATCTACACGACATAGCCCTGAATTTTCCAATGCGCATCTCTTTGCAAAAGAGAGATATTGGCAAGGAAAAGCTGTCTTGTACCTTTGCATTTTTCTCCCAAACGAAGGACACTAGAATTAAAATTTTAAAGCCTCCTGTTAGGCCATCATCTACACGACATAGCCCTGAATTTTCCAATGCGCAGCTCTTTGCAAAAGAGAGATATTGGCAAGGAAAAGCTGTCTTGTACCTTTGCATTTTTCTCCCAAACGAAGGACACTAGAATTAAAATTTTAAAGCCTCCTGTTAGGCAATCATCTACACGACATAGCCCTGAATTTTCCAATGCGCAGCTCTTTGCAAAAGAGAGATATTGGCAAGGAAAAGCTGTCTTGTACCTTTGCATTTTTCTCCCAAACGAAGGACACTAGAAAGATAATTTTAAAGCCTCCTGTTAGGCCATCATCTACACGACATAGCCCTGAATTTTCCAATGCGCAGCTCTTTGCAAAAGAGAGATATTGGCAAGGAAAAGCTGTCTTGTACCTTTGCATTTTTCTCCCAAACGAAGGACACTAGAAAGAAAATTTTAAAGCCTCCTGTTAGGCCATCATCTACACGACATAGCCCTGAATTTTACAATGCGCAGCTCTTTGCAAAAGAGAGATATTGGCAAGGAAAAGCTGTCTTGTACCTTTGCATTTTTCTCCCAAACGAAGGTCACTAGAAAGAAAATTTTAAAGCCTCCTGTTAGGCCATCATCTACACGACATAGCCCTGAATTTTACAATGCGCAGCTCTTTGCAAAAGAGAGATATTGGCAAGGAAAAGCTGTCTTGTACCTTTGCATTTTTCTCCCAAACGAAGGTCACTAGAAAGAAAATTTTAAAGCCTCCTGTTAGGCCATCATCTACACGACATAGCCCTGAATTTTCCAATGTGTAGCTCTTTGCAAAAGAGAGATATTGGCAAGGAAAAGCTGTCTTGTACCTTTGCATTTTTCTCCCAAACGAAGGACACTAGAAAGAAAATTTTAAAGCCTCCTGTTAGGCCATCATCTACACGACATAGCCCTGAATTTTCCAATGTGCAGCTCTTTGCAAAAGAGAGATATTGGCAAGGAAAAGCTGTCTTGTACCATTGCATTTTTCTCCCAAACGAAGGACACTAGAAAGAAAATTTTAAAGCCTCCTGTTAGACCATCATCTACACGGCATAGCCATTAATTTTCCAATGCGCAGCTCTTTGCAAAAGAGAGATATTGGCAAGGAAAAGCTGTCTTGTACCTTTGCATTTTTCTCCCAAACGAAGGACACTAGAATTAAAATTTTAAAACCTCCTGTTAGGCCATCATCTACACGACATAGCCCTGAATTTTCCAATGCGCAGCTCTTTGCAAAAGAGAGATATTGGCAAGGAAAAGCTGTCTTGTACCTTTGCATTTTTCTCCCAAACGAAGGACACTAGAATTAAAATTTTAAAGCCTCCTGTTAGGCCATCATCTACACGACATAGCCCTGAATTTTCCAATGCGCAGCTCTTTGCAAAAGAGAGATATTGGCAAGGAAAAGCTGTCTTGTACCTTTGCATTTTTCTCCCAAACGAAGGACACTAGAAAGATAATTTTAAAGCCTCCTGTTAGGCCATCATCTACACGACATAGCCCTGAATTTTCCAATGTGCAGCTCTTTGCAAAAGAGAGATATTGGCAAGGAAAAGCTGTCTTGTACCTTTGCATTTTTCTCCCAAACGAAGGACACTAGAAAGAACATTTTAAAGCCTCCTGTTAGGCCATCATCTACACGACATAGCCCTGAATTTTCCAATGCGCAGCTCTTTGCAAAAGAGAGATATTGGCAAGGAAAAGCTGTCTTGTACCTTTGCATTTTTCTCCCAAACGAAGGACACTAGAAAGAAAATGTTAAAGCCTCCTGTTAGGCCATCATCTACACGACATAGCCCTGAATTTTCCAATGCGCAGCTCTTTGCAAAAGAGAGATATTGGCAAGAAAAAGCTGTCTTGTACCATTGCATTTTTCTCCCAAACGAAGGACACTAGAAAGAAAATTTTAAAGCCTCCTGTTAGGCCATCATCTACACGACATAGCCCTGAATTTTCCAATGCGCAGCTCTTTGCAAAAGAGAGATATTGGCAAGGAAAAGCTGTCTTGTACCTTTGCATTTTTCTCCCAAACGAAGGTCACTAGAAAGAAAATTTTAAAGCCTCCTGTTAGGCCATCATCTACACGACATAGCCCTGAATTTTCCAATGCGCAGCTCTTTGCAAAAGAGAGATATTGGCAAGGAAAAGCTGTCTTGTACCTTTGCATTTTTCTCCCAAACGAAGGACACTAAAATTAAAATTTTAAAGCCTCCTGTTAGACCATCATCTACACGGCATAGCCATGAATTTTCCAATGCGCAGCTCTTTGCAAAAGAGAGATATTGGCAAGGAAAAGCTGTCTTGTACCTTTGCATTTTTCTCCCAAACGAAGGACACTAGAATTAAAATTTTAAAGCCTCCTGTTAGGCCATCATCTACACGACATAGCCCTGAATTTTCCAATGCGCCGCTCTTTGCAAAAGAGAGATATTGGCAAGGAAAAGCTGTCTTGTACCTTTGCATTTTTCTCCCAAACGAAGGACACTAGAATTAAAATTTTAAAGCCTCCTGTTAGGCCATCATCTACACGACATAGCCCTGAATTTTCCAATGCGCAGCTCTTTGCAAAAGAGAGATATTGGCAAGGAAAAGCTGTCTTGTACCTTTGCATTTTTCTCCCAAACGAAGGACACTAGAAAGATAATTTTAAAGCCTCCTGTTAGGCCATCATCTACACGACATAGCCCTGAATTTTACAATGCGCAGCTCTTTGCAAAAGAGAGATATTGGCAAGGAAAAGCTGTCTTGTACCTTTGCATTTTTCTCCCAAACGAAGGTCACTAGAAAGAAAATTTTAAAGCCTCCTGTTAGGCCATCATCTACACGACATAGCCCTGAATTTTCCAATGCGTAGCTCTTTGCAAAAGAGAGATATTGGCAAGGAAAAGCTGTCTTGTACCTTTGCATTTTTCTCCCAAACGAAGGACACTAGAAAGAAAATTTTAAAGCCTCCTGTTAGGCCATCATCTACACGACATAGCCCTGAATTTTCCAATGCGCAGCTCTTTGCAAAAGAGAGATATTGGCAAGGAAAAGCTGTCTTGTACCATTGCATTTTTCTCCCAAACGAAGGACACTAGAAAGAAAATTTTAAAGCCTCCTGTTAGACCATCATCTACACGGCATAGCCATTAATTTTCCAATGCGCAGCTCTTTGCAAAAGAGAGATATTGGCAAGGAAAAGCTGTCTTGTACCTTTGCATTTTTCTCCCAAACGAAGGACACTAGAATTAAAATTTTAAAACCTCCTGTTAGGCCATCATCTACACGACATAGCCCTGAATTTTCCAATGCGCAGCTCTTTGCAAAAGAGAGATATTGGCAAGGAAAAGCTGTCTTGTACCTTTGCATTTTTCTCCCAAACGAAGGACACTAGAATTAAAATTTTAAAGCCTCCTGTTAGGCCATCATCTACACGACATAGCCCTGAATTTTCCAATGCGCAGCTCTTTGCAAAAGAGAGATATTGGCAAGGAAAAGCTGTCTTGTACCTTTGCATTTTTCTCCCAAACGAAGGACACTAGAAAGATAATTTTAAAGCCTCCTGTTAGGCCATCATCTACACGACATAGCCCTGAATTTTCCAATGCGCAGCTCTTTGCAAAAGAGAGATATTGGCAAGGAAAAGCTGTCTTGTACCTTTGCATTTTTCTCCCAAACGAAGGACACTAGAAAGAAAATTTTAAAGCCTCCTGTTAGGCCATCATCTACACGACATAGCCCTGAATTTTCCAATGCGCATCTCTTTGCAAAAGAGAGATATTGGCAAGGAAAAGCTGTCTTGTACCTTTGCATTTTTCTCCCAAACGAAGGTCACTAGAAAGAAAATTTTAAAGCCTCCTCTTAGGCCATCATCTACACGACATAGCCCTGAATTTTCCAATGCGTAGCTCTTTGCAAAAGAGAGATATTGGCAAGGAAAAGCTGTCTTGTACCTTTGCATTTTTCTCCCAAACGAAGGACACTAGAAAGAAAATTTTAAAGCCTCCTGTTAGGCCATCATCTACACGACATAGCCCTGAATTTTCCAATGCGCAGATCTTTGCAAAAGAGAGATATTGGCAAGGAAAAGCTGTCTTGTACCATTGCATTTTTCTCCCAAACGAAGGACACTAGAACGAAAATTTTAAAGCCTCCTGTTAGACCATCATCTACACGGCATAGCCATGAATTTTCCAATGCGCAGCTCTTTGCAAAAGAGAGATATTGGCAAGGAAAAGCTGTCTTGTACCTTTGCATTTTTCTCCCAAACGAAGGACACTAGAATTAAAATTTTAAAGCCTCCTGTTAGGCCATCATCTACACGACATAGCCCTGAATTTTCCAATGCGCAGCTCTTTGCAAAAGAGAGATATTGGCAAGGAAAAGCTGTCTTGTACCTTTGCATTTTTCTCCCAAACGAAGGACACTAGAAAGAACATTTTAAAGCCTCCTGTTAGGCCATCATCTACACGACATAGCCCTGAATTTTCCAATGCGCAGCTCTTTGCAAAAGAGAGATATTGGCAAGGAAAAGCTGTCTTGTACCTTTGCATTTTTCTCCCAAACGAAGGACACTAGAAAGAAAATTTTAAAGCCTCCTGTTAGGCCATCATCTACACGACATAGCCCTGAATTTTCCAATGCGCAGCTCTTTGCAAAAGAGAGATATTGGCAAGAAAAAGCTGTCTTGTACCATTGCATTTTTCTCCCAAACGAAGGACACTAGAAAGAAAATTTTAAAGCCTCCTGTTAGGCCATCATCTACACGACATAGCCCTGAATTTTCCAATGCGCAGCTCTTTGCAAAAGAGAGATATTGGCAAGGAAAAGCTGTCTTGTACCTTTGCATTTTTCTCCCAAACGAAGGTCACTAGAAAGAAAATTTTAAAGCCTCCTGTTAGGCCATCATCTACACGACATAGCCCTGAATTTTCCAATGCGCAGCTCTTTGCAAAAGAGAGATATTGGCAAGGAAAAGCTGTCTTGTACCTTTGCATTTTTCTCCCAAACGAAGGACACTAAAATTAAAATTTTAAAGCCTCCTGTTAGACCATCATCTACACGGCATAGCCATGAATTTTCCAATGCGCAGCTCTTTGCAAAAGAGAGATATTGGCAAGGAAAAGCTGTCTTGTACCTTTGCATTTTTCTCCCAAACGAAGGACACTAGAATTAAAATTTTAAAGCCTCCTGTTAGGCCATCATCTACACGACATAGCCCTGAATTTTCCAATGCGCCGCTCTTTGCAAAAGAGAGATATTGGCAAGGAAAAGCTGTCTTGTACCTTTGCATTTTTCTCCCAAACGAAGAACACTAGAATTAAAATTTTAAAGCCTCCTGTTAGGCCATCATCTACACGACATAGCCCTGAATTTTCCAATGCGCAGCTCTTTGCAAAAGAGAGATATTGGCAAGGAAAAGCTGTCTTGTACCTTTGCATTTTTCTCCCAAACGAAGGACACTAGAAAGATAATTTTAAAGCCTCCTGTTAGGCCATCATCTACACGACATAGCCCTGAATTTTCCAATGCGCAGCTCTTTGCAAAAGAGAGATATTGGCAAGGAAAAGCTGTCTTGTACCTTTGCATTTTTCTCCCAAACGAAGGACACTAGAAAGAAAATTTTAAAGCCTCCTGTTAGGCCATCATCTACACGACATAGCCCTGAATTTTCCAATGCGCAGCTCTTTGCAAAAGAGAGATATTGGCAAGGAAAAGCTGTCTTGTACCTTTGCATTTTTCTCCCAAACGAAGGTCACTAGAAAGAAAATTTTAAAGCCTCCTGTTAGGCCATCATCTACACGACATAGCCCTGAATTTTCCAATGCGTAGCTCTTTGCAAAAGAGAGATATTGGCAAAGAAAAGCTGTCTTGTACCTTTGCATTTTTCTCCCAAATGAAGGACACTAGAAAGAAAATGTTAAAGCCTCCTGTTAGGCCATCATCTACACGACATAGCCCTGAATTTTCCAATGCGCAGCTCTTTGCAAAAGAGAGATATTGGCAAGGAAAAGCTGTCTTGTACCATTGCATTTTTCTCCCAAACGAAGGACACTAGAATTAAAATTTTAAAGCCTCATGTTAGGCCATCATCTACACGACATAGCCCTGAATTTTCCAATGCGCAGCTCTTTGCAAAAGAGAGATATTGGCAAGGAAAAGCTGTCTTTTACCTTTGCATTTTTCTCCCAAACGAAGGACACTAGAATTAAAATTTTAAAGCCTCCTGTTAGGCCATCATCTACACGACATAGCCCTGAATTTTCCAATGAGCAGCTCTTTGCAAAAGAGAGATATTGGAAAGGAAAAGCTGTCTTGTACCTTTGCATTTTTCTCCCAAACGAAGGACACTAGAAAGATAATTTTAAAGCCTCCTGTTAGGCCATCATCTACACAACATAGCCCTGAATTTTCCAATGCGCAGCTCTTTGCAAAAGAGAGATATTGGCAAGGAAAAGCTGTCTTGTACCTTTGCATTTTTCTCCCAAACGAAGGTCACTAGAAAGAAAATTTTAAAGCCTCCTGTTAGGCCATCATCTACACGACATAGCCCTGAATTTTCCAATGCGCAGCTCTTTGCAAAAGAGAGATATTGGCAAGGAAAAGCTGTCTTGTACCTTTGCATTTTTCTCCCAAACGAAGGTCACTAGAAAGAAAATGTTAAAGCCTCCTGTTAGGCCATCATCTACACGACATAGCCCTGAATTTTCCAATGCGCAGCTCTTTGCAAAAGAGAGATATTGGCAAGGAAAAGCTGTCTTGTACCATTGCATTTTTCTCCCAAACGAAGGACACTAGAAAGAAAATTTTAAAGCCTCCTGTTAGACCATCATCTACACGGCATAGCCATGAATTTTCCAATGCGCAGCTCTTTGCAAAAGAGAGATATTGGCAAGGAAAAGCTGTCTTGTACCTTTGCATTTTTCTCCCAAACGAAGGACACTAGAATTAAAATTTTAAAGCCTCCTGTTAGGCCATCATCTACACGACATAGCCCTGAATTTTCCAATGCGCAGCTCTTTGCAAAAGAGGGATATTGGCAAGGAAAAGCTGTCTTGTACCTTTGCATTTTTCTCCCAAACGAAGGACACTAGAAAGAACATTTTAAAGCCTCCTGTTAGGCCATCATCTACACGACATAGCCCTGAATTTTCCAATGCGCAGCTCTTTGCAAAAGAGAGATATTGGCAAGGAAAATCTGTCTTGTACCTTTGCATTTTTCTCCCAAACGAAGGACACTAGAAAGAAAATTTTAAAGCCTCCTGTTAGGCCATCATCTACACGACATAGCCCTGAATTTTCCAATGCGCAGCTCTTTGCAAAAGAGAGATATTGGCAAGGAAAAGCTGTCTTGTACCACTGCATTTTTCTCCCAAACGAAGGACACTAGAAAGAAAATTTTAAAGCCTCCTGTTAGGCCATCATCTACACGACATAGCCCTGAATTTTCCAATGCGCAGCTCTTTGCAAAAGAGAGATATTGGCAAGGAAAAGCTGTCTTGTACCTTTGCATTTTTCTCCCAAACGAAGGTCACTAGAAAGAAAATTTTAAAGCCTCCTGTTAGGCCATCATCTACACGACATAGCCCTGAATTTTCCAATGCTCAGATCTTTGCAAAAGAGAGATATTGGCAAGGAAAAGCTGTCTTGTACCTTTGCATTTTTCTCCCAAACGAAGGACACTAGAATTAAAATTTTAAAGCCTCCTGTTAGACCATCATCTACACGGCATAGCCATGAATTTTCCAATGCGCAGCTCTTTGCAAAAGAGAGATATTGGCAAGGAAAAGCTGTCTTGTACCTTTGCATTTTTCTCCCAAACGAAGGACTCTAGAAAGATAATTTTAAAGCCTCCTGTTAGGCCATCATCTACACGACATAGCCCTGAATTTTCCAATGCGCAGCTCTTTGCAAAAGAGAGATATTGGCAAGGAAAAGCTGTCTTGTACCTTTGCATTTTTCTCCCAAACGAAGGACACTAGAAAGAAAATTTTAAAGCCTCCTGTTAGGCCATCATCTACACGACATAGCCCTGAATTTTCCAATGCGCAGCTCTTTGCAAAAGAGAGATATTGGCAAGGAAAAGCTGTCTTGTACCTTTGCATTTTTCTCCCAAACGAAGGTCACTAGAAAGAAAATTTTAAAGCCTCCTGTTAGGCCATCATCTACACGACATAGCCCTGAATTTTCCAATGCGTAGCTCTTTGCAAAAGAGAGATATTGCAAGGAAAAGCTGTCTTGTACCATTGCATTTTTCTCCCAAACGAAGGACACTAGAAAGAAAATTTTAAAGCCTCCTGTTAGACCATCATCTACACGGCATAGCCATGAATTTTCCAATGCGCAGCACTTTGCAAAAGAGAGATATTGGCAAGGAAAAGCTGTCTTGTACCTTTGCATTTTTCTCCCAAACGAAGGACACTAGAATTAAAATGTTAAAGCCTCCTGTTAGGCCATCATCTACACGACATAGCCCTGAATTTTCCAATGCGCAGCTCTTTGCAAAAGAGAGATATTGGCAAGGAAAAGCTGTCTTGTACCTTTGCATTTTTCTCCCAAACGAAGGACACTAGAATTAAAATTTTAAAGCCTCCTGTTAGGCCATCATCTACACGACATAGCCCTGAATTTTCCAATGCGCAGCTCTTTGCAAAAGAGAGATATTGGCAAGGAAAAGCTGTCTTGTACCTTTGCATTTTTCTCCCAAACGAAGGACACTAGAAAGATAATTTTAAAGCCTCCTGTTAGGCCATCATCTACACGACATAGCCCTGAATTTTCCAATGCGCAGCTCTTTGCAAAAGAGAGATATTGGCAAGGAAAAGCTGTCTTGTACCTTTGCATTTTTCTCCCAAACGAAGGACACTAGAAAGAAAATTTTAAAGCCTCCTGTTAGGCCATCATCTACACGACATAGCCCTGAATTTTCCAATGCGCAGCTCTTTGCAAAAGAGAGATATTGGCAAGGAAAAGCTGTCTTGTACCTTTGCATTTTTCTCCCAAACGAAGGTCACTAGAAAGAAAATTTTAAAGCCTCCTGTTAGGCCATCATCTACACGACATAGCCCTGAATTTTCCAATGCGCAGCTCTTTGCAAAAGAGATATATTGGCAAGGAAAAGCTGCCTTGTACCTTTGCATTTTTCTCCCAAACGAAGGTCACTAGAAAGAAAATTTTAAAGCCTCCTGTTAGGCCATCATCTACACGACATAGCCCTGAATTTTCCAATGCGTAGCTCTTTGCAAAAGAGAGATATTGGCAAGGAAAAGCTGTCTTGTACCTTTGCATTTTTCTCCCAAACGAAGGACACTAGAAAGAAAATTTTAAAGCCTCCTGTTAGGCCATCATCTACACGACATAGCCCTGAATTTTCCAATGCGCAGCTCTTTGCAAAAGAGAGATATTGGCAAGGAAAAGCTGTCTTGTACCATTGCATTTTTCTCCCAAACGAAGGACACTAGAAAGAAAATTTTAAAGCCTCCTGTTAGACCATCATCTACACGGCATAGCCATTAATTTTCCAATGCGCAGCTCTTTGCAAAAGAGAGATATTGGCAAGGAAAAGCTGTCTTGTACCTTTGCATTTTTCTCCCAAACGAAGGACACTAGAATTAAAATTTTAAAACCTCCTGTTAGGCCATCATCTACACGACATAGCCCTGAATTTTCCAATGCGCAGCTCTTTGCAAAAGAGAGATATTGGCAAGGAAAAGCTGTCTTGTACCTTTGCATTTTTCTCCCAAACGAAGGACACTAGAATTAAAATTTTAAAGCCTCCTGTTAGGCCATCATCTACACGACATAGCCCTGAATTTTCCAATGCGCAGCTCTTTGCAAAAGAGAGATATTGGCAAGGAAAAGCTGTCTTGTACCTTTGCATTTTTCTCCCAAACGAAGGACACTAGAAAGATAATTTTAAAGCCTCCTGTTAGGCCATCATCTACACGACATAGCCCTGAATTTTCCAATGCGCAGCTCTTTGCAAAAGAGAGATATTGGCAAGGAAAAGCTGTCTTGTACCTTTGCATTTTTCTCCCAAACGAAGGACACTAGAAAGAAAATTTTAAAGCCTCCTGTTAGGCCATCATCTACACGACATAGCCCTGAATTTTCCAATGCGCAGCTCTTTGCAAAAGAGAGATATTGGCAAGGAAAAGCTGTCTTGTACCATTGCATTTTTCTCCCAAACGAAGGACACTAGAAAGAAAATTTTAAAGCCTCCTGTTAGACCATCATCTACACGGCATAGCCATGAATTTTCCAATGCGCAGCTCTTTGCAAAAGAGAGATATTGGCAAGGAAAAGCTGTCTTGTACCTTTGCATTTTTCTCCCAAACGAAGGACACTAGAATTTAAATTTTAAAGCCTCCTGTTAGGCCATCATCTACACGACATAGCCCTGAATTTTCCAATGCGCAGCTCTTTGCAAAAGAGAGATATTGGCAAGGAAAAGCTGTCTTGTACCTTTGCATTTTTCTCCCAAACGAAGGACACTAGAAAGAACATTTTAAAGCCTCCTGTTAGGCCATCATCTACACGACATAGCCCTGAATTTTCCAATGCGCAGCTCTTTGCAAAAGAGAGATATTGGCAAGGAAAAGCTGTCTTGTACCTTTGCATTTTTCTCCCAAACGAAGGACACTAGAAAGAAAATTTTAAAGCCTCCTGTTAGGCCATCATCTACACGACCTAGCCCTGAATTTTCCAATGCGCAGCTCTTTGCAAAAGAGAGATATTGGCAAGGAAAAGCTGTCTTGTACCATTGCATTTTTCTCCCAAACGAAGGACACTAGAAAGAAAATTTTAAAGCCTCCTGTTAGGCCATCATCTACACGACATAGCCCTGAATTTTCCAATGCGCAGCTCTTTGCAAAAGAGAGATATTGGCAAGGAAAAGCTGTCTTGTACCTTTGCATTTTTCTCCCAAACGAAGGTCACTAGAAAGAAAATTTTAAAGCCTCCTGTTAGGCCATCATCTACACGACATAGCCCTGAATTTTCCAATGCGCAGCTCTTTGCAAAAGAGAGATATTGGCAAGGAAAAGCTGTCTTGTACCTTTGCATTTTTCTCCCAAACGAAGGACACTAGAATTAAAATTTTAAAGCCTCCTGTTAGGCCATCATCTACACGGCATAGCCATGAATTTTCCAATGCGCAGCTCTTTGCAAAAGAGAGATATTGGCAAGGAAAAGCTGTCTTGTACCTTTGCATTTTTCTCCCAAACGAAGGACACTAGAATTAAAATTTTAAAGCCTCCTGTTAGGCCATCATCTACACGACATAGCCCTGAATTTTCCAATGTGCCGCTCTTTGCAAAAGAGAGATATTGGCAAGGAAAAGCTGTCTTGTACCTTTGCATTTTTCTCCCAAACGAAGGACACTAGAATTAAAATTTTAAAGCCTCCTGTTAGGCCATCATCTACACGACATAGCCCTGAATTTTCCAATGCGCAGCTCTTTGCAAAAGAGAGATATTGGCAAGGAAAAGCTGTCTTGTACCTTTGCATTTTTCTCCCAAACGAAGGACACTAGAAAGATAATTTTAAAGCCTCCTGTTAGGCCATCATCTACACGACATAGCCCTGAATTTTCCAATGCGCAGCTCTTTGCAAAAGAGAGATATTGGCAAGGAAAAGCTGTCTTGTACCTTTGCATTTTTCTCCCAAACGAAGGACACTAGAAAGATAATTTTAAAGCCTCCTGTTAGGCCATCATCTACACGACATAGCCCTGAATTTTCCAATGCGCAGCTCTTTGCAAAAGAGAGATATTGGCAAGGAAAAGCTGTCTTGTACCTTTGCATTTTACTCTCAAACGAAGGTCACTAGAAAGAAAATTTTAAAGCCTCCTGTTAGGCCATCATCTACACGACATAGCCCTTAATTTTCCAATGCGCAGCTCTTTGCAAAAGAGAGATATTGGCAAGGAAAAGCTGTCTTGTACCTTTGCATTTTTCTCCCAAACGAAGGACACTAGAATTAAAATTTTAAAGCCTCCTGTTAGGCCATCATCTACACGACATAGCCCTAAATTTTCCAATGCGCAGCTCTTTGCAAAAGAGAGATATTGGCAAGGAAAAACTGTCTTGTACCTTTGCATTTTTCTCCCAAACGAAGGACACTAGAATTAAAATTTTAAAGCCTCCTGTTAGGCCATCATCTACACGACATAGCCCTGAATTTTCCAATGCGCAGCTCTTTGCAAAAGAGAGATATTGGCAAGGAAAAGCTGTCTTGTACCTTTGCATTTTTCTCCCAAACGAAGGTCACTAGAAAGAAAATTTTAAAGCCTCCTGTTAGGCCATCATCTACACGACATAGCCCTGAATTTTCCAATGCGTAGCTCTTTGCAAAAGAGAGATATTGGCAAAGAAAAGCTGTCTTGTACCTTTGCATTTTTCTCCCAAACGAAGGACACTAGAAAGAAAATTTTAAAGCCTCCTGTTAGGCCATCATCTACACGACATAGCCCTGAATTTTCCAATGCGCAGCTCTTTGCAAAAGAGAGATATTGGCAAGGAAAAGCTGTCATGTACCATTGCATTTTTCTCCCAAACGAAGGACACTAGAAAGAAAATTTTAAAGCCTCCTGTTAGACCATCATCTACACGGCATAGCCATGAATTTTCCAATGCGCAGCTCTTTGCAAAAGTGAGATATTGGCAAGGAAAAGCTGTCTTGTACCTTTGCATTTTTCTCCCAAACGAAGGACACTAGAATTAAAATTTTAAAGCCTCCTGTTAGGCCATCATCTACACGACATAGCCCTGAATTTTCCAATGCGCAGCTCTTTGCAAAAGAGAGATATTGGCAAGGAAAAGCTGTCTTGTACCTTTGCATTTTTCTCCCAAACGAAGGACACTAGAAAAATAATTTTAAAGCCTCCTGTTAGGCCATCATCTACACGACATAGCCCTGAATTTTCCAATGCGCAGCTCTTTGCAAAAGAGAGATATTGGCAAGGAAGAAAAGTCTTGTACCTTTGCATTTTTCTCCCAAACGAAGGACACTAGAAAGAAAATTTTAAAGCCTCCTGTTAGGCCATCATCTACACGACATAGCCCTGAATTTTCCAATGCGCAGCTCTTTGCAAAAGAGAGATATTGGCAAGGAAAAGCTGTCTTGTACCATTGCATTTTTCTCCCAAACGAAGGACACTAGAAAGAAAATTTTAAAGCCTCCTGTTAGACCATCATCTACACGGCATAGCCATGAATTTTCCAATGCGCAGCTCTTTGCAAAAGAGAGATATTGGCAAGGAAAAGCTGTCTTGTACCTTTGCATTTTTCTCCCAAACGAAGGACACTAGAATTAAAATTTTAAAGCCTCCTGTTAGGCCATCATCTACACGACATAGCCCTGAATTTTCCAATGCGCAGCTCTTTGCAAAAGAGAGATATTGGCAAGGAAAAGCTGTCTTGTACCTTTGCATTTTTCTCCCAAACGAAGGACACTAGAAAGATAATTTTAAAGCCTCCTGTTAGGCCATCATCTACACGACATAGCCCTGAATTTTCCAATGCGCAGCTCTTTGCAAAAGAGAGATATTGGCAAGGAAAAGCTGTCTTGTACCTTTGCATTTTTCTCCCAAACGAAGGACACTAGAATTAAAATTTTAAAGCCTCCTGTTAGGCCATCATCTACACGACATAGCCCTGAATTTTCCAATGCGTAGCTCTTTGCAAAAGAGAGATATTGGCAAGGAAAAGCTGTCTTGTACCTTTGCATTTTTCTCCCAAACGAAGGACACTAGAATTAAAATTTTAAAGCCTCCTGTTAGGCCATCATCTACACGACATAGCCCTGAATTTTCCAATGCGCAGCTCTTTGCAAAAGAGAGATATTGGCAAGGAAAAGCTGTCTTGTACCTTTGCATTTTTCTCCCAAACGAAGGACACTAGAAAGATAATTTTAAAGCCTCCTGTTAGGCCATCATCTACACGACATAGCCCTGAATTTTCCAATGTGCAGCTCTTTGCAAAAGAGAGATATTGGCAAGGAAAAGCTGTCTTGTACCTTTGCATTTTTCTCCCAAACGAAGGACACTAGAAAGAAAATTTTAAAGCCTCCTGTTAGGCCATCATCTACACGACATAGCCCTGAATTTTCCAATGCGCAGCTCTTTGCAAAAGAGAGATATTGGCAAGGAAAAGCTGTCTTGTACCATTGAATTTTTCTCCCAAACGAAGGACACTAGAAAGAAAATTTTAAAGCCTCCTGTTAGACCATCATCTACACGGCATAGCCATGAATTTTCCAATGCGCAGCTCTTTGCAAAGCAGAGATATTGGCAAGGAAAAGCTGTCTTGTACCTTTGCATTTTTCTCCCAAACGAAGGACACTAGAATTAAAATTTTAAAGCCTCCTGTTAGGCCATCATCTACACGACATAGCCCTGAATTTTCCAATGCGCAGCTCTTTGCAAAAGAGAGATATTGGCAAGGAAAAGCTGTCTTGTACCTTTGCATTTTTCTCCCAAACGAAGGACACTAGAAAGATAATTTTAAAGCCTCCTGTTAGGCCATCATCTACACGACATAGCCCTGAATTTTCCAATGCGCAGCTATTTGCAAAAGAGAGATATTGGCAAGGAAAAGCTGTCTTGTACCTTTGCATTTTTCTCCCAAACGAAGGACACTAGAAAGAAAATTTTAAAGCCTCCTGTTAGGCCATCATCTACACGACATAGCCCTGAATTTTCCAATGCGCAGCTCTTTGCAAAAGAGAGATATTGGCAAGGAAAAGCTGTCTTGTACCATTGCATTTTTCTCCCAAACGAAGGACACTAGAAAGAAAATTGTAAAGCCTCCTGTTAGACCATCATCTACACGGCATAGCCATTAATTTTCCAATGCGCAGCTCTTTGCAAAAGAGAGATATTGGCAAGGAAAAGCTGTCTTGTACCTTTGCATTTTTCTCCCAAACGAAGGACACTAGAAAGAAAATTTTAAAGCCTCCTGTTAGGCCATCATCTACACGACATAGCCCTGAATTTTCCAATGCGCAGCTCTTTGCAAAAGAGAGATATTGGCAAGGAAAAGCTGTCTTGTACCTTTGCATTTTTCTCCCAAACGAAGGACACTAGAATTAAAATTTTAAAGCCTCCTGTTAGGCCATCATCTACACGACATAGCCCTGAATTTTCCAATGCGCAGCTCTTTGCAAAAGAGAGATATTGGCAAGGAAAAGCTGTCTTGTACCTTTGCATTTTTCTCCCAAACGAAGGTCACTAGAAAGAAAATTTTAAAGCCTCCTATTAGGCCATCATCTACACGACATAGCCCTGAATTTTCCAATGCGCAGCTCTTTGCAAAAGAGAGATATTGGCAAGGAAAAGCTGTCTTGTACCTTTGCATTTTTCTCCCAAACGAAGGACACTAGAAAGAAAATTTTAAAGCCTCCTGTTAGACCATCATCTACACGGCATAGCCATTAATTTTCCAATGCGCAGCTCTTTGCAAAAGAGAGATATTGGCAAGGAAAAGCTGTCTTGTACCTTTGCATTTTTCTCCCAAACGAAGGACACTAGAAAGAAAATTTTAAAGCCTCCTGTTAGGCCATCATCTACACGACATAGCCCTGAATTTTCCAATGCGCAGCTCTTTGCAAAAGAGAGATATTGGCAAGGAAAAGCTGTCTTGTACCATTGCATTTTTCTCCCAAACGAAGGACACTAGAAAGAAAATTTTAAAGCCTCCTGTTAGACCATCATCTACACGGCATAGCCATTAATTTTCCAATGCGCAGCTCTTTGCAAAAGAGAGATATTGGCAAGGAAAAGCTGTCTTGTACCTTTGCATTTTTCTCCCAAACGAAGGACACTAGAAAGAAAATTTTAAAGCCTCCTGTTAGGCCATCATCTACACGACATAGCCCTGAATTTTCCAATGCGCAGCTCTTTGCAAAAGAGAGATATTGGCAAGGAAAAGCTGTCTTGTACCATTGCATTTTTCTCCCAAACGAAGGACACTAGAAAGAAAATTTTAAAGCCTCCTGTTAGACCATCATCTACACGGCATAGCCATTAATTTTCCAATGCGCAGCTCTTTGCAAAAGAGAGATATTGGCAAGGAAAAGCTGTCTTGTACCTTTGCATTTTTCTCCCAAACGAAGGACACTAGAAAGAAAATTTTAAAGCCTCCTGTTAGGCCATCATCTACACGACATAGCCCTGAATTTTCCAATGCGCAGCTCTTTGCAAAAGAGAGATATTGGCAAGGAAAAGCTGTCTTGTACCTTTGCATTTTTCTCCCAAACGAAGGACACTAGAATTAAAATTTTAAAGCCTCCTGTTAGGCCATCATCTACACGACATAGCCCTGAATTTTCCAATGCGCAGCTCTTTGCAAAAGAGAGATATTGGCAAGGAAAAGCTGTCTTGTACCTTTGCATTTTTCTCCCAAACGAAGGTCACTAGAAAGAAAATTTTAAAGCCTCATGTTAGGCCATCATCTACACGACATAGCCCTGAATTTTCCAATGCGTAGCTCTTTGCAAAAGAGAGATATTGGCAAAGAAAAGCTGTCTTGTACCTTTGCATTTTTCTCCCAAACGAAGGACACTAGAAAGAAAATTTTAAAGCCTCCTGTTAGGCCATCATCTACACGACATAGCCCTGAATTTTCCAATGCGCAGCTCTTTGCAAAAGAGAGATATTGGCAAAGAAAAGCTGTCTTGTACCTTTGCATTTTTCTCCCAAACGAAGGACACTAGAATTAAAATTTTAAAGCCTCCTGTTAGGCCATCATCTACACGACATAGCCCTGAATTTTCCAATGCGCAGCTCTTTGCAAAAGAGAGATATTGGCAAGGAAAAGCTGTCTTGTACCTTTGCATTTTTCTCCCAAACGAAGGACACTAGAATTAAAATTTTAAAGCCTCCTGTTAGGCCATCATCTACACGACATAGCCCTGAATTTTCCAATGCGCAGCTCTTTGCAAAAGAGAGACATTGGCAAGGAAAAGCTGTCTTGTACCTTTGCATTTTTCTCCCAAACGAAGGACACTAGAAAGAAAATTTTAAAGCCTCCTGTTAGGCCATCATCTACACGACATAGCCCTGAATTTTCCAATGCGCAGCTCTTTGCAAAAGAGAGATATTGGCAAGGAAAAGCTGTCTTGTACCATTGCATTTTTCTCCCAAACGAAGGACACTAGAAAGAAAATTTTAAAGCCTCCTGTTAGACCATCATCTACACGGCATAGCCATTAATTTTCCAATGCGCAGCTCTTTGCAAAAGAGAGATATTGGCAAGGAAAAGCTGTCTTGTACCTTTGCATTTTTCTCCCAAACGAAGGACACTAGAAAGAAAATTTTAAAGCCTCCTGTTAGGCCATCATCTACACGACATAGCCCTGAATTTTCCAATGCGCAGCTCTTTGCAAAAGAGAGATATTGGCAAGGAAAAGCTGTCTTGTACCATTGCATTTTTCTCCCAAACGAAGGACACTAGAAAGAAAATTTTAAAGCCTCCTGTTAGACCATCATCTACACGGCATAGCCATTAATTTTCCAATGCGCAGCTCTTTGCAAAAGAGAGATATTGGCAAGGAAAAGCTGTCTTGTACCTTTGCATTTTTCTCCCAAACGAAGGACACTAGAAAGAAAATTTTAAAGCCTCCTGTTAGGCCATCATCTACACGACATAGCCCTGAATTTTCCAATGCGCAGCTCTTTGCAAAAGAGAGATATTGGCAAGGAAAAGCTGTCTTGTACCATTGCATTTTTCTCCCAAACGAAGGACACTAGAAAGAAAATTTTAAAGCCTCCTGTTAGACCATCATCTACACGGCATAGCCATTAATTTTCCAATGCGCAGCTCTTTGCAAAAGAGAGATATTGGCAAGGAAAAGCTGTCTTGTACCTTTGCATTTTTCTCCCAAACGAAGGACACTAGAAAGAAAATTTTAAAGCCTCCTGTTAGGCCATCATCTACACGACATAGCCCTGAATTTTCCAATGCGCAGCTCTTTGCAAAAGAGAGATATTGGCAAGGAAAAGCTGTCTTGTACCTTTGCATTTTTCTCCCAAACGAAGGACACTAGAATTAAAATTTTAAAGCCTCCTGTTAGGCCATCATCTACACGACATAGCCCTGAATTTTCCAATGCGCAGCTCTTTGCAAAAGAGAGATATTGGCAAGGAAAAGCTGTCTTGTACCTTTGCATTTTTCTCCCAAACGAAGGTCACTAGAAAGAAAATTTTAAAGCCTCCTGTTAGGCCATCATCTACACGACATAGCCCTGAATTTTCCAATGCGTAGCTCTTTGCAAAAGAGAGATATTGGCAAAGAAAAGCTGTCTTGTACCTTTGCATTTTTCTCCCAAACGAAGGACACTAGAAAGAAAATTTTAAAGCCTCCTGTTAGGCCATCATCTACACGACATAGCCCTGAATTTTCCAATGCGCAGCTCTTTGCAAAAGAGAGATATTGGCAAGGAAAAGCTGTCTTGTACCTTTGCATTTTTCTCCCAAACGAAGGACACTAGAATTAAAATTTTAAAGCCTCCTGTTAGGCCATCATCTACACGACATAGCCCTGAATTTTCCAATGCGCAGCTCTTTGCAAAAGAGAGATATTGGCAAGGAAAAGCTGTCTTGTACCTTTGCATTTTTCTCCCAAACGAAGGACACTAGAAAGAAAATTTTAAAGCCTCCTGTTAGGCCATCATCTACACGACATAGCCCTGAATTTTCCAATGCGCAGCTCTTTGCAAAAGAGAGATATTGGCAAGGAAAAGCTGTCTTGTACCTTTGCATTTTTCTCCCAAACGAAGGACACTAGAATTAAAATTTTAAAGCCTCCTGTTAGGCCATCATCTACACGACATAGCCCTGAATTTTCCAATGCGCAGCTCTTTGCAAAAGAGAGATATTGGCAAGGAAAAGCTGTCTTGTACCTTTGCATTTTTCTCCCAAACGAAGGACACTAGAAAGATAATTTTAAAGCCTCCTGTTAGGCCATCATCTACACGACATAGCCCTGAATTTTCCAATGCGCAGCTCTTTGCAAAAGAGAGATATTGGCAAGGAAAAGCTGTCTTGTACCATTGAATTTTTCTCCCAAACGAAGGACACTAGAAAGAAAATTTTAAAGCCTCCTGTTAGACCATCATCTACACGGCATAGCCATGAATTTTCCAATGCGCAGCTCTTTGCAAAGCAGAGATATTGGCAAGGAAAAGCTGTCTTGTACCTTTGCATTTTTCTCCCAAACGAAGGACACTAGAATTAAAATTTTAAAGCCTCCTGTTAGGCCATCATCTACACGACATAGCCCTGAATTTTCCAATGCGCAGCTCTTTGCAAAAGAGAGATATTGGCAAGGAAAAGCTGTCTTGTACCTTTGCATTTTTCTCCCAAACGAAGGACACTAGAAAGAAAATTTTAAAGCCTCCTGTTAGGCCATCATCTACACGACATAGCCCTGAATTTTCCAATGCGCAGCTCTTTGCAAAAGAGAGATATTGGCAAGGAAAAGCTGTCTTGTACCATTGAATTTTTCTCCCAAACGAAGGACACTAGAAAGAAAATTTTAAAGCCTCCTGTTAGACCATCATCTACACGGCATAGCCATGAATTTTCCAATGCGCAGCTCTTTGCAAAGCAGAGATATTGGCAAGGAAAAGCTGTCTTGTACCTTTGCATTTTTCTCCCAAACGAAGGACACTAGAATTAAAATTTTAAAGCCTCCTGTTAGGCCATCATCTACACGACATAGCCCTGAATTTTCCAATGCGCAGCTCTTTGCAAAAGAGAGATATTGGCAAGGAAAAGCTGTCTTGTACCTTTGCATTTTTCTCCCAAACGAAGGACACTAGAAAGATAATTTTAAAGCCTCCTGTTAGGCCATCATCTACACGACATAGCCCTGAATTTTCCAATGCGCAGCTATTTGCAAAAGAGAGATATTGGCAAGGAAAAGCTGTCTTGTACCTTTGCATTTTTCTCCCAAACGAAGGACACTAGAAAGAAAATTTTAAAGCCTCCTGTTAGGCCATCATCTACACGACATAGCCCTGAATTTTCCAATGCGCAGCTCTTTGCAAAAGAGAGATATTGGCAAGGAAAAGCTGTCTTGTACCATTGCATTTTTCTCCCAAACGAAGGACACTAGAAAGAAAATTTTAAAGCCTCCTGTTAGGCCATCATCTACACGACATAGCCCTGAATTTTCCAATGCGCAGCTCTTTGCAAAAGAGAGATATTGGCAAGGAAAAGCTGTCTTGTACCATTGCATTTTTCTCCCAAACGAAGGACACTAGAAAGAAAATTTTAAAGCCTCCTGTTAGACCATCATCTACACGGCATAGCCATTAATTTTCCAATGCGCAGCTCTTTGCAAAAGAGAGATATTGGCAAGGAAAAGCTGTCTTGTACCTTTGCATTTTTCTCCCAAACGAAGGACACTAGAAAGAAAATTTTAAAGCCTCCTGTTAGGCCATCATCTACACGACATAGCCCTGAATTTTCCAATGCGCAGCTCTTTGCAAAAGAGAGATATTGGCAAGGAAAAGCTGTCTTGTACCTTTGCATTTTTCTCCCAAACGAAGGACACTAGAATTAAAATTTTAAAGCCTCCTGTTAGGCCATCATCTACACGACATAGCCCTGAATTTTCCAATGCGCAGCTCTTTGCAAAAGAGAGATATTGGCAAGGAAAAGCTGTCTTGTACCTTTGCATTTTTCTCCCAAACGAAGGTCACTAGAAAGAAAATTTTAAAGCCTCCTATTAGGCCATCATCTACACGACATAGCCCTGAATTTTCCAATGCGCAGCTCTTTGCAAAAGAGAGATATTGGCAAGGAAAAGCTGTCTTGTACCTTTGCATTTTTCTCCCAAACGAAGGACACTAGAAAGAAAATTTTAAAGCCTCCTGTTAGACCATCATCTACACGACATAGCCATTAATTTTCCAATGCGCAGCTCTTTGCAAAAGAGAGATATTGGCAAGGAAAAGCTGTCTTGTACCTTTGCATTTTTCTCCCAAACGAAGGACACTAGAAAGAAAATTTTAAAGCCTCCTGTTAGGCCATCATCTACACGACATAGCCCTGAATTTTCCAATGCGCAGCTCTTTGCAAAAGAGAGATATTGGCAAGGAAAATCTGTCTTGTACCATTGCATTTTTCTCCCAAACGAAGGACACTAGAAAGAAAATTTTAAAGCCTCCTGTTAGACCATCATCTACACGGCATAGCCATTAATTTTCCAATGCGCAGCTCTTTGCAAAAGAGAGATATTGGCAAGGAAAAGCTGTCTTGTACCTTTGCATTTTTCTCCCAAACGAAGGACACTAGAAAGAAAATTTTAAAGCCTCCTGTTAGGCCATCATCTACACGACATAGCCCTGAATTTTCCAATGCGCAGCTCTTTGCAAAAGAGAGATATTGGCAAGGAAAAGCTGTCTTGTACCATTGCATTTTTCTCCCAAACGAAGGACACTAGAAAGAAAATTTTAAAGCCTCCTGTTAGACCATCATCTACACGGCATAGCCATTAATTTTCCAATGCGCAGCTCTTTGCAAAAGAGAGATATTGGCAAGGAAAAGCTGTCTTGTACCTTTGCATTTTTCTCCCAAACGAAGGACACTAGAAAGAAAATTTTAAAGCCTCCTGTTAGGCCATCATCTACACGACATAGCCCTGAATTTTCCAATGCGCAGCTCTTTGCAAAAGAGAGATATTGGCAAGGAAAAGCTGTCTTGTACCTTTGCATTTTTCTCCCAAACGAAGGACACTAGAATTAAAATTTTAAAGCCTCCTGTTAGGCCATCATCTACACGACATAGCCCTGAATTTTCCAATGCGCAGCTCTTTGCAAAAGAGAGATATTGGCAAGGAAAAGCTGTCTTGTACCTTTGCATTTTTCTCCCAAACGAAGGTCACTAGAAAGAAAATTTTAAAGCCTCCTGTTAGGCCATCATCTACACGACATAGCCCTGAATTTTCCAATGCGTAGCTCTTTGCAAAAGAGAGATATTGGCAAAGAAAAGCTGTCTTGTACCTTTGCATTTTTCTCCCAAACGAAGGACACTAGAAAGAAAATTTTAAAGCCTCCTGTTAGGCCATCATCTACACGACATAGCCCTGAATTTTCCAATGCGCAGCTCTTTGCAAAAGAGAGATATTGGCAAGGAAAAGCTGTCTTGTACCTTTGCATTTTTCTCCCAAACGAAGGACACTAGAATTAAAATTTTAAAGCCTCCTGTTAGGCCATCATCTACACGACATAGCCCTGAATTTTCCAATGCGCAGCTCTTTGCAAAAGAGAGATATTGGCAAGGAAAAGCTGTCTTGTACCTTTGCATTTTTCTCCCAAACGAAGGACACTAGAATTAAAATTTTAAAGCCTCCTGTTAGGCCATCATCTACACGACATAGCCCTGAATTTTCCAATGCGCAGCTCTTTGCAAAAGAGAGATATTGGCAAGGAAAAGCTGTCTTGTACCTTTGCATTTTTCTCCCAAACGAAGGACACTAGAAAGAAAATTTTAAAGCCTCCTGTTAGGCCATCATCTACACGACATAGCCCTGAATTTTCCAATGCGCAGCTCTTTGCAAAAGAGAGATATTGGCAAGGAAAAGCTGTCTTGTACCATTGCATTTTTCTCCCAAACGAAGGACACTAGAAAGAAAATTTTAAAGCCTCCTGTTAGACCATCATCTACACGGCATAGCCATTAATTTTCCAATGCGCAGCTCTTTGCAAAAGAGAGATATTGGCAAGGAAAAGCTGTCTTGTACCTTTGCATTTTTCTCCCAAACGAAGGACACTAGAAAGAAAATTTTAAAGCCTCCTGTTAGGCCATCATCTACACGACATAGCCCTGAATTTTCCAATGCGCAGCTCTTTGCAAAAGAGAGATATTGGCAAGGAAAAGCTGTCTTGTACCATTGCATTTTTCTCCCAAACGAAGGACACTAGAAAGAAAATTTTAAAGCCTCCTGTTAGACCATCATCTACACGGCATAGCCATTAATTTTCCAATGCGCAGCTCTTTGCAAAAGAGAGATATTGGCAAGGAAAAGCTGTCTTGTACCTTTGCATTTTTCTCCCAAACGAAGGACACTAGAAAGAAAATTTTAAAGCCTCCTGTTAGGCCATCATCTACACGACATAGCCCTGAATTTTCCAATGCGCAGCTCTTTGCAAAAGAGAGATATTGGCAAGGAAAAGCTGTCTTGTACCATTGCATTTTTCTCCCAAACGAAGGACACTAGAAAGAAAATTTTAAAGCCTCCTGTTAGACCATCATCTACACGGCATAGCCATTAATTTTCCAATGCGCAGCTCTTTGCAAAAGAGAGATATTGGCAAGGAAAAGCTGTCTTGTACCTTTGCATTTTTCTCCCAAACGAAGGACACTAGAAAGAAAATTTTAAAGCCTCCTGTTAGGCCATCATCTACACGACATAGCCCTGAATTTTCCAATGCGCAGCTCTTTGCAAAAGAGAGATATTGGCAAGGAAAAGCTGTCTTGTACCTTTGCATTTTTCTCCCAAACGAAGGACACTAGAATTAAAATTTTAAAGCCTCCTGTTAGGCCATCATCTACACGACATAGCCCTGAATTTTCCAATGCGCAGCTCTTTGCAAAAGAGAGATATTGGCAAGGAAAAGCTGTCTTGTACCTTTGCATTTTTCTCCCAAACGAAGGTCACTAGAAAGAAAATTTTAAAGCCTCCTGTTAGGCCATCATCTACACGACATAGCCCTGAATTTTCCAATGCGTAGCTCTTTGCAAAAGAGAGATATTGGCAAAGAAAAGCTGTCTTGTACCTTTGCATTTTTCTCCCAAACGAAGGACACTAGAAAGAAAATTTTAAAGCCTCCTGTTAGGCCATCATCTACACGACATAGCCCTGAATTTTCCAATGCGCAGCTCTTTGCAAAAGAGAGATATTGGCAAGGAAAAGCTGTCTTGTACCTTTGCATTTTTCTCCCAAACGAAGGACACTAGAATTAAAATTTTAAAGCCTCCTGTTAGGCCATCATCTACACGACATAGCCCTGAATTTTCCAATGCGCAGCTCTTTGCAAAAGAGAGATATTGGCAAGGAAAAGCTGTCTTGTACCTTTGCATTTTTCTCCCAAACGAAGGACACTAGAAAGAAAATTTTAAAGCCTCCTGTTAGGCCATCATCTACACGACATAGCCCTGAATTTTCCAATGCGCAGCTCTT